>NW_004443967.1:21706273-21723436 GCF_000243295.1 Trichechus manatus latirostris
TGTCCCTGGGCCCTGACTGGGGGTCTCATGTCCCTGGGCCCTGACTGGGGGGGTCTCATGTCCCTGGGCCCTGACTGGGGGGTCTCACGTCCCTGGGCTGGACTCAGGAATCTCATGTCCTTGGGCCCTGCTCGGGGGTCTCATGTCCCTGGGGGTCTTCCTTGGACTCGGGGGTCTTGGCCGTCTGACTTCCTGTGCATGTTGACCGTCCTGGTGAGGAGGCTCTGGTGTGGACCTGTCGTGAGCAGGGCCCTGGTCTGCTCTCGGCCTCAGCTCCCCCTCCTCCTCTGCCCACTTTCCTCCTCGGCGCCCCCAGCAGCTTCAGGCTGCCCCCGCCCCGTGGCCTTGCCCACAGCCCTTCCTCCCGCGCTCAGCATGGAGTCAGGCGTCCCCCGGGTGCTCAGGGGCTCACCATGCTCACGGCCCACCTCACAGCTTCTTGAGCCCCGATAACCTCCACCAGCTACTCAAGGCCACCTTCACAGACCCCCAGGAACCCTAGGGGCTGGTGGGGCCCAGAGCCCACCCAAAGTGTCTGTGAGCACCTGACCTGAGGATGCGTGTATGAACTCCTCCATCAGAAAGGGCCATGAGTTAGCTGAGCGGGCCTGGCCAGCCAGGGAGATGCACCCCTACTCTGCTATCCTGCCCCTCCCCAGTTGTGGGTGGTCTGAAGGGCATGGCCTGAGGTTGAAAGCCCACACAGACGTCACCCCAGGTCTGTGAGCATCCGGGAAGTGTCCGGCCTTCTGGCCAAGGCCCGCCATTAAGGGCTCAGACACAAGCCGGGGTCTCGTTCACTGGGACGAGAACACCGCGTTCTCTGGCACCAGCGTTTCCAGAGCTGGATGCTGCTCATGCGTTGCACACAGAGGCATTCCCAATGAACGGGACACACGGGACTCTGTCAGGACGCCATTTGAAATTCCTTGTGTAGAAACGCCCAACAGCGTAGCCTCTGCAGCTCCACTGTCCGCTCAGCCCTTCTGATCCTTTATAGGATGCTCAGTGAGTGTTAGTTCACACCGAGTGCAGATAAACACTTTGCTCTAGGTTACTTTCCTGTAACTGATAGTAAGTTGATGTGGAGTGGGGGCTGGGTGGGGGGTGTGGAGCTGGGATGAGTATGACCCCGGCGGTGGGCTCAATGGTGGAGGCTCAGGTATAGCCTCTCGCGCGGTAATTAGCATGCACATGCCTGCTGATTGCACGCCCAGGAGTGATTCATGAGGTGACAGAGAGGAGGACATGGTCTGGTTTGGGGTGCTTGCTCTGATGCCGCGTCTCAGCCCAGCTGCAAGGCGGACGTGACTGATGGACGGGCGCCAGCCGAGTCGTGCCTTGCAACACACTCTCTAAGCCGGCGGTCTGTGCTGCTGGCGGTGGCCCTCTGAGCTCGGGTGGCGTGGGCCTCAGGGCGTGAGCTTTGCAGGGCCTGTGGGCAGGGCTAGACCCCCTGTGTGCGCACAGCCATTGTATGCCTCTGCCTGCTGGTTTTTCCAAGTCTGTGTGGCCCAGCCTGAGGCTTAGACCCCGGGCAGAACTGGGGCTGGTCTCGCCCGCGTGGACTGTACCTGTGCTCCAGACGGGCTGTGCTGCCTCATGATGTAGCACCTGCTCAGGCGACTCTCCTGCTGAGAGTCTGTGTCCCTCCTGCCACATAAACACTGCGCTGTCCACCAGCGGGCACGTCCTTGAACAGTGGTAGTAGTTGAACTCCAGACCGCCGGCACCCACAGATCTTTCTGGAGACACAACTCAGGGACTCCCTGTAGTGGGGGTGTATGTGGGGAGGGTGGTGCACCAAACGCTTGGGGCTGCCTGCGGCACACACAGACCCCGGGCCCTCAGAAACTTCTTGGAGCCTCCATTCAGGAAATACAAAGTGATGTATTTTCTTTTATCTTTTTTCTTTAGCTTCTAGAATTTGACAAAGAGTTGTCTGTCTTCAAAGACAGATTGTATGAACTGGACATCTCGTTTCCTCCCAGGTGAGAAATGCTCTCTGCCACGTAGACCAGGTAACTCTCACCTCTTCCCTCCCAGTGTGTCGTGAGTCTGCGTACAAACGTGTACATGTGTGCAAACTGTGCAGATACCCACATGTATGCAGACATGCACGTGTGTAGCAACGGTCACGTGTGCAGTCTGTGCAAATGCTCATCTGTGTGCAAACACTTGTGTGTGCAGACCGTGCATGCTCACTACTCCCGTCTTCTCCTCAGCCAGAAAGGAACACCCAGTTGAGAGTAAAAAGTGATGCTGTTTTCTTCTTTTCTGCACTTCTTTCTGTGCAGATCACGGAGACATCAGACCTGTGTGTTGTGGGATCTTTGGAACTTGGAGCCCGTCCTAGTGTGGTGTCCTGGGGCCGGGCCTCTCGGTTTTGTAGGTCTGTCCGTCAGTTCTCAGATGCAGAAGGTTCTGCTTGATTTGCTCTGACTTTCGTATACCGCTGACGTCTGTAACAGCAATAGCATCAGCCCCTGCAGCCAGCCCAGGGCCGGGGGACAGGGAGTAAAGAAGAATAAACCATTTGACACACAGTGGCCCGTAGAGTCACGGCCAAGCGAGAGCCTGCAGGGCTCCTCAGGAGGCTGCCGTGCCCTCACCGGCCAGCCGCGCAGTCTTGGTGCCCAGGGGGCTGGAGGCAGGGTGTTTGCAGGACCCTCCCCAGCACTGTCCTTAGAGTGGCGCCTTCAAGCCCATGGGGCCGGCCCCTCAGTCACCCCGTGTGTTCACTAAGGTGTCCGTTCCACCAGCCCCCAGGAGGTGAGGGCAGCTGGGTCGAAGTAGCTAGGGGTGAGTGTCTGTCTGCCCAGTGCTGTTCATAAGGACTGCATGCTCCTCAGATGGGACTGTGGGAGCCGGTCTGCATCCCTCTGTTTCTGCCCTCGGCACTCTCCACAGAGGGCCCTGCACCCTGTCATTCTGGCCATCGCGCCTAGCACTCAGAATCTAATGGTATAAGCATGGTGCATATCGGCAGATGGAGCCGTTGTGGGTCCCCTTTGGGGCACGTCTTCACACTGCCTGCAGGAGGTACACCCACTGCCGCCATGGGCGGGACGTTCTCCCTGAGAAGCAGCCATTCCTGCAGAGGAGGGATCATGGTGTCTCAGCCCCGGGGCTGCAGGACAGTCGTCTCTGCACTCCTAGGGTCAGTGTGGGCTCAGGTACTGGCCAGAGCCACCTCTGAGCCCTTCATTACAGATGACCTCCTGAGGAGAGGGCATCGTGAAGAGAGGGGCCTCCTGAGGAGAGGGCCTCATGAGGAGAGGGGCCTCGTGAGGAGAGGGGCCTCGTGAGGAGAGGGCCTCGTGAGGAGAGGGCCTCGTGAGGAGAGGGGCCTCGTGAGGAGAGGGCATCATGAGGATAGGGGCCGCGTGAGGAGAGGGGTCTTGTGAGGAGAGGGGCCTCGTGAGGAGAAGGCATCATGAGGAGAGGCCGTCATGAGGAGAGGGGCTTCGTGAGGAGAGGGGCCTCGTGAGGAGAGGGGCCTTGTGAGGAGAGGGCATTATGAGGAGAGGGGCCTCCTGAGGAGAGAGGCCTTGTCTTGAGAGGCCAGGCAGGTCTTCTCAGCAAAGCACTCATCACTGTTCTCCTACGCTCCTCGCTCCTCCTAATGGACCACAAGCTTACACCATCTGTCACTTTGCTGGAGAAGGCACTAATGTCTCAGACTTCATGGAGCCTTCAGCTCTTGTTCTCCTCAGTTCAAGGCAGCATCGCGTGGCACCTCCATTAGGGACAGGCAGTCACGGGTGGTGGTCCGAGGCAGGGGTGCCACCAGCACAGGCTAGAGGAGAGCCCTGGGGCTGCAGGAGGACCAGGGCTGCCCCCCCTACCTGCGGGGAGCCTTGCCGCCCTTCCTGCTCCACAGTGCCCCCATCTCACCCACAGGTAGGCAGACACCATAGGTGTCCAGGTACTCGTAACTCAGTAGTGCTGTCAGTGTGGGCATCGCCGGCGTACAGAGACAGTAAGGTTGGCATCAGGGGCATAAGCCTGTCCCTTCAGGTTTCTCTGGTACAAACCAGCCACTCTGCGTTGATGAAGAATTTATCACGTCAGCTGTTTGAAGTAAAAACCGAGAGGGTAAGCCTTCGCCATACTTTATCATCATTCTGTTTGCCCAGACGTCCAGGGTCCCCAGTGTTGGGGACGGTGGTCTTGCCCTCTACCTGCCTTCTGGCCCCAAGTTCCCTCCTAGACCCCACTTGGCCATTCAGAGCCTGACTGCAGAGCCCTAGTGACGACCCAAGACCGTGAGGGCAGAGATCTGGAGCAATCAAAAGTTGTCACCAAAGCTATCTGTGTAAGAGTCCCAGCTAGATGTGAATTTCTAACCTATGGCCTAACTTTGAGAATTATTGTTATCTTAAAATAAAGAGCAAAGCATAAGTATATAGTCTGTAGCCTGCTTTTTCCACTAATGTGAAGCAGAAGTATTTTCCCACCTGCGTCAGGATGCTGATCCCATCATTGGTACATGCCATTTTCACTTCAGATGTCAGGTCTCATCCTCACCTCAGACGTCACGTCTCATCCTCACCTCAGACGTCACGTCTCATCCTCACCTCAGATGTCACGTTTCATCCTTAAAAGTCATGAGTGTCAGGACACCACCGGTCCCATCAGAGAATCTTTAAGTGCTTGGGTGCAGTAAGGCTCACAAGCGGGATACAGGTGTTCAGAATTCTGATTTTTGCTTGAAAGCTTGAATTTCCTCCTTGGCAATGAGTACAGTAAACTGTTTCCCCTGAAGTGACTGGCTCATTTAGCCCATCAGATACCCAAGCCTGAGTAACCACAGCCTGTCTGTCCCTCTTTCATTCAAGAAGATTGGTGCTCTGTGAGCTTGGCGGCTTCTTTAGCCAACACCGTAAATAGCAGCCCAGGGCTTCACCTGAGACCCTATCTGTGCAAATGTCAACACAGTGCAGGCTGCAGAGAGCGTCTTAGTGGATTATGTAAATAAATTTCACCTTGCAGACCCTGCCGAAGGCGCCTCCGGGACCCCTCAGAGGTCCACACTCTGAGCACTGGAATAAGCAGATTGCCTGGGAATGGACTCTGATCCTGAAACGGGACAAACCAGTGAGGAGGCCGCACTGCGGCGTTACCAGGTGCCCAAGTACAGAGTGAGCGTTGGAGCCCCCTGAAGCGGTGCTGTACTTCCGGCCTCGTTCCGGACTCGTGCTGGGTGGATTCACCGCCGCGGCTCCCGGGGGCGGCCTGTCTCTTGATCGGGGAGCATCGTGGAGCTGGCTCTGCCTCATGTCTGTCGTACATTGATCGGTATGAAGTTTAAGCTTGAAGAAATAGAAACACTGACAAGTCCTGTTTCTGCCCGTCCAGAATTGAAGGCTCACCAGAGAAGGTCTAGTCGGGGGAGTCAGGCCTTCCCGAAACAGATGAATCTCCCCAGGGGAAAGAGAACACTTACTGAACAAATTAATTACAGAAGAAAATCAGGTTTCAGCTTTTGAACAAAACAAAAATATATATTACCGAGGAGTATGCTGCATTAACAAGCCAGGCCAAAGGACGGGTCTCTTTAATGGATACCTTTATTTTAAAATCAAGGATCAGGAGGCCTTTTCAAGCTTTTGGGGGCCCTAACTGAGTTGGAATCAACTCGACGGCAATGGGTTTTGAGTTAATTTGAAGTGTGCTAGCATCGATTTGCGTCTATAATGGTAATATCCATCATTGAACAATCAGTGCCAAATCCAGGTGCTCAGGTAGGGGAGTTGCCAGCCTGTGGGCCGTCATGGACCTGGTCAGACCAGCCCGCTGGAGCGCTCAGGGACAGCGCTGGGGGGCTGGAGAATGGCGATACGCTTTCGACCTGGGACTCTGCGCAGGCGCCCGGCACAGGCCACATGCTGTGAGGGGTGCTGAGAGGGGTGTGGGTTGCTGATTTCTTCCACTTAATTTCAGTAATACATGTCTGGCTAGACTTCTTTTCAGTTCTTTATCTGTGGTCTCCTCTGCTTTTCAGGAATTTAAACAGCGCTTGGTGTTTTTGAAACCAGACCCTTGGAGGTGGCATTTATTGCATTAACTTCTGGTCTCTGCCCGCGACAGCCTTGCTGGTGGCCACACCAGTTAGATTTTACGGTGGTCACTTGTGGGGCCGCAGGTCTCTAGCTGCTGAGCAGTACTGTGGGTTTGGAGTATTAGTACTCGACCAGGTGGTGGTCAGAGAGGAGGCCACCCAACCTCCCACACCTGAGGACCGTGCTGTGGAATGTTCCAGCCTCCCTGTCCTTCCCTTCTGAGGAGGGCATTTTTGAGAGCTGTCGTGAAAACGCTCATCTTTGTGTCATGGGAAGGGCCGAGAACTGCAGCGCAGCCGCAGACCCCCGCTTCCGTTTGCTCCCGGGCTTCTGAGCCTCACCAGCACCCCCACAGGCCCCGCCCTGCAGTCCCCGCAGACCCGTGGCTGCGTGCTCTCGTGTTGTCTGTGGAGCCCATGACAACACTGTGCAGGAGACAGGCCACCACCCAGGTCAGGCACTCGGGCTGTCACGGCTCAGACTCCTGGCCAGCAAACAGCGGCTCACGGGGCTGGCCGGGGGGCCACTGCCCACATCCGAGAGGCGGGCACTGGAGGGGCAGGGCCGGGGTGTGCACCGGCGAGCACAGGTGGGTGATTGTTAGGTTTATCTTCACAACCATTAATTATGACGACTGCGCCGGAGCTGAACGGGCAGAGATACGGCCGACTTCCCGGGGTCCCACCCGCGCTGGGTTTGCTCTCAGATAAGTCTTGACATTAATCATTCCCCCACGGCATGTGTCAGCCCGGCTTCGCTCCACCTTCAGGTGGTCTCCTCAGAGCCGCTGGCAGCGCCTTTCTTGGCCTCTGAGCACTGTGGCTGGGGGTGTGGGTGTGGGGGTGCAGCCGCAGCCCCACCCTTTCCCGGGTCCGGGGCCAGTGCACCCTGCTCCCTCACAGCCGTCAACACCAGTTCTCCCCACCTGCTCTTTGATGCTCCTGGGAGGGGAGGGGCGCCCTCTGGGTGTCAGGGCACCCTTGTGGGTATTAGAGGCCCCTCTGGGTGTGTTGGGGGCCCCTCAGGGTGTGTTGGGGTGCCCCTCTGGGTATTGGCAGCTTCTCTGGGTGTCGGGTGCCCCCTGGGTGTCTGGGCATCCTTCTGGGTGTCAGGGAACCTCTGGGTATCAGGACATCTCTGTGTTGGGGGCCCCTCTGGGTATTGGGGTGCCTCTGGGTGTCAGGGCATCCTTCTGGGTGTTGGGGTGTCCCTCTGGGTGCTGAGTCCGCTCTGGGTGTCAGGGCCCCTCTGGGTGTTGGGGGCCCCTCTGGGTGTCAGGGCAGCATGGGGCAGTGTCCAGGTGGGAGCGCTAGTCTCAGCAGCCTCAGACCCTACAGATCCAGGTTCCTTCGCCTGTTGTCACCTGTAGACGCCCTGTCACAGCCGTCCCTGCTGAGAGACCTGCCCCCCCCGCCCCCAGTGCACTGTGTGAGCCCAGGACGCCCCCCGCCCCCCCGCCAGGTGCAGGCAGAAGCCCAGGGCGTGCACAGGGATGTCACCTTCACTCTGCGCACCCCTGGCTGCCGAGGTGGGTGCCAGACCAGCTCCGGTGCAGCAACGCTGAGTCAGTCTCGTGTTCCTGCACCGCCGGCCCCAACCCCCGGTCCTCTGCGCTGACACCTGACCCGTCTCCGGACATGATTTGTGCGTGTGTGCAGACACGTGTGTGTTCTCGACAACGTTCAAACACAGAGAAACGGCAGGGAGGGTCCGGCACCCACCACGGGCCTGGCCAAGCGACTGAGGCTCTTTGCTGATCAGCCATGAATTGATGGGTCCGCCCGATCGGGACACACCCGTCAGGTGTCTGCCGACAGCTCCCCAAGCAGCTCAGAGTGGAAGCTGACTAGAGCGTCAGGCGCCATGGGGACTGTCCTCATGGGCTCTGTTGTTGCCACGGCAACGCTGCGGCTGTGACTGAGAGGTTTTGGCACCTGACCCATGTGGAGTGCAGTCCACTGCCCGGCCCTTCTGGGTCGGCCTCCCTCGCGTGGCCAACGGGGCAGCTGGCTGGCCACACGTTGGTCCCTCACAGAATCACTCTGGCCCATACAAGGACCCTCCCCGGAACACGCCAGATCGCCCACTGCTGACACCCCAGTTTCCCCCAGTCCAGGAATGGCTTGGCAGAGGTGTCCGCTGGGCAGGGGCTGTCTGCTGGGTGGGGGCTGAGTGGGTGTGGCCGACGACACTCAGGGTCTGTCCGGCTCCCTGCCAGCTGCCATGCTGGTCCCCTGGTGTGTCCCAGCCGCCGCCATCCTTGTGGGGGCCCCCTCACTTCCTGAGCTCTCGGGGGGCCGTGCTGGTCCCCTGGTGTGTCTCAGCCGCTGCCAGCCCTGTGGGGGCTCCTCACTTCCTGAGCTCCTGGGGGGCCAGGCTGGTCCCTGGCACTCAGTCCCGGTGTGGCTGCAGCGGCTGTGTGTCGCGGCCCTTGGTAGCTGACAGGGATGGCCTGACGTCCAGGCAGACCCCGCAGCCTTGCCGAGCCCCGGCCACCCGCCCGCCAGGGTCTGTTCCTGACAGGCTGAGGGCTTCCCTGAGGCTTCACCTTTGTTCTCCTAGAAAAATGAGTCCCCGGTAAAACGCTGGAAACGGGTCCCCCTTTAGTGTTAAATCCACAGTGGCCCAGAAGGGCAGTCCCGGCGGGTGTGGGTCTGGAGAGGCATCTGGGGCGGGGCGGCTGCCGTCCGAGAGCTGTCTCCCACCGTCAGCACTGGGTCGATGCGGCCGCCCTGGGGGCCAGATGTGCCGGACGCAGGCATGGAGTCGGGCGCGGCAGCGTGCCCTGCACGCTCCTCCATGCCGGTCCCCACTGTCCTCTGGACCACGTCCCGAAATACAGCCAGCCATGAAAGCATCGTGGACGGCGCTGTATCTTTAAAGGATGCTTTATCTGAGAAGTGCTAGGACTGAACGTCACGAGAGAACTTGAACTGCAAACCTGGGCTTGTATCCTGGGGACTCCCAGTGTCCACTGCTGTCCTGGTGGCCTCTGCCATTCCAAGTCACACTGGGAGGGAGTTGGAGCCTCCCCGTGAATGCTCAGTAGCCGGAGCCCGCTGACCGTGGCTCCCGTGTCTCCCCAGCTACCCGTACAGCGAGGACTCCAGCCAGGGCAGACAGTACATGAACACCCGCTGCCCCGCCTGGTGTGACCGCATCCTCATGTCCCTGTCCGCCAAGGAGCTGATTCTGAGGGTAAGTGTCCCCGTCACAGCCCAGGCCAAGCACGCCTCACGGGGATAGAGCCAGCGCCACGTTCCTGCCAGGCTGTCCCTGGGCCCAGTCTGTCCTTGGGGCCAGACTGTCCCTGGGGCCGGGTCTGGGCTGTCCCTGGGGCTGAGCTGTCCCTGTTTCGGGCTGTCCCTGGGGCCGGACTGTCCCTGTGGCTGGGTCTGGGCTGTCCCTGGGGCAAAGTCTGGGCACTTGAACCATCAGGGCTGGGGGAGGCACGAGCTACGTCCCCAGGCCCAAGGCCTTCTTGACCGTGACCCTCAGGATAAACCCCAACCTCGTCCTGTGATGCCCTGAGCCGAATGCCAGCGCACCCTGCAGTGAAGGCTGAGGGACATGGGCGTCCCTGGGCTGTGGGTGCAGTTTGATGCTTGAGTGCTCAGAGCAGGTGGCCCCAAGTGTGGGGGAGGCAGGTGTTGGGGGTGGCAGAGGCCCTCAGGGACTTAAAGGGTGGACAGGAGACAGACACATGCAGCCCCTGGAGGGACCACAGCCTTCAGGAAACTCGCTAAGGAGGCGTGTGCCTGGGCTGGCGACAGAACAGCGGTGCTGGTGGCCAGGCCCACATCAGCACTGAAGGAGACGCCCTCTGTGGTTTCCCGTGGGTCCAGATCCTCTCCGGTTCTGCGGACCCAGGACCGATGCCTTGAAACACCGCGGAAACGTGTCTGCCGTCCATCCAGGCTGACGGCACGGTGCACGCGGCCGCCGGCTCTCTGGGTGCCCCTGGAAACACGCCCGCAGCCTGCGGGTCCCAGCACCCGGTGCCAGAGCTGCCGAGCTGTGGGCAGGCGGCTGGCGGCCGGTGCAGATTGTGCAGACACGCTGCCGTAGCCAGCCTCGCGTCTCATCCATCATGCCACGCTCGGTCACCCGCCGTCACGTCCCGGGTGCTTCCCGGCCCGGAGACGCCAAAGGTTGCGCGTGACGCGGGGCGGCGCCAGTGGCCGCACGATGAATTCTCAGTGAGGTGTGCCGCTCAGCCTGCGTCGCTGTCATTTGTTTATCTGTCTAAAGATTACGCAGCTGAAAACCTGCAATTTTACGCCGCCTTTGTAAATTACCACGCTGCGTTTGATGAATGTGCCCGCACTCGCGCGCAGTGGCAGGCTCCGGGATGGGGAGGCAGTCGTGCGTACGGCGCGGAAGCCTGCGCGCACACTTGCTGGCAAGTCACCCGACCCCAGCTCCTACTTCACGTCCAGCGTCCTCGTCATAGGCCCTGTGGCCATGGACGTGAGAGTAGGCCCACTCAGAGCGGGCTGGGTACACCAGCACCCCCAGTGCCTCCCACAAAATAAAGGCACCTGCCCGGCGCCGCGTGCACGTGCAGAGTTAATTAATGTGCAGGTTGCTTCCTGAGCGCCTGTTTGAACAGGGGATCTGGGTTAGTAGAGCAGCTGTCACGGACACGTGGAGACGGAGGGACGAACTGCAGGAGAGTGTTCAGAGTGGATGCGTGGCATGAACGTGGCTGCTCCTCCCCAGAGCACAGCCAGGTGTCAGGGACAGAGGAGAGCTGGGGCACCAGACACCCCCTTCACGCCACAGGAGCCCTCTCACCCAAAGAACTGGGCCCAGGTGCTGCCAGCACCTTCCTGGAGGGTGGCAGAGAGGGGGCGGGCCGTTCGCGGGGACTGTCCTGCACCCCCCACCCCATGCCCCCCACCTCCGGCACCGATTCCTCCGTTTGCTTTTCCCAGTCGGAGAGCGAGGAGAAGGTTGTCACCTACGACCACATCGGGCCCAACGTCTGCATGGGAGACCACAAGGTGATGTGAGCACTGCCCCAGCCCGGGGGACAGCGGGCGGGGGGACAGCAGGTGGGGCGGTGGGATGGGGGGCAGGGGGATGGCAGGCGGGGGGATGGTGGGCAGGTGGGCGGGCAGCGGGGGGCAGTGGGGGGCTCCAGGGGGGCTCTGGACGGGCGGTTGCTTCTGTTTTTCTAAGTGCCCTCAGTCCGGTCTTACAGAGTAGGCCAAATTGGTCTGTTTTGTTTAATTTTAATAAAATACTGAAAGACAGATAGGAAGAAGCAGAAACAAGTACTCACATTACAATAAAATACATAACTTTACTATCTATGAAGACGTTTTGTTGGCCGCTGATGATTCGGAGGCCGTTTTCGAGTTGGCCTGTAAGACGCCCTAGTGGCCCTCCTATGCCAGCTGTCACCGGAGTCATCTCTGGTCGTCTGTACAGGGACCAGCTCTGTACCTGACCACAGGTCCACCAGCGGCCACCACCCCTCAGTCTTAATAATTTTTGTCTAGAAATACCCTCTTTTTTACAGAAGAAAAGTGCTTTCTTTGAAGGTCCCATCCTTAAGTTCCCAGTCTCGGTCCCGTGTAACCGAGGTGACTGTATTTGCACCCTGTGCACGTGGCTGAGGGGCGGGTGGCGCTGTGGGAGCCTGAGGGTCCGGGCGGGTGGTGCTGCGTGAGAATGAGGGTCCCGGCCGAGGCCCAGAGGGCGGGAGGGTGGCTGGTGCTGTGTGAGAGTGAGGCTGCGGGTGGGCAGTGGGCTGCCGGCTCACGCCTCTCTCCTCCTTGCTGCAGCCCGTGTTCCTGGCCTTCCGGATCGCGCCTGGGGCAGGTAAACCTCACGCGCCCGTGCACAAGTGTTGTGTCGTGCAGTGACATGTGGTAAATAGGACTCCTTCCCTCTAATGCTCCTTTCTGCAGCTTTCCCGCTGTGTTCGCCCCTTTACGGACTCCCCGATTCCCCGCAGGGAAGAGATGCCAGCGCGCAGAGAGGCCCCTTCGCGAGACCACCCTGTAGCGAGGAGGGACGGAGGGAGCAGGATCCTGAAACACGTACCTTAACAGCTGCATTGATAGACCCGCCGAGCGCCACCTGCTAGACGCCGGCCCACACTTCGCTTCAGCTTCCGGAACATTCCGGAAAAGCCTCACATACCTCACTGTCTTGTCTGTTCATGTGACATTAAGTAGAAATATTGGGTTTTTAAAATAAGTCACAGTCCTGTTGCCAAAACTCTAATAGACAGCAAGGAGATTCTGTATTTTAGATTTCTGTTTTCAATTTTTAATAACTGTCAGCATGGAAGAGCTTCTCCAGCACAGAAGCCCCACAGGGGTCAGCATCCTCTCTGCCAGTCGGAGGTGCGCCAGGGGCTCTGCTGACCCGGGGACTCTCCTGACGGGGGCGCTATACTGACCCGGGGGCTCTCCTGACCACGGGGGCTCTGCTGACCCAGGGGGCTCTCCTAACCCCGGGGCTCTGCTGACCCGGGGGCTCAGCTGACCCGGGGACTCTGCTGACCTGGGGGCTCCCCTGACCCGGGGGCTCAGCTGACCCAGGGGCATGGCCACGGTCAGCCCACAAGGGCCGCGGCTGTCACTCCCAGTTGCCCCACCGTGCTATTTACTCTACTGCCATGTTCCATGGTCTCCGAATCTCACGCAGCTGCTTTCCATTTTATACATAAATATATATATAAATATATACTTTTTAAAATAATTTATAAATCTTACCAAAACGTATGCTAAGTACTTTCCAGTATGAGTGCTTGTAAGCGTCCATCAGCAGGTAGAATCGGGGTCCAGCAGTCTGGTGACGTGGCTGCCAGCACACATGTGTACAAAGCCTACCCTCTGACCTCTGCCCCAGCTGTGCCACCGTGGACCCCGCCTCCACAGCACCCCCACTGCGGCCCCTGACCTGTCCCCTCTCTGTGGTATTAAGAACTGAATGTGAACTTTATAGCGAGGCTTGGGTGTACCTTTTGAGAATTTTGTAAACTGTTTTGTCTGTCTTTTGTTACAGTTTTATGGTGCCAAGTGTTCTCCATTAAAACAATAATATCATGGGGGAAGTAAAAATAGCCTAGTCTGCTTCCAGTAGAAACTGCTTTTAGCATGGGCTGTATATAAAATATTAAGAGAAACGAAACTGTAAATGTCTGCTCGGCTGCGAACAGCCTACGTGTGACCTTGCTGCCGATGTATCTCCTCGCACTAAGTACAACGTTAGACGGTGATTAGAGTGTCGGTGAAAACACAGATGTGCGTTTTATTGATTTCATTTAGAACACTACAGAGTTCCTGGACTGCGGGATGGCTTTAGTTGGCGCTTGTCTGACATAAATCACTACCATTGCAAACAAGTGGACGTCCGCTTGCTGGCTTTGTGTCTGGAACGACGCGGTCGGTCTGTGGAAGTGCTGTGCTCACTGCCGGCCAGCGCGCCACGTGTGCGGCCGCCGCCGCGCCACTGTGAGCGGGCTCAGCGCGTGGTCCCCCTGAAGGCCTGTAGAAACGACCGCCCCAGTTCCCGAGCAATAAAACTGATCCTGGTGAACACCACTCTGCGTGTGCTTTGTTCCCCCTCCCGTTTGTCTGCCACAGAAAGGGGGTCCCCTCTGTGTCCTGCTACCTGAGATTCTGCGCATCGGGAACCCTGGGATCGCAGGGCATTAGATATCGTCACAGACAAGTCAACCACTAGTTGGGAGTAGAAAAATAATCTGCGTTTTTCTTTTTTTTCTAGTGATAACTAGTGGGGTTTACCCTCTAGCATTTTTTAGTGGGATTATATAAATGCAGTAAAAACCCAGACCAAACTTGTCAAGTCGATCTCGACCCACAGCGACCCTATAGGACAGAGTAGAACTGCGCCATAGGGTTTCCAAGGCTGTGACCTTTACAGAAGCGGACTGCCACGTCCTTCTCCCGAGGGGCTGGTGGGCTCCAACCGCCAACCTTTTGGTTCGCAGCCGAGTGCTTTAACCACTGTGCCACCAGGGTGCCTATAAATGCGTCGCTTCCTCAAAACTTTAAAACTGGAAATTCCTTTGCTCTGAGCCTGAGCTGGGAATCATTCGCTCACAGAAATGGCGGGCCTGCCTTTTCCGGAAAACCAGCCAGTGGGCTCAAAACGGAAGTTTTTCTTAATTAATGGTGCAGCCACATGGACAAACTTGTCTTTTACATTTCGGAAGTGCCTTTCAAGAGAAACCTGATCTTACAGCAGCGTCCCACCCGGGGATTGGAAATCTAGCTCCAGAGATGCCCACTGAGATGCAGCTACCACACAGAGTCCCCAGAACAGAAGGGGGTTTTTGTTAACCAGAATAGAATGGGTGGGTTTTTGTTAACTGGTATCACAGCCCCTTAGAGCTGGGATGAACTTACATTTCACAGCCCCAGCACTAGTTCCCACCAGCAGGAGGTGTGGAGTCCATCCCCACATGTTCGAATCCCGATTCAGTGTGGTGGCAAAGGCCAGGCAGCACCACCCTAACCCCGAGTGCATTTAACCTCAGAGGGACCCCTTCAGGGGACCCAGGAGCAATCACTTGCCCTTCCACAGCAGAGCAGCCACCCCACCCCAACCTCTGAGGGTGAAACACCAAAGTCCTGGGTTTTGAGGAAACCCCGTCTGCGCCCGTTGTCGGAATTATTTTGTATTTCCTTTTGTAGTTCTGGTTTGATTTAGTGATTTAGGTCAATGGAGAAATTTTAAAATAGCTGAAGGGGCAAGGTACGGATAAATTTCATAACTGATTTATTGCCTCCCGTTTAAGTTTAGTGCATACACCGGGGGTATTTAGCTTCATCATCGTCAGGTCAGCAGGGGCAGGTGCCCAGGGGCAGCGCCAGACCTGACCGCGAAGCCACCTGCGGCCGCTACCAAACGAGACAAAGTTGCGAAAGGAAAAAGGCGGTCCCGAGCGGTGGGGTGCGGTTTACTTCCCCTTCCGGAGCCTCGAAAATGTGTTTAACTTTGCGCAAACCTCGTCCAGTTTAGCCAGCGCAAGGGAGCCGGTCCGGACCGCGAGGAGAGCGCTCCAGCCGGTGACTCGCCGGGCGGCCCCGCGGCCGCGGGAAGGCCAGGGCGCGAGGCGCGCAGCAGCGGGAGGCGGGAGGGAAGGCCTTACCTGCGGCCGAGCGCGCGTACCTGGAAAGCGGGAGAGCCAAGGCGGGGCGGACCGCACCCTTCCCGCCTGTCCCGGCTCCGCTCCGCGCTCCCACGCATCGTTCGCTTCTCGCGGCTCTCTCTACCGCCCGCGTCACCGCGGTGGCTTCTTCGCTTTGGGGCGCGGTGGGGGGACGTCCCGAGGCTTCACCGGGGCCCGGGGTCCTCGCGCCAAGCCTTCGCGGGCGGCGCGGCGCTGTCCCCTCTCTCCTGCGCGCCGCCGCCGCCGCCGCCGCCCAGCGGGTCTGGCTCGCAGCCTCCGCAGGGAGGCCGCGGCGGGCGCGGGGGATCGGGGCTGCCGTGGGCTCTGTTGTGAGCCCCGCCTGGCCTGACTCCGAGCGTCCCTAGGGCCGAAGGCGCGGGCCGGCGCCCAGGAGAAGACCGGGGACGGGGAGGGGGCGCCGCCAAGCAGGAGCTTCGCCCCGGGTTCGATACGGAAGAAACACGCGGCGCAGCTCCGGAGCCACGGCCCCGATGCGGACGTGTTAAATAATTTATTGATTATACAAAGTGATTCTGCCCCAGGCGGCGGCTCGCCCCCCGCGCCCCTGTGCTCACCCGAGGGGCCGCGGGGCAGGGGCGCGGGCCGGCCGGGTCCCCGCACGCCGAGCCCGAGCGGCCGCTTCATAACTTATTCTGTAAAAATATATATACACAGCCCCGCGCCCGCGCTCCACGGCAGGAACTCGCCGCCGCCCGCGCCCCGTACCCTGGTTGCTCCGGCCTCCCCGTGTCCTCACAAGCCGTCCCCCGCGCCGCCGCACGGGCTGACAAGCGCCAAGTTCGAGGGTTTGTGCTTCTTGAGCAGCCGCGTGATTTTCTCGTCGTCCGAGTTGGGGTCCAGGGGCCGGTTGTACTCGTCGTCGTCCTCCGCGTCCGAGCTGCCCACCTTGAGCTTCTCGGCGTCCGAGTCCTGCTTTTTCTTGGCCGACGCCATCTCTGCCGCGTGCCGCTTGCGCCACTTGGTCCGGCGGTTCTGGAACCATACCTATAGGAGCGGGGCTGTCAGGCGGCTCGAGCGGATCGTGGGTCCCCCGGCCGTTAGTCCGCGGCCAGCACCGCGGCCCGAACTAGGGGACCAGCCTCAGGGTCCCCGGCCGCAGTGCAGCGGCGCCTCCCCGGGCGGGGCTCCAGGCCCGGCGGCCACTCTCAGCTCTTCGCAGGACGCGGGGCCCCGGCGCCTCGGCGCAGCCGGCCCGCAAGGAGCCGCCCCGGCCCCAGGACGCCCGGCCCGGGCCCGCTCACCTTGACCTGGCTCTCGGTCATGCCCAGGGAATAGGCGAGCCGCGCGCGCTCCGGGCCCGCCAGGTACTTGGTCTGCTCGAAGGTCTTCTCCAGCGCGAAGATCTGCTGGCCCGAGAAGGTCGGCCGCGAGTGCTTCTTCTTGCCGTCCTTATCCAGGACCCCGCCGGCCTGGCCTGCAAGGAGGACGGTGAGGCTGGCCCGCACCCGCCCGCTGCCCCGCTGCCCCGCCGCGCCCAGGCCGCACACTCACCGGGGCCGGCCAGGCGCGGATCCCTCCAGGGCGAGCCCTGCACCACGCCGGGCCAGAAGATGGGCGGACGCCCGGGCAGCTCGGCCAGCGGCTTGGGGTAGCTGCGCGCCACCGCGGCCGCGGGCCCGAAGTAGACGCCGGCCGACGAAGCGAGCCCATTGAGGCGGGGCAGGCCGCCCAGGAGGCCGCCGCCCGCCGCGCCAACGGGCCGCCCCAGGATGTCGCTGATGCCATGCGGGGTCCCAAGCGGCAGCTGCGCGCCCAGGCCGCCCAGTGTGGGCGCCTTGAAGCCGGCCGGACTTTGCAGCGCGTACGGGAACAGCGACGTCTTCATCTCGGCCATGTTGTGCAGCGCGGCCAGGGGCGCGCTGCTCAGCACGAACGCGCCCGGGCGGTTAGCGTCCATGGGCGCCGCCGCCGCCAGCCCGG
>NW_004443967.1:21723788-21727678 GCF_000243295.1 Trichechus manatus latirostris
GCCCGCGACCCGGCCATTGGCCGGCGGCCGGCCCGTCTGCGCGCGCGCTCCGCGCTGGTCTGTACTCCATGAAGGGCCCATTAGCGCGGCAGGTGCCTCCCGGGCTGTAAATTTACCCCCTGATTTATCTCCCGGGGGACGAAATAAATCCCGCTGGATGGGAGTTTAGTTAGGCAAAGGTTTTAATGGGAAATCAGGAAAAAAACATGAGAACATATTTTATGGCCCGAAATCATGCAGATTTGAGAATCCGCCCGGCGCGGGCGGGGAGACAGCAGCGTGCGCCGCCGGAGGTCCTGGCCCGCGCCCGCCACGCGGTTGTCCCGGGGGTCCTCTCAAACGCGGGTGGGAAATACCCGCCGCGAGGGGCCCGATCCAGAAAGGCGGGAGACCTGAGCCCTGGCTCCCAGACTCCAGGCGCGGGAGGAAGCCGCGCCTCGGAGTCCAGCTGCAAAGAGCCAGCCTTGCCCGCGCGAATCCGCTTCCTGTTTGATAATCAAACGGCGAGCGCTCTGGGTCTTCGCGGTGGCGGAGCCAGGTAGCGGGGGAGAGGGCGAGGGGTCACGCGCACACGGGATATATACCACACGCGTGACGCCGCCTCGCGGGCGCCGCTGGGCGTCTTTCCGTCCCCCCCGGCCCGCGTCGGGGGGCGGAAACGGCCCGGGCCTCTCTATAGGGCGTTTCCCGGTAGCGGAGTCGCAGCTCAGTTGCCGGGAGGTAACCTGAGCCCTGTGCTGCAGCCCGGCCCAACGACTTCGCCCAGGGTCGTTCTCCCACGAAGCACAGGCCCGGGCGAGGAGAAGGCCGGGCACCCCCGCAGGCCTAGAGCACCGAAAGCAGGGGGCGCGGGGGTGCCATTCAGAGCCTTAACTTGGGAGCCGCCCGAAGCGCAGCGGGCAGAAGCGCGGCCTTTAAATTGGCTTGCAGGCCTATGAGGCCTTTGGTGTCTTCCTCTGTGTACGAAGAACCCCCGCCCTGCAGAATTGCTGTGAGGGTTCAAATGAGACCACAGTCGACTCCAGCGCCTGGCGTGGAGCAAATGCTGGGCTTTGTCGCCATGTCCTAGGGGCTGGCGTCACGTGCGCTCACCGCGTCTTGCAGTCAATATTAACTAACAGGCAGCGGCTATTACTATTATTTTCTCTCTGGGAACCGTGACCCGAGTGTGCGTGAACTGACCACCATTTCGCGGCCGGGCACGGTCAGCTTTTCTCCAGCCCGAGGAGGTTCATTAGCAACGATTTTCCTGTATCGCCCTGGCCGCCAGGGTTTCTCTGTCGCGAGCGAAGGCGACCCTCGCGGTTCTGTGCAAGAGCCCCGCGTTCGCTCGCTCCGCACCCCTCGAGGGCTTATTTTCGTTTTGTGCAGCTAGCGAAGGGGGTTGGCGCTACGGGTCCCTACGCAAGGTCGCAGTCACGGCTTGGAGTGCTATTCGCTGCCCGGACTTCGGGGTTGAGGCCTCAGCTCGCTCTCAACCCACGTCCCGGCGGCGCTGGGCGGGGCGCTCCGTGGTTGCCCCTGCCTCGCGTGGGCGCGCACCGGGTGTTCCGGACGGCGTGGCATGGTGTGGCGTGGCGCGTGGGGCCCCTGCTTCTGTGAGGTGCAATTATAGGGCGGGAGTTCGCCCCCGGGGCTGAGCTGCGCGCTCGGAGGCTCCCTCCCCCGCCCCGCTTCCCTGCACAGTACCGCACTCGCGGGACCCAGGCGCGGCTGCCCCGCAGGCGACCGGCCCGAGCGGCACCAGCCTGGAGCACCAAGAGCGCCGGCTCCGGAGCCCCTGCAGTCCGTGGGCAACCAGTCTGAGCGGCTCTGGGACCCGTCCCCGGCACCCACCCGGGGGACCTGGGGCTGGTTGAGCCCTCCGCCGTCCCCGGACTTCCTTGCGCACCACTTGGTCGTAGGAAACACGGCGCGTGTCTGCCCGAGAGCCCGGCCGCAGGGAGGACCCTCCCGGGGCATTGTTTGGGCCCCTTGGGGCTCCCCCGGGGGCGGAGGCGTCGGGCCAATGCTGGGGCTCTGCGAGGCGCCGGAGGAGGGCGAGAGCAGCGGCGGAGGGCGGGGCCGAGTGGGGGAGCGAAGGAGGTGGAGGACAGGGGCGAGGCTGGAGGGGCCGGGCAGGGGGTGGAGGGGAGGAGAGGGGCGTGGTCGGTGCGGAGTCGGATGCCCTCCCGGAGCTCCTGGAGGGTGAACTGCTGAGCCGATCGCGGGTGGCAGCGGCCCGACGGTCCTGGGGCAGGCCGGGGGGAGGGGCACGGAGACCCGGCTCCCGGGCGGGATGGGAGTGCGCGCTGTCCTGCAGAGTTCTCGCGACCCCGGCTGGAAGCTCCTCAGTCCTCCGGCGGGGGCCTCTCGGAGCCCTGTTTTGCGGCCCTGCGCCCCTGAGACCCCGGCTCCGTCTGCGCAGCCAGGCTCTTCCTGGGCCGCGGTTGGAGCGCGCGGGGTCGCTAGGGCTGCTGCGATCTCCATTGGCTGCAGCGCGCGCGGCTCTCCTGGATTGGAGGCGCCGGGGTAAATTGGGGTGAGTTGGGGGCCTGGATTGAGGAATGGAGCCAGCCGAGGACCCCGGGGTTGTGGGGTGGGAGATGCGGATGGGAGCGAAGTGAGTTCGGGGTGCGGGAGAGGTGGCCGGGGTGAATGAGAGCGCGGGGGTGAGTAGGGGCGGCTCCTTTTCCACCCGCTTCTGGCCACGGGGGTCGTTCCCCCACCTTCTAAACGCTGTGGGGTCCCCCCTTCCCCCAGTGCCGCAGGCCGCACGATGACTGCTCGTTAACTTGAGCGTCTGCTGGCCTGACGCCCCGTGACGCCCCTACCTGGCTCCATCCCGCCGCCCCGCCGCCGGGGACAGGATCCGGGCAAACGTCCCCCCCCCCCTTTCCGGGACAGACCCAGGAGCCGCGTGCGGCCTCCCGGGATGGGGATTCGCGAGTGCCACCTCCTGGCCTTGAAGGAGACGTGCTGCCAACGAGGACAGCGACAGACAGCAAGGATACGACCACGGACAGCTGTGTACTGTGCGCCCCTACCGCCAGGCGGGCCCTGCGGGCGGCACTCTGGGGGGGCCGCCTCCCCAGCTTACCTGAGCGGGGAAAACAAATCAACAAGTAGGAAGGTCGTGAGCAAAGGGACTGAGCAGGTGGCGATGGGAGGAGGCCGGGGAGGGACGGCTCCAGATGGGTATCCCTGAGGAAGGTCTCCAGGTGCCGCCCCGGTCAGGACAGAGCCGGGCTCTGGGGGCGGCTGTACTTGAAAAAGGAGTTTGGGTGCAGCCCCCGGAAGCCCCCAAATCCCCGTAGGTGAGATGTGTCTGTGTGTGGGTCTCTGGCGAGTTGCTGCACCGGCCTCCGGGTGACCTGGCCAGGGTATCTCCAGGCACCCCTCACTCTCGTGCCTGCCCGCGGGCAGCAGCCCACTGTCACCGCTTCTCAGAGCCAGTTCCCAGCCTCGCTGAGACAGGACGAGACCACCCAGGTGTTCAGAGACAGGGCTGGTCAGGGCTTCCGCTGAGGTAACGCAGAGGCGACCCTTGCAGCTGCCACCCCATCGGGCTCAGGGGGTGAGGGGAGACGTGGGTTACCAGGGCCCTGGAGCCCGCAGGAGGCCCCCTCCCCAGCTGGAGCTGAGGGTCAGGGGAGAAGATGTCACTTGTGGCGCAGGTGCCTCTGAGGACGTCAGCAAGGGTGGTTCTGGAATTGCTGAAAGAAGCAGGGGACTGGAGCCAACTTCTCCCGCCCCCCGCCCGGGGGCAAAATGCCCCCCTAGGGGCGACCGTGTGACGTAGCGCGAGAACGAAGGCGCCTCCCTCCTCCGTCCAGCCTCCCTCTCGCGCCCTCTACTGGCCGCCCTGCGCAGAGCAGCCTGACTCCGGATCCCTGCAGCGAGGCGGGGGG
>NW_004443967.1:21728789-21731878 GCF_000243295.1 Trichechus manatus latirostris
CCCCGCCCCGTGCGCCCCCGCTCGTGTGTCTTCGAGGAAGGACGCGGCAATGACTGTAGATCCCCGGAGCTCATTCCCAGCCTGCGGCCCGACATGCGACCGCGGGTACTGAGCTCTCCCGTGGGCCTGCCACAGGGCCTGACCACCGCCACACGGGCTGATGGAGTGCTGTGGGAGATTTGTGGTGGGCGCCTGCTCGGCACCTCCGCTGTGATTCCAGGTGGGCTCAGACCACACCACTGGTCATATGGTGGCTCTGGAGGGGCCCTGGCTACAGGGCCAGCCTGGCCCAGCCTAGTGTGGGGACTTCTGGGAGGCATGGCCTTAGAGCTCGCCTGTGCTGGACCCCAAGCAGGCGCTGCCAAGACCTGCCCCACGGGCACCCCTTCCTGGCAAGGTTGGGTCTGAGGCCCAGCCCTGGGTGCTGCCTGAGCCCTCTGGCTTGGTAAGTCCTTTGTCCACTTCACCCAGGTCTTTATTAAATGTCCATCTCGGCTGGAGATGGGTCGGGGTCGGTGGACCAGGCTGCCACATGGTGCCCTCACCTTGGCAGGAAACTGAGACAGACAATACGACCAGTTAGAATCATGTACTGGGTTGTGTTGCCCTTCTGTGAAGGACGTTGCCTCCGAGGGCATTTGGGGGCCTCCCAAGGTCGGGGTGTGAGCTGCAGAGAGCTGGGAGCAGCAGGCCCAGGTGAGCGTGGGTCGTGGGGCTGGGGGCCAGCTGATGACTTTGGAGTTTGGTCCCTGGCAGTGGGAGCCCCCCCTTTTTTCTTTAATTTATCCAAAAATTTTGAAGTGAAAAACTCTAAAATCCTCTTACACGTTAATCATGGAAAATGATACAAAATGAGTTCTACAAGAGTGTGGATGCAATCTTAATTTTCTGTAGATATTTTAAAATGATCAGTGTAGCCTCACTGCATAAGTAGATAGGAGTCCTTGGCTTATATAATTTTCAGTGTGATTTCCATAGTCAAAGCAAGACGTGGAAATAGATTTCTCATACCCGAGTAACTTAGAACTGCTTGTCTTTCTTACTTTTAGATCTTAGATTCTAGGCTATTATTTAGATAAAGCAATGCTAGCTCAGTGGCTAAATCCAATAGAAGCTTTTTACTTGCTCACATGAATTCCAATTGGTGGCAGGGTTTGGGATGGGTTTCTGTTCCACTTAGAGACCCTGGCTAAGCAGATTATGCCATATTTGACCTGTGGCTTTTACGTTTTTCTGGATATTAACATCCAGCTCTCCAAGAAGTGACTAGGACAACGGGGGTCCCACCAGAGGATTTTATGCCCAAGCCTGGAAGTGGTCCACGTGACTTCTGCCCACTTCCGTTGGCCAGAACTCGAGAGAAGGCTGGGATATGGCATCTAGCCGTGAGCACAGGGAGACGAACGGGTGAACTGCTGGCTGCTCTCTGCCCCAGTTCCTGCAGCTCCCTGAGCCAGGAGGAGGGTCCGGGAGAGAGCTGGCTGGGCTGCAGAGAGGCGGGCAGGTCAGGGCCAGGAGCCCATCTGGTGTCAGGGGCGGATCACCCAATAGACAAGGTAAGCATGGTGCTTACCTTGCTTACCAAATCATCATAGTGAGCAATTTCCCATTTTTCACCACATCAAATATTCTGCTTCTAGGAGAGGACAGGAACGCTGGTAACCGGGAACCCACGTTCCAGAAGGGAGAGTGTTGACATGTCTTCGTGTTGTTAACGAACGTCATAAAACAATATGTGTACTGTTTAATGAGAAATGATTTGTTCTGTAAACTTTCATCTAAAGTACAATTTAAAAAAATGATAAGAAACCTAAAAAAACAAAAACAAAGATTCTGTGTCTAGGTACGGCTGGTGTCTCTCTCCCAACCCCACAGCACCTTCTTACAGAATCAAAGCCTTGTTTCAAATTTACAATCCCTGCCAGAGGCAGACGACCCAATAAGCAAGGTAAGCACAGGCTTGCTTGTGCTCGCTTACTAATCTGTAGTGAACAATTTCACGTCGAAGATGCAGTGAAAGTATCCACTGAAGATGACCTGGTAAGCAGGCTACGCACTGTGCTTACCTTGCCTATTGGATAATCCGCCCCTGCGTGGTGTGACAGGTCCCATGTCACCATGGCCCAGGAGGCAGTGTCCATGCAGAGACAGCCCCAAAGTGGTCTCCGGGAGCAGTGGACACTGCTCTGCTCCCCGCACGACCATCCACATCAGAAAACCCAACACTTTGCACCAGAGAGCAGCCAGGTGTCCCCAAAATAATGTCACCTCAAAACGTTTCCACAAACCCTCCAGAGCTCAGTGCTGCTGAGGCTGGGTACTTGTGGTGAGTGCTGAGGGGGACTGTCCATGAGGGGGCGCCTGCTGTCACCGAGGGCCGACGGACGCATTGGGGCTGTGGGGCCTGGCAGTCCTTCCCGTCCGAGGTCCGTGCTCTCGCACCCTTTCCAGGGCGCTGCATCTCTGCATTGTCTTTGTGCGGTTTATTCCTAGAGGTCCCACAGTGGGCCCCCCAGTGTGTTCCCCGCACACACCCCTGCCTGGCCTGGACCCCTCAGCTTCTCCGTCGAGTCTTCAGGCCAACCAAGGTTCCACTGTGGGGGCAGCGGGGCAGGAGCTTGGGGTTTGATTTTACAGCTGGATCTCACACGATTTCTGCAGGTGGCAGGTGATAGAAATTGGGTCCCTGACAGGTGGCAGCTGAAGGGGGTACACAGTTGGTCTTTTTGTTTGTCTGGTTTGTGCCTTTTTGTGTCTGCACCAGGATGAGTGCCCTGAGAGTATCACACCCACGGAAGCACCAGGACACAGAATAGCCAGGCCCAGGCCTCCATGCTCGCTGGGAGGCCAGACGGAGTCATTCAAAAACCAGTCTCTCCAGGAAGTTTAAAAGAAGCAAAAGAAACGCCGCCTCCTCTTTGGGGGAACCTGGAGAGCTTTCGGCTGCTTGGGGAAGCTGCACGCCTGCAGGTTGGCACCCAGCTCCTTCAGTGCGGGCAGGAGCTTGGGGAAGCCGCACGCCTGTAGGTTGGCACCCAGCTCCTTCAGTGCGGGCAGGAGCTTGGGGAAGCTGCACGCCTGTAGGTTGG
>NW_004443967.1:21731981-21744135 GCF_000243295.1 Trichechus manatus latirostris
TTGGCACCCAGCTCCTTCAGTGCGGGCAGGAGCTTGGGGAAGCTGCACGCCTGTAGGTTGGCACCCAGCTCCTTCAGCGTGGGCAGGAGCTTGGGCAGAGGGCATGATGGGTTAGGGCAGAGGTGCACGGTCACTGAGCGCCGCCTCCATCCAGGCCCCGAGCTGCCTGTGCCCTCTCAGCGCCGACACAGTGACCTCGGGCTCCTCCTGGCACCTCAAGAGGCAGGCTCTGTTATGACCCACTTACTGGTGGGCGCCGGGGCTGCTGAGAGGTGGGGCGGGCTTGGACCCCACGCTGGCGGAATCCAGAACCTGCTGCCTTACAGCCGGGGGAGACGGAGAAGGGCACGCCGGTGTCCAGGAGTACGTGTAATGCGTCTGTAGAGCAAACCCGACATCATGAAACAACTCTGAGAATAAATGGCCAGCGGGAAAATGTTTGCAATCCTATGACAGGAAAAAATGGATGTCACATTGTACAAAGAACTAGAAATGGATAAAAAAAGACAACCAGCTAACCCAGTAAAGGAGAAGGGCAAACAATAGGAATGAGGAACGTACAGAATAGGGAGTCCAAGCGGCCACTAAATTCATGAAAAGATGCCCAACCTCAGAGTGAAGAAAATCAATTTAAATAACACACAAGATACTGACTTTTACCCTTCAGATCTTCAAATCTACTTTTAAAATGATAGAATCAGACTGATTGGGGTGTGGAAGGGGCCTCTCAGACACTGCCTTTTGGGAAGTGATCTGGCGGTATTTACTACGATAAAAAACACCCACAGCTTCCGACCTGGCAAAAGCGGTGTCTTGATAGCAAGAAAACCATCACTTGGTAAGGCTGTGTGTTTAAGATGTTTACGGCAGTGCAAAAATGGCGTGGAGGCAGCGGCTGATCTCCTCTAACTTCACCTGGGAAGGAGAATCAAGATCAACAGCCCGAGGCTGATATGCCTCCTCTCTCTGCCATCTTTACCAATTCTGACACTAACCGTCCCAACCACAGCATTCTCCGATTCTCTGCTGGGTGCAATAATTCATTGCAATGGCCACCCAGAACTCACAGACAATACTCAAGATTATGGGTTTTAGTAGAGAAGTAACAGTTACAAATCAGGTTCAGGAACACTCAGGATACAGCTCTTCCATCAGGACAGCCTCTTCCCAGCCTTGCCTGCTGGCACGCCTCTCTGGCCCTTGGCCTCTGCCCTGCTTGGGCTAGTGTTATGGAGCTCCTTTAGCTCCACTGATAAGTGCCCCAAGGCACCCCACTCTGCCAGTAAGCCTTGGCCTGAAGGCACTCAGCTCTAGCTCCACGGGTCGGCAAACCTAGCTCCACCAAGTGCCGAGAAACGCTCGTCTCCGCCAGCAAGCCTCCTGCCGAAGGCACTCAGCTTTCTGGGCTGGGAAGCCCACTGTGCTATCTCCTGCCAGTCTCTCCTGCTGCCGTTTCTCTGCCACCACTTCTTGTCATCTATGATGTTACAGCTCTCTGTCTGCTTCTCCTGGCTCCAGGAGCTTCTCAGCACAGGGATCCTGGATCCAAAGGATGCGCTCCACTCTTGTCCCTTCTTCCTTGGTGGCAGTGAGATCCCCTCTCTGCTCTGGAATTGGCTCTCTTTTAAGCCTAGCAGATAGCAAAACCAACCAGTCCCCTTGGTGGACCACAATCACCTTATTTGCACAGCCCCACGCAGTCTACTTGGGTGGGAGTTACGAGACCATGGCGAGACGAGAGAGGCCACACAAAAGTGATCCGTCACACCGTAGGCCACCCTCTGGCTTTCCCAGCCATGGTTCTTAAGCACCTCCTCCCAGTCACTTTACCAGTCCACAACAGTCATTAACAGTTAGTCCTGCAGTCGGGCAGAGTCCTCAGGGTGAGGTCACTCAGGGACCAGCCATTCAGGTCTGCTGCAGGTGCCCATCTGATCTGGTCAGCGTCTCCACCCTTCCTGGTCTCTGATGAAATTTAACTGAGAGAAGATTATTCCCTTGCTCTGAGCCTCATGAGGCATCAGCACAGCAAAACCTTTAAGGGACTTTCGGTTCGGTCACTGTACTCAGTCCAGCAGTGCCTCCCCCTTAGTCCACTCTTGACAGTTACTGCTTCTACAATTACAGTTTTTACAATCACAACCCTGTTAACAACACTCACAGCTGAATCATGTAATCTTATCAGCGTCTCCCCCACCCATCAGGAAAAGAGGAATCTATTCAGTGGTGATCCTCCCTTGTCCCCCTCATTTTGAGTGCAAACACACCCACAAAAGCATCTAATCCAGTCACTTCATGCCTTTTTCTCCCCCTATTTTGGATAGCCAATTTCTAAACTGTCTGTCTCTATCAAACCAGTGGTTAAGAGCTCAGCTGCTAACCAAAAGGTCGGCAGTTTGAATCCACCAGCTGCTCCTTGGAAACTCTGTGGGGCAGTTCTACTCTGTGCTATAGGATGGCTATGAGTCGGAATTGACGGCAACAGGTTTGGTTTGGTTTTTGGTAACAAACCAGCACTCTGAAGAGACAAGCATGTTCCTGGGTCTTGAAGAATCTTCTGTTCCATTTGGAACTTCGAGCGTCTGCAGCCATAAGCAAAGTTCAGTCCAGGGCAAGCTATCAAATTGCAGAAATCTACACCTGCTCACAGTGTTAAACATCTTTCTCTTCATTCAGTTGGAGTCTGGTCAGCGCATCCCTAGCCATCCAAGCTAGCTCATAAGGGGTCGTGGCCTCAGGCTCAAGAGTTCGCACACACCTCCCGGCATTTCAGACAGTCCCTCCACACTCTGTCATCCCTAGTCCCCTAGGTCAATGGGTTCTAACCATAAACAAAGGAGTCCACACAACTCCCTTTACTTCTGACCAGCCAGCCTTTCCTCTCTCTCTCTCTCATCCCTAGCCCCAGAGTAGAACTGCACTATAGAGTTTCCAAGGCTGTAATCTTTACAGAAGCAGACTGCCACATCTTTCTCCTGCGGGGCAGCTGGTGGGTTCCAACTGCTGACCTTACAGTTAGCAGCCGAGGGTTCAACCGTTGTGCCACCAGGGATCCTCACAAGCAAACATAAATGTAGGTTTTTAATTGCTCTGTCACGTGTTCCACGGAAGGAAGCGTGTTATATGCCCTTTTCCACCCTGAATGTCACACTTAATGTATGTTAGAAATATTTGTACTCGAGAGTATCCTCATTTGTCACCACTGCCCTGTATCCGCTGTATTTCAGGCATAGTTTATTTAATGGCCCCTACTGATGGGTATATGTGTTGTTTCCAATCTTTTGCTATTGCCCAATGTTATTGCAGCTTTTTTTTAAAATCTAGTTAAAGGCAAAAAATGGAACAAACTGGAACATTGTGCAGCTATTGAATGAGAGAGGGTTCTGGTGAGCCCGAGGGTGACATGATGCAAGTTGTGGGATGATTTGTGTAGGAGGATTGATCCTCATCTTGTAAAAACTAAAAGCAATGTTATTGGGACGAGTGTCTTGTCGTGACCAAGTAACACTTGTCTCAGGGATATTAGGGTGAACCATGAGAATTCTATCCGTATATTTGCCACATTCATGGACTGACGGAGAAAAAGCTCACATGAATAACTCAGGGAAGCATTTGATGATGTTAAAACCTACTTATGATTTCAAGACTCTTGGGAAAACAGAAATAGAAGGAAACTTCCTTAAGTTAATAAAGGCTATTCAAAACCTTCATGGAAATCACACGTAATGAAGAATTTTGAGGGTCAGAATCACTGCCCCTGTCCAACCCAGGACCGGGCATCTTGCTCCCTGCAGTAAGGTAGGAGAACGAATAAGAGAGCTAAGGATGAAAAGGGATGGTACACCTGCATTATTTGCAAATCCTGTTAGCAGTTTGGTTGGAATTAATAAGGCAGCTCAACCAAGTTGCTGGGTAAAGGAGCCACATAAGAAAATCAATAGCATTTCTTTATAATAGCATCATCGCCAGAAAACAAAATAGAGAATATTATTTGTAATAGCTACAAAAACTATAAACTTCTAGGAGACAGCAAAGAATGCCCAAGACCTTTACAGAGAAATGTTTTAAGCTGTATTAAAGGACCCAATAGACAGACTAAATGGAGCGTTGTACCATGTTCATGGATCTGAGGGCTTAACATTTAAAGACATAAATTGCCCTCGTGTTAATCTAAGCAGTCAATGCAATCTCAATCTAAAGTCCAGCAGCATTTCTTTGGGAACATGACACACTGATTCTAAACTTTACACAGAAGAATTGCAGCCCCCAAAGCTGAAGTTCGAAAAGGAAGAGCATAAAGGGGGTAAAAAAAAAACAACAACAAAAACCCCAGACCCGTTGCCGTCGAGCCAATTCCGACTCATAGTGCCCCCACAGGACAGAGTGGAACTGCCCCATAGAGTTCCCAAGGAGCGCCTGGTGGATTCGAACTGCTGACCTTTTGGTGAGCAGCCGTAGCTCTCAACAATGTGCCACCAGGGTTTCCACAAAGAGGACAAGGACCAGGTATTAAGACATATTACAAAGACACGATTAAAATCAAGCAGTGTGGGTCTGCACAGGGACGAACATACACGGGATTCCAGAAAAGGCTTGTGTATTCATGGAGACCTGGGGAAACAGGAGAGCATTACAAGTAGGTGGGAAGGAAAAACAGGCTTGGAGTGAGAAGAACAGAGCAGGAGTGCTGCCTCTCACCAGGCCCTGCCGAGGAGGAAGAGACGGACCTCGGCCTCACCTTTTGCGACATCCCACTGGCCACACCATCAAAAGGGGTGCTGGGACGGGTGGTCTTCCTACAGAATGGCCTTGCACCCAGCCGGAAGTTGGAGGATCTGTGACCGAGGGGTCCTGGGTCTTTGTGGTGCCAGTCAGTGACTTCACCCAGTGATGCCTGGTCCAGGGAGGGGCACTGGGTGCTCTACAAAGTCTGCAGGGGGTCTGGACAGCGAAACCGGGGGGTGCACGCAGCCCAGGGAGCCAGTCGTTTTGACCAGAGGCCTGTGTGTGAGAGGTCTGCTGGCTGGACTCACTGGGCTCGTCCTCTCCCAGGCCTGGTTTAGGGAGCGTCCAGGTGAGCAGGGGCAGGCTGCCTTCTCACACTGCAGACCACCAGGACTTAGGGGTGGGTCTCCGAGCTCACCAGCGGGGCAGGACACTCAGGGGTTGGGAACCCCAGCAAGAAACCCTCAAAGCAGATGTGGTGGCCCAGCCCCCTCCATGACCCTCGGCCAAGCTTCTGCTGCTGTTGAGATATCACGGCCCTGCCAGCCTCACTCGGGGCTCCAGCTGCAGTGTTTCGGGGGTGACATGTGCCCTAGAGGGTCATTCCAGAGGCGGTTCCAGGGCAGGCACCCCCAGGTCCCTTGCGTGCCCCACCCCCAGGGCTGGCACAGAGCAGGTGCCTGGACCACGGGGTGGGGGAGTGCCGACCCCAAGGTGCAGGCAGGGACCTGCTGCTTCCACCTTATTATCTTAGCGGCTGTCTCGCCTCATCACAGGAATTAAAATCCATAATGGGAGAATTTAAGAGCTCCCCTGTAATTTGGCCATCAGCTCTGTCCCAGCCATTAGCCGGCAAGCTGGGCATCAATCTAGTCACCCTCTTTGGTCTAAATGAATCGTGATAAAAATGTCAAACAATTAGATGGTGTTGGCCGCGCCACCCGGCGTGATGGAGTGGCGAGGGGGGCTGTGTCCCTTGAATCACCCTGACGGGAGCCATGCTCCTGCTGTGATAACCCCCCGGGCCCCCCGAGCCTCACAGTCAGTGCCGGGATCTGGGAAACCGGGCGTGGGAGTCGAGCTGTCACAAGGTTCCCATCGGGCAGCATGAATGGGGCAGCCCACAGAGCCCGGCTGGGGTGGGCCCGGAGGCTGTGCCAGCTCTGAGTGATGCTGGGGGGGACAGCAGGCAGCCTCTGAGGACAAGACCCTGAGAGGCCAGGGGTCTCAGACACACTTGGCTACTAACCAAAAGGTTGGGATTCAAATCCACCCACAGGCTCCACGGAAGAAAGGCCTGGTGATCTCTGTCCAAAAAATCAGCCATTGAAAACCCGGTGGAGCACAGCTCTACTCTGACATACGTGCAGGCACCAGGAGTCAGAGTCCAATCCACAGCAGCTGGTTAAGTCTGAACCAGGTGGCAGAAGAGGCCCAGGAGGAAGGGCTCCATGTCAGTCCGCACAGCATGGCCTGGCCCAGGATCTGGGGCTCCACTGCCCAGCCCGGACCCTACTCTCTGCCCCCCATGGGGTCCAGCTCTTTGGGTGGGCTGGGGCTGGTGGCTGAAGCCTGGGAGGGAGCTTCCAGCAGCCCCACTCGACCTGCCTGTCCCCAGGAACCCGGGCCTTTTTTTTCCTTAAGGGTGAAGACGTATTGAAAATTGATTTCTCTGTTGGAAATGGGCTAATTAAACGGGTTGTTTCTAGCTTCATCAGCGTCATAATAAAATGAGAGGACAGTGGGGTCACCCGCGGCATGAAGTCATACTGTGCGTCTTAATGCGAAGGATCGTTAATTGAATATGGATGGCCCTTCTCGGAGTTGCTGAGTTATATTTCAGAGATATGGGATAATGATGCCATTTAATCATTTTTACAAGATATAAAATTACTGGCTTCTCTAGGAAGATTATTAAGGAAAACAATTGTTCACAGCAATTGAAAATAGAGTTTTAATTATTTAATACAGGGATTAAACTAGTACAGACCAACATCGGATGAGGAACTTAATAGAAATTTATATACAAGTGGCTGTGAACGTTTGAGTTTTATTAACCCACCTAACGTCTTCATCCAAATGAAGCTGGAAGGCCTGTTTTAGCTCTGATGTGAATTAGCGGCTCAGCTCGAGGTGGGAGAGGGCGGCCGGGCAGGCAGGGGCGGGATCCAGGAGGACGGTGGGGGCAGCCTCGGCCCCACAGAAGACCTGCAAGGTCTCAGTGAGGAAGTCCAGGGAGAGCGGCTGGAGCCCAGAGTGCCCAGGCCAGGGAGCAGACCTGCAGGACCAAGCCAGGTTCTAGAGCGCTACTGCCCCATGGAGGGGGCGCCATGGGTGGCCAGGCCAGGTGGGGAGGCTGGGGTGGTGGGAGGGGAGCTGGGCAGGGGCTTGGCTGGGCCTGGATAAGCCGTCTCCGAGGACCAAGGAACAAGGCAGTGTGCCCACATGGGGCAGCAGTCTGTCGGGGGGCGCTGTGACCCACAGGTGAGAGATTCGGCCCTGGATCCCGAGTAGGGGGTGGCCGAGCGGGCCCTGACCAGGACACCAGGTGACCAGGTGACTGGCTCCAGGCCCGTGCTCCCTGCTGGGCGGGCCCTCAAAAATGAGGCTGGGGATGGGTGGAGCCCTTACCTCACCCACAGATGGGAAGGGTCGCAGACCCTGTGGTTTGCAGGCAGCTCATTCTGAGGGAAAGGATGCTTTAAACCACGATGCTGATGTCAGAATCCAGAAATGGGAATGGAGAACCAGCCTCACTGCCAGCCGGCTGCCTATGTGGGCCAAGCGAGGGTGATTTTCCTTTGTTCTACGATTCTATATTTTCCAAATTTCCTACAATGAAACATATTGTTTAAAAAACGCTTTTTTATTGTAAAAAGTATCTATAACACAACATTTGGCAATTCAACATTTCCCTGCGTGCGACTCAGTGGGACCACCTCATCCACCGTGTGTGCAGCCGTCACCAGAGTCCCTGGCCAACCTCGAATTTTTTAAATGTCGAAATCACTATTTTCAAGACATAAACGAAGTAAACCAACATTTTAAAATGTTGATTGTTCCTAAGGTGGACAGGGCCAGGCGCAGAGTGGGGACAGGAAGGCGCCACCCCAATGTCTGTGAGTGTGAGTGGCTCAGGATGGGGTGCAGACCCTGCCTGTCCTCCTTACATCAGTCACCCCAGCCGGGGGGCCAGGCCCCGGGACACCGTACCCTTGAGTGACCAGCCACGGGTCACAGAGCTCGTCCCAAGGCTGGACCAGAACCAACCCAGATCCTGGCCACAAGCCTTCCTCCAGCCACTTTTACTCAGCTGTGACGTCTCCTGGCAGAGGGGATAGAAGCTCGGACCCCTGCTTGCCGCACACACGGGTCACCTGACATCTGGGAATGTGGATGCAGGATCTCCTGGAAACTTGGGGCCCTCTGTGCCAGCGTGCCCCGTCCCTGACCCGCCCCGTTCTTTCTGAGCATCAGGGACCTGGGGGCTGGTCATCCTCGCCCGGGGAGCAGCCCACTACCCAAATTACATTCTGTCTCCTATTATTACCAATAAATTCCAAGTGATCTTTCTTCTCCTTATAGTTTTTAGGGTTACATAAATTTCACCTGAGCAATTTTTTCGCACTTGAATATATTACAGAATGCCACTTCTGTTACAGAAGCTAATTGATAATGTGATTTGTTATGTTGCTGGAGCATAATTCAGAAAGTTATTTTAACGCCCGTGATACGCGGAATAGCACTCACTGTTTCATATTTCTCATACGAGTGGACACGGTGGAAGGTGAAAGATGGGCTGTTGCAGAGATGAAATATTTCCAGAAGCTTTTATTCTTGTTGTTTGGGTGAGTGCCAACATCTTTCTAGAAGAAAGCTCATATTTCCAACGTTGCTTGATTGGAATTTATTTCCTGCTCATTAGTTAGTGCCTTTCTTTCTTTCTTTTTTTTTAAAAAAACTGTAAGCTTAAGGGTATATTTGAAAACGGAAATATCTTCAAACAAAATGGAAGAGAATCACAATCTTTCAGGAAGTTGCAAAATGGTACACAGAGTGGTGTGTACCCTTCACCCAGCTTCCCCCATGGTTACATCTCACATAGCTGGGTTGTTGTTGGGAGCCAGCTCCAACCAAAACATTGCCCAGTTCTGCGCCATCTTCACGATGGTTGGTATGTTGGCCACTGTGTCGATCCACCACACTAAGGGTTTCTCTCGTTTTCGCTGACCCTCAACTTTACCAAACATGATGTCCTTTCTAGGGATTAGTCTTTCCTGAAGATGTGTCTGAAGTAAGTGAGCCGAAGTCTCGCCCGTAAGACAAGAGTAATACCACCCTACAACAACCCACGTACGATCCCGTTGACTGAAGCGGAGGTTGTATCCAGCGCTCACTGCTCTCACAGCAGCCACGTGTGTTGAGGGGAGGGGTGGGGGAGGTGCTCTGTGCAGTTTCACCCCAAGCATGCTGATGTCACCACCACCACAATCCAGACTCGAACCAAACACGTGTTCACCATGTTAGGTGTCGTCAAGCAATCCTACAGGACACAGTAGAACCACCCCACCGGGTTGTTCACCATACGGCCCAGGAATTGCACCCCTGGTCTTTTGTCCCTGAGAAATGAAGACTTATGTTCACACAAAAACCTGTACATACAACTAGATGGTGCTCAGCTACCACCACCGACTACTCTGACAGGGATCACAATTGACGGTCCCGGACAGAGCTGGAGAAAAATGTAGAACGAAATTCTAACTCACACAAAAAGACCAGACTTACTGGTCTGACAGAGACTGGAGAAACCCTAAGGGTATGGCCCCCAGACACCCTGCCAACTCAGAACTGAAGTCACTCCTGAGGGTCACCCTTGAGCCAAAGATCAGACAGGCCCACAAAACAAACAATAATACATGTAGCTTAACCGTGTATACAGGACTAAATAGGCACACCAGCCCAGGGGCCAGGACAAGACGGCAGGAGGGAACAGGAAACCTGGATGAATGGAAATGGGGACCCCAAGGTCGAGAAGGGGAGAGTGTTGACACGTTGCAGGATTGGCAACCAATGTCACAAAACGATATGTGTATTAATTGTTTAAAGAGAAACTAATTTGCTCTGTAAACCTTCCTCGAAAGCACACACACACACAAACAGAAAAACCCGTGCACAATGGCGCACAGCCGTTCTGTTCAAAATAGCAAATGTGCAGGGATGCGATTCCCGGTCTGTTGGGAGCTCCAGGCTGAGTTTTCTAAGCACCTGCCAAGCTGTCTTCAGAGGGCTGCACGTTCCACAGCCCCCCAGCAGAGTCTGGGGGTTCCCGTCTGCTGCCCCCTCACCGGGCCTTGGTTGTTGTCATGCGTTTCTATTTAGCCTGTCTGGTAAGCGCGTGGATAGCTCGTCATGGTCTCGTGCTTTAAGTCTGCTGGGCTGTCGCACATCCTGACCCAGGAGGTCTTGGCACAATCGCCCCGAGTCTGGGAGAATGATCACCTCCCACCCATGCCCCCACACCTAGACATACTCATGTGTCCCTGTGCCAGTTCAGTCCTGGGTCCCGTACCCCAGCTGGGGCAGAGCCAGGCTACCTGTAACACCAGGAAGTCCGCAGACCAGGGGTCAAGGTGGCCTGGGGCCGGGCGTCCTGGAAAGGCCCTCCGAGGCTCACCTCTCCTGGGGCTCATCTTGTCTGTGGTGGTCACTGCAGGAGGTGCTGATGCTTTGGTGGAAGTGACCTTCCGCACGTGCTCCAGGGCCTCTGAGAGTTGGAGATGGCCCCTCACCTCCTTCCTGTCTCCCAGCTGTGCTGGAAGCTGCCCACTGCCCCTGCACACCCACTTGGTCTTCTCCGACCCTGGGAGCCAGCCTCAAGGCCACATCTGCTTTCTCTTCAGTTACTTCCTCCAGGAAAGGGGTTTGGGGCTGCCCAGGCGCCTCACTGCCCTTGCCCACCCCCGGCCTGACAGCCCTGCAGGAGGGTGGATGTGCTGAGGGAAGGGCAGGCGGACTGCCGGGCACGGTAGTCAAGGGGGCACAGAGAGCTGGTCCGGTGCCGTGGGTGGCCAGGTTGGGGGGACGTGGTTGGGGGGGACGTGGTCAGTGCCTAGCAAGGGGCAGGGGTGGGTACACCAGCCTGGCATGGGGGCTCCAGGTCTTCTGGGTGGGAACAGACACCACCACAGACACTTCTGCTTGCTTGTTTATTAAAACACTTCAAAAGCTAACTTCTCGTCGTAACCGTTTTTCTTTCTGAGAAGCAGAGCAGCAGCAACTCCAGGCCTCTGAGGTGACCACAGGGTGGGGGGGGGCCCTAGGGAAAGGCATTTGGGGGCTTCCCAGAGATTGAGACCGGGGTATCCACATCTCTCTTGAGTGTCCCCTTTCTGTCCCCACCCCCGTCCCCGGCACCGGGCAGGCTGGGTCCCCGCCGCACTCCTCCCTCCCGCCCCGCTGCACCCCCAGAGGACTATCCTTCCCCTCTAGGGCCAGTGGTCGCGGCTGAGGGGGAGGCCAAGGGCTGCCCTGGGCAGGACGGGGAGATGGCAGGGTCCGAAAGCCGGGCTCCGCATCGTCACCCGATGGCTTGGTGAGGCAGCCCATATAGCACCAGGTTGAGGGCGGTGGGGAGCAGCTCCGGCCTGCGCAGCTGCCACCGGTGGGACGCCAGCATGTCCTTGGAGGTCTGAGAGGATTCGGCTGGGGAGAGTGGGACGAGCTGTTGGCACGAGGCTCTCTTAGGGCAGAGGGTCCCCTGCCCCGCTTCTCCTGCCCAGGATGAGGGGGCTGCCTGCTGGATGGGGCCCACCCCCAGACCACAGCCTCTCGCTGCCCTCCTCGTGGGTAGCGAGGCCCGAAGCTCCTCCCACCCCCCCACCTTCTGCCCTGCACTGCGATGGTGAGAGGGCAGATCTCGGCGTCAGAGCAGCTGGCTCCAAGGCCCCCCTGCAACAGCTGCCCTGACAGCCCACTCAGGCCAGGTGACCCCCAGTGATAACCCGCCTTGTCTCTTCCTGTCAACTCCTGCTTTTCATGTGTCGCACGGCAGGGACAGAACCTGCAGATCAGTGCTTATCAGTTCTGCCAGGGGGTGGGCCCCCGGGACCCCCTTCCTCTATTAATCGTAAAGCAACACGCTGCTCTTCCTCGTGCCAGCAAAGGGCCGGGGGTCCTGTCCCTACATCTGCACTGTGGTTTCTGTTAGGAAGGAGTGTTGGGTTTGGTCCACCTTCGCCCTTCTTGATACCTGTTCACCCATTCATTCAGTCATGTGTTCACTCACTCACCCACCCACTCATTCATTCGTTCACTCGTGTGTTCACTCACCCACGCACTCATTCATTCATTCACTCATGTGTTCACTCACTAACCCACCCACTCATTCATTCATTCACTCATGTGTTCACTCACCCACCCACTCATTCAT
>NW_004443967.1:21744235-21747081 GCF_000243295.1 Trichechus manatus latirostris
ACCCACCCACTCATTCATTCATTCACTCATGTGTTCACTCACCCACCCACTCATTCATTCATTCACTCATGTGCTCACTAACTCAGTCACTCACCCACCCACTCACTAATTCATTCATTCATTCACTCACTCACTCATTCACACACACTCACCCACCCATTCACTAGGCACACTCCTCAGCTGGGAATTTGTTTTCTTGGTGGATTCCCGGCCACTTCCTGGGTGGCAAAGGAACACAATGGAGTGGCAGTGGGCTGCTCTGGAGGCTGCCCAGTGGCCAGCATGCCACGCCCAGCCCTCACTCATCTGGGGGGCATGGCTCAAGTTCAGGTATCACCTGATACTGTGGGTCCTGAGCTGCTTAAGGAGAACTGGTCAGTGTGGTGACCACTGTGCTCTCCCAGGTGATTGGGCCCGTCCTTGCAAATGGCTGGACCTGTCTCTGCCCCTCGTCAGTGAGTGCTCGGGAGGGCTGGGGGAAGAGGTGGCCGTGGCTCCCAGGACAAGGCCCCCCTCTGGCTGTGAGTTAAGGTCCCGGAATCTCTGTGTGCTCCCCCGGAGAAGGGGGCTTGTCCTGCATGGACAGTCACGGGCTGGTGAGGTGCCAGGTGAGGCTGGATCATGTGGTGATGGCAGGACAAGTGTGATCTCACCTTGGCTGGCCATATCATCGCTGCCCATCTTCTGGAGGAGACGGACCGTTCGCCCCATAGACTTTCCGACCGCCAGCAGATCTAGAGGGGAGAGATCCCTCAGTTGGGCTGTGGGGAGTCTGCCTGGCCCTTCGGTCTGCCCGGGCTTTCCACTCACTGTCCCATAGGACGCTGGCCCGCATGGCATTGTCCTGCAGCAGCGTGGGCCACTGGTTCGCCAGGATGCTCCTGACGCCCACCAGGCTCAGGAGGACGGCAGTCTCGATGGGGCCCTCCAGGGACAGTTGGAGGGCACTGTGGGGGCAGAGTGGGTGCACCAGTGCTAGGGCCCCTCCTGGCCCAGCCCCCACGGCACCAATAGCGAGACTGCATGTTGGACCCACAGCTCTCAGCCCCCCAAGGTGTCACGTGAATAGACGCGGTGTTTTAGAGGGCCGCTCCAGCCATAGGCCGAGCCAGGTGGAAGGGTCGCCATGAGGCCCCACGCATGTCAGTGTGGGGCTCCGAAGCCAGCGTCCTCCCAGCTGCTGTCCTTCTCTGTGCCCTGCACCAGCTCCCCAGCTGGGCTGTGGTCTGCGTGCTGCTGGGCCCCCCAACTCTCAGTCTCCACGACTGTGCCAGCAGCCAGCGCTGCCCTGACCCACCCCGAGGCTCACCACAGAAATACTTGAGCCCAGCCCTTCCCCTTGAAGGGTGCCTCCTGTGGGGTGCAGGGACCCAGCTCGCCCTGCAGAGCCCCCACCTCTTGTTCTCTGCGAGCTCAGACCTCCGCCGCATGCTCTCGAAGGAGTGTACCAAGTCCAGCAGCACCATCACCTGGCACTCTGCACATAGGGTGGCGGCTCTGAGGGTGCGTGCAGTGGGACACAGCACAGCCCGTGCCAGCATGCACCACGGCTGGGGCTCCCCCTGGCACGCCACACGGGAGGGCGTGGGGCCACACAGGGACACCAGTGGGTGTCACGGACCTCTGAACCCCAATGTGAGGTCATGCAGCTCAGGGTGACCAGCGCCCTGGGTTAGAGGGGTGGCCGCTCCCTATGCCGCCACTCAGACTACAGGGACTTTGTGGGGAGGGGTTGTGACCAGCACGTCCCCAAATGCTTCCCCACCCTTCCTGGGGACTCCACGGCCTGGCCTGTTGGGGCGGTCCTCCCCTCTGACCCCTGACCTGGCCGGGGCCTGGCGAGGGAGGGAATCCACCTGGAGAGGGACAGAGGCCTGGAGGGGCTGCTGGAGGTCCCACCTCACCTTGTAAGTTCATGGCAGCCAGCCTTTCCACCAGAATGTGGGACAGGAAGTTCTCCATCCCGTAAAAGAAGAAGCCCTGGCAGCTGCCAAGGAGCTGCTCCCACTCGGCCTGGCTGCGAGGGGGTGCAGGGGGTTGGTCAGGGGGTGCGGGCCAGACGCTGTGGCCTCCACACCCTCTTGTCTGGGAGTCAAAGGAAGTCACAACCGCGACAGCACAGACCACCTGCTGAGTGACGACCCTGGAGCCTAGCTGTCCCTGCAGCCCCCCTCCCGGGGGTGTGGGCACAGGCTGGGGAGGTGGGCTCCAGGCGGAGACCACTGCTTTGTAAGACGCCACTGCTGGCCACTCCCTTCCATGTGCACCAACTGTGTGGATGCAGGCAGGGTGGGCTCCTCGGAGGTGGGACCCCCACCACCTCACTGCCAGTGCTGGTTCTGGAAACTTCCAGGGCCAAGCATGTGAGGCCCTTAGCAGCACCCCACGTGGCACCCACCTCGGCCGGCCCTTGGGCACCCACAGGGAAGAAGGGGCGCCTGAGGACCCTGGGTGCCCTGCCGCAGGGCCTTCTCCCTCCTGGCTGCTCCAGGATGGACACAGGAGGGTCCTGCTGCAGCCTGGCCAGGCCAGCTGCTGGAGGACTTGGGGCCCAGGGGAAGGGGCCATGTGGGGAGCAGCGGGAGAGGTACCAGGGTCAGGAGCAGAGAGCTGAGGTGTGTTCCGGCCCCAGGGGGCTGTGAGCAAGGGGTGTCGTGTGATGTCACACAAGCTGCTGTGTCCAGAGGAGTGGACTAAGGTGGGGCCGGGCCTGGGGAGACTGGGAGGAGGGGGGCTGCATCGGTGGGCAGGGGAGGGCAGGTCAGCAGGGCGGTGGGGGGATGAAGCAGGGTGGGGGTGCGGGACTGAGGGGCTGGTTTGGAATGTTCTGGCCCTGTGGGAAGTGG
>NW_004443967.1:21747479-21752776 GCF_000243295.1 Trichechus manatus latirostris
AGGCGGGCGGGGAGGGGGCCAGGAGAGGGGGTGGGGAGGGCGGGGCCCAGATGTAAGAGGGAGGACGGGCCTCTGGTCAGCCCCGGGGAGGAGGCGTGTCCACCAGGAGGGGGCTGTGAGCTCTCCCCTCCTCGACCCTGGACCCGTGAGCTCATCCAAACCCAGGACAACAGGACTCCTTCCTTGGAACACAGATCTCGAACCTCGGAAAGTACTTATTTCCCAGATGTCCAACCCATCGGGCAGTGAACGAGTCTCGGAATCTTTCCAGAATTTCCCGGGTTACGAAGACAGGAGTCAGCACTTCTGCAATGAGAATTGAAGGATGACAGGACATGTTACCTTGGAATGCATGTGGGCACAGAGATGGGTTGGGGGTAGGCATGTGCAGGGTGTGTGTGTGCAGGACACGCATGTTCAAGGCAGGCGTGTGACTGCGGCCACATTGGCCCTGTGCATCTGGCCTGGAGACCCTGCTCCGTCCTCAGGGCCATTTCCCCACATTCAAGAATGTTAGTGCTCCTCCTCCTCCCTTGTGGATTTGAAATCCAATTTAGCAAAAGAAAAAAAGTCAGCTAATCGAACGGTTTAAAGCAGCAGCCGTCACTGTGGTTCAGACTTCGGGGCCCAGGAGGGGCCCAGACGCTGACTCAGGGGCTCAGGGTCACAGACAGCGGCTGTGTCCGACGTGGCAGAGAGGGTGAGGGGGGCCTCGGGCACGTGGGGCCATGGGGGCAGGTGTTGAGTCTTCACGGCCACGGCATCACCTCGGGCCCATGGCAGTGCCGACATGTGGGTGGGGGTCTGGCACTGAAGCCCACCCTTGCATGGTGGAAGAAGGGGGTGACACGAGGTGATAGAGACCCCATGTTTCCCCGCCCCCGGGCGTGGTGTGTGGCTGCATCATGGTCAAGGGGTCCCCTGTGGAGGTGCTCACCGATGCTCTGGGCCTCCTCATAGGGATCCACAACGACTGGGATCTCAGTCAAGGAGAGAGGGCGGCAGCGTCAGGGGATGTGAGAGCATGGGGGTGGTAAGCTAGGCCGTGGGCCGCAAAGGATACACTTGAAGTTGTCTGAGTCGACCACAATGCAGTCAGGAGGCAGGATCCGGGGCACGCTTCCCTAAGCCACAGAGGGAGTCATTGGAGATGGCCACCAGTTGGGCCAGACCCCTGGGCCACAGCCATCTGCCAGTCAGCCACCAGCCCTAAGCCCCAGGGTGCCCCAGCCTGCAACCCAGCCCCACTGTGGCCCTCAGCCCTGCCAGCTGGGGGCCCCCGTCTGACCCACCTTCCTGCCCTTCTTTGCTGGACTTTTCCTCTTGGGCTCTTTGCCTTTGCTCTCCTTTTTCACACTGCCTTCTGTCATACAGGAAAAAGCAGTGGTGAGAACAAGTGATTTTTAAATTTTTGGTAAAGTTGAAATGGCACTAACTTCCCAAATGTAAAGGTTGACAGGGCTTGGAAAGGCCTGGCCAGGAGACCTCACAAAGGAAGCATCACTGGAGGGTCCAGGCCCAGCGCACCGGTCGTTCGCACACCACAAAGGGCACTCTCCAGTTCACACAGAGTCTAATGTGTGCCTTCCGTGCCTCTACTCACCATGTCCAGTCTCTACGCTCTTGAACACACGGGATATGGATATAGCAACTGTTTTAACATCCTAGTCTACTGATCCTATCATTTGTATCATTTCTGCGTCTGTTTCTGTGGACTGTTTTTTTCCCTCATTATTGGTCACAGTTGTCTGCTTCTTTGCGTGCCTGGTAATTTTTTATCGAATGTCAGACATTGTGAATTTTACCTTGCTGGGCACTGGATATTTTTTATTCCTATAAATGTTCTTGAATTTTGATCTCAGATGCAGCTAAACTTCCTGGAAACAGTCTGATCTTTTTGAGGGTTACTGTTAAGCTCTGTGGGTGGGCCACCCTTCTGCTCATGCGACCCAGTGCCTGAGTGAGGACTTCCTCTGGCTGGTGGGGATGTGAGCTTTTCCAGCCCCACATGAGCTCTGAAGGCTGCTCCCTCTGCTCCCTTAGTGGTTCCTCCCCAACCCGGACGTTTCCTCTGACTCATGCACAGATCAGTTCACAGTGGAGGTTGGGGGGTACCCTGCATATCTCTGAGGTCCTCTCTCTGTGCAGCACTCTGCTCTCTGACAGTCAGCCCGGCAAACTTAAGCCCTGGTTTTCCCTGACTCCCAGCTATACCTCCTCACTTAGGGAGGCCACTGGCTTTCCTGGTTTCCTCCCCTGCCCTCGACCTGGAAACACTCCCCAGGTCATTAGTTGGGTAGCCACAGGGCACCCCTTGTCTGTTCCTCTTGGGGATCACTGTCCTGCATTTCATGGTGTCCAGTGGTTGTTTCAGTTGGAAGAGTAAATCTGGTCCTTGTTAGTTCATCTTGGATGGAAGCAGAAGCCCGTCGTTTATTTTGAATTTATGTCTGTTTTTTATTGAAGTGTAATATCTTGTAGAAAACAGCATGTGTTGTAAGTGTGCAGCTTGGGGAGTTTCAAACTGGGCCCCATGTCACCAGCACCCAGTGACAGAACATGGCCAGCCCCCACATGCCCAGGCCTAAGTCAGGCCAGCCTGGTCCTCTCCCCACAGTTTATCACCCAATAGTTAAACAATTAATTGAGTCGTTGGTTGCTGACTCTCGGCCCTTTCTTTGGAGTGAAGTTCTGTGGGGGCAAGAACAGGCCTGGTTTCTTCTTCACTGTATGTTAGCTCCTAACAGCACACCTGGCACACAGCAGTGTTCTACTAACATCTTTGAATGAATAAGTGCCTAGAAAATGCTGCAGCATTTGAGAGTTATTTTTTTTGATGGGAGTTAATGTTCTCTTATCATAAAGATAATTTAAATGTTTCCGTTTTGGGATTAAATGTGCATGTGGCTAAGGACAGCTCTTACCTGTCTCCTCCCTGTGGAGGCGATTCATCAGCATCTGAAGAGAAAAGTCTCGAGACACAGAGGACACTGACCCTTCCTCGAACACGGAGAGGCCTTCCAACGGCAGCGCCAGGAGGTGCTGGTCCACGATCAGGACCACGTTGTCCGCAGCCTCGGGCAGAGCTGAGGACGTTCAAGCAGCAGTGGTTGAAATGGCAGCTAGGCATTGAGTTCCCAAGAGTGTGAGTACGTGTGTGCAGCACACACACATGCACGCATACACACACGCATGCTCACACATGCACACATGTGCACACATACACACACACACACAATCAGGACAGCCCCGGGTACAGGTCTAACCTAGTTCAGCTTGGAAGGGGGAGGAAATGGGGCTCAGCCTGCTGGTCCTGGGGCCTGTGTGTGGGCCTTTGTCATTGCTGATGTGGGAGACTCCACAGCCCCTTACCCAGAGCTCCAGTCACTGGCTGGCATGGAGCTGCTTCTTGGGGAACTTTCTCACCTACTCTGTGGGAGTCCTGTGCCCTGGGCGACCCTCGGAGAGAGGGGCGGGGGTCCTCGGTGCCGCTGCCCCACTGGGTCCCTGTCCCGGTGAGGGCTCACACCCCCTGACGGGAGTCCTGTTGCCCAGGTAACCCGTTTTGTGACCGCGGCTTACCGGCGCTGGTGTGTCCCAGCTCAGCTTCTGCTCATGAATGAGCTTCGGGACTGCTGTTGAGCTCCAATAACCACGTGTCCCCCAGACTCACCGGGCCCCAGAGATGTCTTCCTCTCCTTGTCTTTACCCTTGGACTTCCCCGGCTCCGCGGCAAAAGCAGGGGCCTGTATTCTGAAATTCAAAGGTGCGAGCTCAGGTTTAAAAAGCAGGCTCAAACCCTAGGCACACATTCATCAAGAGTGGACACTGCCAGCTTCATTGGTTCATGCTCTCCTTGTGAGGCTGTGCGCAGCGAGGCGGGGGAACCATCACCCGTCTGCGGGCCGGTTGGCCCCCTCCTTTCCTATCACAGGGACCTGGGGCGCTTGGATGTTCCCGCCCCCCACCCACACCTGGGCCAAGGCTGAAGAGGGTGGGGAGGTGAAAGGGGGGACCCCGGGACAGACAGTAGCCAGCGTGCGGAGAGAGGCACTGATTGGACAAGGTGGCTTTGTAGTATCGTCACAACACCAGAGACCAGAGAGTATCTGCAAGTCCGTGTGCCACTAATGGGGGGGAAACAGGGCCCTGGCTTCTCACAGCCTCATAGCCAGTCATGTGGGCTGGCTTGGACCCGTGAGTCCCCCCCACCAGCACTGCCCAGTCGGCTGCTCCACCTCTGCGAGGCTAACGACCCCCGGAGGTCCTGGCCCTGGGTCCCGTCGGCTTTCTGGGCACGCTCGCGGATGCTGGGCCCAGCATCACACTAAGAGCGTCTGCTGCAGTTTCGGGGGTTGACACTGAGGAGCACCGCGAGGCACCTGGCTTCAGGACACGCCATCAGCGGAAGCAGTGGCTTCAGGTATTCCTCCAAGGGTCTCAGGACATCGTTGAATCTCCGAAGGTAATTTTCTTCCTCTTGAATTTGAGTGTTTTCTGACATCTGTTTCCACGCAAACATTGCCCGGAATCAGAAAGCATTTAAGAGGACCTCATAAAATCTGGATCCAGTTCACAGCAGGGGCAAGACCCTGGAAAGGGGCCTGGCTCCCACCATCCTGCCGGACAAGGACCAAGCCTAGTGGACACAGGTGGACAGCCTGCCCTGCCAACCACCCCATCTCCCACGGCCCACTGGTGGCCTTTTGGTGGGGGGGGTCCCCCAGGCCCACCCTGCTCCCCACCTGCGGTGGTCCCTGCCTGCCTCACCTGGCCAAGAGCTGGCCCTGGTGACCCCAGCCTAAGCTGCCTCCCGCCACGTCTGTTAGCAAGTCTGGGGCCAGAGGATGGGTGGGCCTTGCTGCCCGGCCCTGAAGGAGCTGCCTGGGGCTGAAGACAACTCACCGAGCTGGTCATGGTCACAGCCTTGTCCTTGCTGTACACATCCACGAGGGGCTGTTCCTGGAACTGCCGCATGTTGGCCAGCAGGTGCTCGAGGGCGCTGGGGTCCACAGCCACCCGAGCCACCTTGCAGCAGCCTATGGGGGTGGGGAGATACAAGACCTGCAGTGGTCACATCTCTGCCCTCGGGCCAGGGGTCAGTGCCAGGCATGCAGGGAAGTGGAAGCTGTGAGGCCCGTGTGTGACGGGGTGGACCCTGTGGGGCCCGTGTGTGAGGAGGTGGACGCTGTGGGGCCCGTGTGTGAGGGGGTGGACCCTGTGAGGTCAGTGTGTGAGGCGGTGGACGTTGTGAGGTCCGTGTGTGAGGGGGTGGACCCTGTGAGGTCTGTGTGTGA
>NW_004443967.1:21753198-21763797 GCF_000243295.1 Trichechus manatus latirostris
GTCTGTGTGTGAGGGGGTGGACCCTGTGAGGTCTGTGTGTGAGGGAGTGGACACTGTGAAGTCTGTGTGTGAGGGGCTGGACGCTGTGAGGTCTGTGTGTGAGGGAGTGGACTCTGTGAGGTCCATGTGTGAGGGGAGTGGACGCTGTGAGGTCTTTGTGAAGAGGATTGGACACTGTGAGGCCCGTGTTTTGAGGGGAAGGGTGGCTGCCTGCTCCATTAGAGTGGCATCCAAAGGCAAAGGCAGGGCCAAACCCCGCTGGCCTCGGCCCCCTGGGCCTGGGTGGCTGGGAGAACTTGGGTCTCAGCTCCACATCTTGGGGTCCTCCACAGTGGTGGGGAGACATGTTCAGGGTCCACGGGCTCACAGGGAACGTGCTGGCCGGGTGCGTTGGTGGCTCAGGCCCGAGTGGACATGGTCTTACATGAGCTGGCACATTTGAGCAAGTGCAGAGACTCAACCAGGGAGGGGGCTGGGGAGAGCTTGGGGGAGAAGCAGGGGTCTGGTGGTCCCCTTCCAGTGAGAAGGGCCCTCGGCACGCTTGCTGCTTACAGGAGGCAGTATCCAGGACAGTGGCATCTCCAAGATACAGCGCTGGGGGTGGGGGCTGCCAGCTCCCACCCTGAGACGGTGCCAGGAGACAGAGGTCCCTGGTTCTGGCCACAAGAGTAAGAAAGGCCAGTGCAGCCCAGTGGGTGGGAAGAGCCTGCTGTGTGACCCCAGGGAACCGCCCACAGCCCCGTCCTCGTCTGCTGTCTCTGCTGTGGCGTCCTGGTGGGACCCGGTCCAGCTGCTCCCAGCGTGGGTCTGTCCCACGACCCTTGGAGGGCAGGACATCCTTCTTGGTGCCCTGCTGCCCAGGAGCTTGGGGACACCCATTCGCAGGCTCGCTGACCCTCGTCCGGAGCAGGGACTCACCCCCTGTGGGGAGCTGCTTTCCTTTCGGTGTGGGAATAAGCTTGGGCCTCTCGTATACAGCGCCATACAGACGGGACCTGAGGGAGGAGCCGGCCGATCACGGGCACTTCATGGGCATGCCCCAGGGGGCAGCACCTCAGAGCGTGTGTATGGGACCTTGGGGAGCACCAGGACCCCCGAGGCGCTGCTGGTCCTGTCACCACGGCAATGACAGCAGTATCGCAGGAGCTCGGGCTCCCGGGACACTCGGCCAGGCCACAGAGTAAGTCAGCACAGGCACCAGCGTGTTCTCAGCTGCTGTCACGGCTCCACCACCACAGCCAGCCCAGATGGACATCCTCTCCACGGCGAGAGGGAGGCAAAGGGAGCTCTCCCTCTCCCTGCCCGACAGTAGCGTGACCCTCAGGGATCTTGTGCTGGAGACAAGGAGGCTGGGCACGACGCCCCCAACCCCTCAGCCCACTGGGGCCTCATATAGTCAGTGGGAGGCCTGGGGGACAGGGAGGAATTCGGCCCCCACCCCCCACCTCAGATTGGAGCTATGCCTGCCCACCTAGCGTTCACTGCCAGGGCCCCTGGCGGGACTCGACACCCACTACGTGCCTTTCACTCCCCAGGACAGCTCCCCACTGCTCCTGTGCAGAGGAGAAGGGGGGACACAAGAGGCTTACCTGTCTCGTGAATGGTGCAGGAAGAGGACCCGGAACATGGGAGGAACTTCACTCAGGAGATTGAAGTGTTGTTCAGTGACCTGGAGATTCTGCCAAGCCTGCCTTGTCACAGATGTGATACAGTCAACCATCTTAGGATGCAGGAACAAAGCGCCGTGCTGTTTTCACAGCTTTGCATGAGATGTGGGCACAGCTCTAGGTTTCAATGGGCAGGACTGCAGGCCTTGACCCTGGGGTGGGGGCGGGGGCTGTAGATGCGCGGACCCCGGCTGGGAGCCCTTGCAGGACTTGCAGCTGCCACAAGGGGGCAGCAGGTACACGTGAGTCACTGACTCTCCAGCTGTTAATGTCAGGAAACTGGTCTGGTGACAACAAAGCACGCGTGACATGTGAACCAAAACCAGAATAAACGTTGAACATGCTCCAGTCCCGCCTCTGCTGGCACGGTCTTCCGCTCTGTCCTCTCCCCGCTGTCTCCTCCACACCACACATGCAGACAAAACATGCAGGTACAGACACGTGCATACAGCCACACACGTACATGAAGACATGCATACAGACACATGCACACACGTAGACCCAGTGTACACATGGACGCACATGCATAGACACAGGTCTGTGTGCACATGCAGACACAGATGCACACATGTGCTCCTGCACACGTGCAAATACATGTACACACATGCACACACGTGCACACTTGCAGACACATGCACACGGGCACATGCACACACAAGTAGTCTTCGGTGTCAGGCCCTGGGTGTGTATGACTGCTAACTGACGTGCCCTACAGCCCCACGAGGTGGGCTGTCCCATCCCTGTCCCCAGGAAACCGAAGCCTTGAGGGGTGATATGACCACCGGAGCCCCCCGGCTGGGGAATGCGAGCCAGGTGGCTTTACAAGCTCCTTCATGGGGACTGAAACTGGAAAGAAAGTGGGTGCATCTGCAGGCTCTAGGGGGCAGGCGTGCGCCATCCCCGGCGGCCAGGGGCACATTAACCAGTTAGCAAGGTACACACGGGCTTACTTGCGTTTACTTACTCATCTGTAGTGCACACCTTCGCATGGGTTCCACCACATCGTTGAAACTGTGCACTACAGATTAGTAAGTAAGCACAAGGAAGCCCATGCGTCCCTTGCTTCCTGGGTTATCTATTCCTTCCTGGGGCCCTTCACCTTGGAGGTGGTGGCCAGCCTCTGCTCCACGCTGGCAAACAGGCTGGTGGCCGTCCTGCCCTGGCGCTTCAGCCAATGCTGCAGCTGCAGCAGGGCAGCGAGCTGAGAGCTACCGGTGTCGGCCGTGGCGGCCAGCAGGACACCCTGCATCATCTCTGAGGCTGTGCAGCTCTGAAAGAGACCGTGAAGGTGTCCATGTGTGTTGTTCACCTGGGCCCAGGGGGGCTGCAGAGCCCGGTGCCCCCGCACACTGGGGGCTCAGGATACAGGGACGCAAGGACACAGGTTTGGCAGGCTTGCGCTGCTTGTGGGATGACAGCAAGACCCCAATAGTGGGGCAGGGCTCAGGGACACGAGGCTGAGACTCCGAGCATCTCAAAGGCACCACCACACTCCCCTTCCTCAGGGGACATGGCTCCAGACCCAACCAGTCCCTACTGCTCCCTGGGTAGGGGTCTCTGGGGCTCTGGGGCCCCTCCACCCGGCCAGGTGCACTGGGAAGGTACCTGAGACAGCGCCAAGAACTGGAGGGTGGTGGTGGGGTCCAGGGTGCCCACGCACTCCACCATCTCCAGGCTGGCTGCCGCCGCCACTTCCAGGATCCCGGCGCCCAGTGCCGCCTGCAGGCCCTGTAGCAGAACCTCGGATGCCTGGGCCAGGTACCGCTGTGCCACTGCCATCTTCCTCTGCGGGGCCAGGATGGGGGCGGGGGTGTCAGACTCCGCGGCCTCGGGCTCCCGCAGACCAGGGTGGGGGCGGGTACCTTCAGGTCGGCGCCTTTCTTGCTGTGCCCCTCAGGCTGTGCTCTGGAGGCCGGCAGGTCCCGGCTGGACTCCACGCCGTCCCCCTCCTCTCCCTCCACCTCCGGAGACCTGAGGCTGCTCAGCTTGGCCTCCACCTAGAGAACCGGGGAGGGGCCGCGGCCATGCCGTCTCTTTGGGGTGCGTGTGCTGAGGCTGTGACCCTGCTTCTCATGCTGTGGGGTCTCCTGGGCCACCCCCAGTCTGGTCTAATCCTCTGGGGCCCCGGCATGAGAACAACGCTGCGAGGAGGTGCTGCTGCCCTGGGCCCGGGCATCACTGCATTCCCGGGTCCAGCTGGGTTCTTCCCTGCACATGGGCTCCAACCAGCCCCCAGCTGCTCCCTTGGCCCAGCGCCCGCCTCAGGTATGGCGACCGCTCTCTCTGCCGTCACCAGCCTGCACCCCCGGGCAGGGGCGCCCAGGCCTCCCCTCATCCGGCCGCTTCCCACTCCCTGTCCAGGTGAGAAGCACCCCCATCCTGCCTTTCAGGTGGAGCCCTGACTTTATTCTAACCACCCAGAGAGCAGCCTTCTGCCTGGCCCTCCGCAGTCCATGCACACTGCCGGCTGGGGCTCAGGTCCCACTGCCTGGAGCTTGGGAGCCCGAAGCGCTCAGTGCTGTGTAGGGGGAAGCCCTCAGCTGAGCCCCTGGACTACACCGTGCAGCTCTGACCTGCTGACACCGTGGCTGACGGATGGCTGCAGTCCCTTGGGGTCTGCACCACTGCAGGAAGGCACTGCCCCTGGGGGTCCCAGCTGGGGGCTCGGCTCCTGAGGGTGCTCTGCTGGGGTGAGCGGGCCGTGGCCTTGAGGCTTCTGGTTCGGCTTCACTGGGCTCTTGGGGTCGCTGGCTCCTCCCACCCTGCCGCCCATCAGAATCACCCCAAAGCCCAGCCCTGCTCCAGGCCAGGGACCCCATGAGCACCCAGAACAGGAACCCAGGTGAGGACAGCGGTGTCAGGAGACACGACTGTTGGGGGCTGGGACTTGGCACGGGTGTCCCTGCCCTATCCTTCGACCCCCGTGTGCAGCCCCCTCTTCTTCCATATGCCCCCACAGGCCTGTCTCCAGAGACCTGGGTCCCCGCACTGCTCTCCCGACTGCGTCTCAGCTTCCTCGCCCTCCCTCAGGCCACCCCGTTCTCGGGTGGGGACATTTACATGACGCATCTCCACACCCCAGTCCTCAGTCTGGAGGTGAGGTGTGTTCTAAATGCATGTGCTTCCTTGTGAACAGCCAGCACCCCACCAGGACACACCCTCATGTCGCGGTGCCTCCCCACTGGGGTCAGGTCCGAGGCCCAGACTGAGCCGGGCAGGGCACGTACCAGGAGGCTCTCATCCCAACAGAAGGCTGGGCGCAAGGGGCTCATGTTCACAGCCAGCAGGTGCAGGGCCCTCCCGGCCAGGCCCAGCATGCGGGCACGGATCTCGGCACAGCTGGTGCACAGCGGCTGCAGGCTGCTCAGCTGGGCCAGCGTGATGTGGGCCAGAGTCCGCTTCAGCGTGAACCATTTCTTCAGGAACACAAACCAAGCCCCCATCACCACCGTGACGGACAAGGCACCTCACCCCCAGGGAACGCGGTCAGCAACCCTTGAGCACCACCCAGGAGTCGTGAGGCCACACCTCCAAGAAACTGCCCCCTGCTCTGCGGGGACCTGCCTCCGGGGTGGGGTCTCCAGGGCCTCCAAGAAATGCCCCCTGCTCTGTAGGGACCTGCCCCCGGGGGGTGTCTCCAGGGTTTGGGTACTGGATAGCTCACTTAAGCTTCAGGCAAATTTGACCAAATTCATTCACTGACAAACACACGAGTTATCAAGTTCAATTTCAGGACTATTTTTGGTCAATTTAAATTTATGTGATGTTAATCTGATTCATACTTCGCGAAATCTAAGAAAGTGCCTAAAATGGAAGAATATGTTTCCTTCAAAACAAATGGTATTTTTCAAATTCAACTTTGTCTTTTTTAACAAATTGTAATGCAGTGTTACAAGTTCTTTCATCTGCTCCCGAGCTGGTGACTCGGGAAGGAAAGCTATAAATGTCTCACAGGAAACATCTCCCAATAAGACCTGCATTTTATTAGCCAATTAAGTCCCCTCCAATGATCAGCTAGAAAGACAGACAGAGGTCATAAACTTTCCATGTTCAACAATAAATTCTTCTGTTTGAGAATGCCTTTCTCAGCAAGCCTGGAAGCCCACAGGCTGCTAGCAGCTGGTGGGAGGGAGACACCTGTGGTCGTGGGCCTCCAGGGAGACACCTGTGGTCGTGGGCCTCCAGGGACGCTCAGTGAACTGCGGGCTCCTCGCACTCCCAGGGTTAACCCTCTCACTGCCAGCGCCCAGTGATGGGGACTCAGGGACGGTCCCGATAACGCCCTCCTTGGAAGGAGAACTTCCCCTGAGCCCGTGTCAGGATTGTGCAGCTCTGGCCGTTTAGGCCTCTCATCGACCATCTGAGACGAGGATGGGGCTGGGAATTACCAGGCCGACAGACGTGTAGTCGCTGGCGTTCTGCAGGTACTCTTCCAGCAGTTTATCCATCGACCCTTGCTCGAAATGCTGCTCCAGGGTCTCCTCCCAGATGAGCTGAAGCATGTCCAGAGACACTTCTGCAAGGCTGAGCTTGAGGTGAGCAAGCTTCCTCATCAGGGGAGTGTTCACCTTCTGCAGCTGAAATGGCCAGGCTTGAGGTCAAAGTGGGAGGAAGCGGCCCGACCAGAAGCTGCGTTTTAAAGCAGCTTCACTGAGGTACAATGGACACACAATGAATCCATGTACTGAACATAAAATGCAGTAAGTTCTGACACTTGTATACACCCATAAAACCATCACAATTAGGATAATGACCATGTCCATCACCCCCAAATTTTCTCATGTCCCTTTGTAATCCCTCCCTCCTCCCTCTGCCAGCACCTACCACCCTCCCTAGACAACGACTGTGTGGCCGGGGTCTGGTTTAGTTCACTCAGGTGCTGTGTGTGCCGACCCCTCATTTCTTTTTCCTGCTGAATAGGATTCCCGTCTGTTTATCCGCTCCCCACTTGCTGTCTCCAGTTTTTTGCTTTGCCAATAAATCTTCTATGAACAATCATGTACGAGACTTGGTGTGGACATGTTTTTTTATTTCTCTTCGGTAAATACCCAGGAGTGGAACGACTGGGTCGTAGGGCAGGTGTATGTTTAACTTTTTAAGAAACTGCCAAACTGTTTTCCAAAGTGGTGGCACCATTTTACATTCCCACCAGCAGGGAACGAGAGCTTCAGTTCCTCCACATCCTCACCACCACTTGGTGTGCTCAGTCTTTTAATCGGAACTATTTTAACCAGTGTGCGGTGATTTCTCATTAGGGTTATTATTTGTATTTCCCTAATGACTGGTGATGTCCATCAGCTTTTCACAAGCGTATTTACCATCCATATAGTTTCTCTGGAGAAATGTCTGTCAAATATTTTGCCCATTTTCATTGGGTTGTTTGTTTTCTTAAGTTTTGAAGGTTCTTTACATATTCTGGATACAAGTCCTCTATCAGATATATGATTTTTTAATGTTTTCTCCCAGTCTGTGGCTTGTCTTTTTATTTTCCTAACCGTGTCATTTGAAAGAGCAAAAGTCCAATTTATCAATTTGCTTTTTAATGGATCATGCTCTGGGTGTAACAGCAAAGAAAAATTTGCAAACACCAGGTCGCAGAGGTATTTTCCAATGTTTTCTTCTAAAATTTTTATACTTTTAGCCCTTAAATTTAGGTCTATGATCCACTTTGAGTAAAAGTTAAGTTTTTCACATACAGATTTCCAATTGTTATGGCACCATTTGTTTAAAGGACTATCCTTTCTTCACTGAATTGTCTTTACACCTTTGTTGAAAACCAGCTGTCCGCATGTGTTTGTCTATTTCTGGATTCTCTATTCTGTTCCATTGATGTTTATCTACTTTTACACTAATACCAGACTTTCATGATTACTGTAGTTTTATAATAAGTCTTAAAATCAAGTAGTACTAGACCTCCAACTTTGTTCCTTTTTTTTCAAAGTCGTCTTGGTTATTCTAGGTCCTCTGCATTTCCATATGAATTTTAAAATCATTTTGTCAATTTCTATAAAAAAAGTCTGCTGTGATCTTCATAAGACTGTATTGAATCTATAGATAATTTAGGGTGAATTGACATATTAACAATAGTAAGTCTTCTGATCATGAACATGGTATACCTCTCCATTTATTTAGGACATCTTTAATTTCTCTCTGCAATGTTTTATAGTTCTCAGAGTACAAGTTTTCACATCTTTTGTCAAATTTCATATTTTTTATGCTATTGTAAATGGTATTTTTTTTACATTTCAGTATTTGATTGCTTATTCCTGTAGTTGTTAGGTGCTGCCGAGTCGGTTCTGACTCCTAGCGACCCTATGTACAAAAGAATGAAACACTGCCTGGTCCTGCACCATCTTCACAATCACTGCCATGCTCGAGCTCATTGTTGCAGCCATTGTGTCAATCCATCTTGTTGAGGGTCTTCCCCCTTTTCGCTGACCCTCTATTTTACCAAGCATGATGTCCTTCTCCAAGGACTGATCCCTCCTGATAATATGTCCAAAGTGTGTGAGACGTAGTCTCGCTGTACTTGCTTCTAAGGAGCATTCTGACTGTACTTCTTCCAAAACAGATATATTCATTTTTTGGCAGTCCATATTGTTCTTGTGTCCTGCAACCTTATTAAACTCACTTATTAGTATTAGTAGTGTTTATGTTTTTGGTAGATTCCATAGGATTCTCTATACAGATGATGATGTTGTCTGAGAACAAAGGCAGTTTTACTTCTTCCTTTCCAATTTGGATGCTTTTAATTTCTTTTTTTGTCTTAATGCATTGGCTAAAACCTCCAGTACAATGATGAATAGAAGTGGTGACAAGGCACATCCTTGTCTTATTCCTGATCTAAGGGGGAAATCATTCAGTTTGTCACCATTAGGTATGATGCTAGCTCTAGTTTCTTCATAGATGCCCCTTATTTTGAGGAAGATCCCTTCTACGATGAGTTTGCTAAGAGTTTTTTTCAAATCAGGAATGGATGTTGGATTTTGTCAAATGTTTTTCCTGCATCTACTGAGATGATCATGTAGGTTTTATTTTTTTCAAAATATGGAGAGCTAAATTGATTGAGTGTTAAACTATTACTGAGATAAACCCAACTTGGTCATGATGTATTATCCATTTTATATATTGTTGGATTTAATTTGCTAAATTTTTGTTTAGAATTTTTGCATCTATATTCATGAAAGATACCTGTCCGTAGCTTTTTGTTTTTGGGAGGGTCTTGGTAATGTCATCTTCTTTCGTTATTAGGGTAATGCTAACCTCCTAAAAGAGTTGGGATGTATGCCCTCCTTTTCAATTTTCTAGAAGAGTTTGCCTAGAATTGGTATTATTTCTTTCTTAAATGTTTGGTAGAATTTACCAGTAAGGCCATCTGGACTTTCCTTTCTCACGTTCTCCTGCCAGCTCCAGCTGTCTGTTCCCCCTGGGTTCTTGGCTACATCTCCTCAAGTCGGTGGTCATCAGGACCCAGGGCTTCCCTCCCCAGGGCTGCAGTGAGCTTGAGCATGTGTGGGGCTCCCTGCTCTCAGGAGCCACTATCCATCACTGTCTGATATCCGGTGCTTGGAAAGTCTGTGTTTTGTATATTCTGTCCAGCTTTGGTTGCTTTGGATGTTGCCGGATCTCAGCCAGCAGTGGGAGCTGACTGGCTTGTTTTTAAGATACGATATAGGAGTGTGCGTTTATATGCTGATGGAAATGACCAAAGAGGTGCAGAGATATGATATGACACATATGTGTTTATAGGACATGTTGTTAGTGGTAGTGGTGTCATGTGTCAAGTCAACTCCAACTCATAGTGACCCTATAGAACAGAGTAGAACTTCCCCATCAGGTTTCCTGGGCTGTGATCTTTATAGGAGCAGATTGCCACATCTTTCTCCCGTGGAACAGCAGGTGAGTTTAAACCACTGACCTTTCAGTTAGCAGCCAAGCACTAAACCAAGGAGCACTTAACCAAGGGCTCCTAGACAAGATACAGGAGTGCGCATTTACATGCCGATGGCAATGACCAGAGGTGCAGACACGTGAGCAGCACACACTTACGTCTTGAAGGGCCAGCAGCCCCTGAATCCTGTGGAATAGCTCCTCTTCTTCAGCTACGGCTCCCTGGGTCAAGTCACACGCCTCCAGGTAACACGCAGTTTTCTGTTCCTCATCTTTCTCGTTTTGGGCACTTAACCTTTTGACGTGAGAGTGGAGTTTAGGACAAAAATGTTAAAGTATCATGCCATTGTCGCTGTTGTGTACTGTCGAGTCGATTCCGACTCACAGTGACCCTACAGGACAGAGTAGAACAGCCCCATAGGGTTTCCAAGGCTGTCATCTTTGTGGGAACAGATTGCCAGGTCTCTCGCACAGAGCGGCTGGTGGGTTCCCATTGCTGACTTTTCAGTTAGCTGATGAGTGCTTAACCGTAGCACCAGGAGGGCTTCTTACCATGTCATTAGTCCTAACTAGATGTGCAATGGGCAATTTTCATATCATTATAATGTATATTTCATTAAGACCTAAAACTGTACAATTAGATGTTTTATGTGAAAAGGTATTCTCAATATATCTTAACAGCAAACATTTTTTAAAAGCTGGAATAATGCCATACACAGGTATGATACCATTTTTTTAATAAAAAATTAAGTCTGTGCATAAGAGATGAGCTGAACCACTACCCAGTATCGACTTGTTAACTTCCTGCATTTTTTCAAGTTCCTACAATGACCTCGTACTACTTCTGCAATAATGAAGATGATCATGATCATCAGACCTCACAGTGTCCAGTGCTTTTCCTGCCGTGAAGTCTCTATCACCTTTCCTTGACGGTGCTGCTGTGCTTGAAATGCTGGTGCAAGCCCCAAGAAGGTGGACTCAGGAGAGGAGGGGCACCCCAAGAAGGTGGACTCAGGAGAGGAGGGGCACCCCAAGAAGGTGG
>NW_004443967.1:21763897-21767479 GCF_000243295.1 Trichechus manatus latirostris
GAGAGGAGGGGCACCCCAAGAAGGTGGGCTCAGGAGAGGAGGGACACCCCAAGAAGGTGGACTCAGGAGAGGAGGGGCACCCCAAGAAGGTGGACCCAGGAGAGGAGGGGCACCCCAAGAGGGGTTGGCCTGTCCTGCTCTGCTGACAGGGGAGGGGCAGTCCCCACAATGCCCGCTGGGGTGAGGTCCCCGCACTGGACATGGGTACAGGTGTCAGACCCGCCCTCCCCTCCCTCGGGAGCTGCAGACGCTGCACTCTGGTGTCGGGGGGGCTCTGGGGGCTGCGTGGGAAAGGTGATCACACCCACTGGAGAGCAGTGTTGGGGCCCCTTCTCAAGACCAGCGCTGGGTGTGTGGGTGTGAGATGGGCTGGGTGTGTGGGTGTGAGATGGGCTGGGTGTGTGGGTGTGAGATGGGCTGTGTGGGTGTGAGATGGACTGGGTGGGTGGTGGAGGTGGTGTGTGTGATGGGATGTGGGGCAGTGTGTACGTGTAAGTGCCAGAGGTGTGCGGTGGTGTGTGTGTGAGTTGTGTGGAGTTGAGGGTGCTGCATGTGTGGTGTAGGGTGTGCGTGTACCTGTGGTGGGGTGACGTGTGTGTGTGTGATGGTGTGATATGTCTGTGGTGGGGTGATGTGTGTGGCATTGGTGTGTGTGTCTGTGCAGTGGTGGGGTGACGTGTGTGTCTCTGCATCACCGACCCTGGCCGGCCAGTGGTGCAGAGGCCGCTCTTTCCTGGGGCTGAGAGGTGGCTGAGCAGGCAGACACCCAGGAGGTAAAAGGGTGTGGGGGGCGCGAGGACACACGCTACAGGAGGTCCCAAAGCTGCTGCAGAGCCCCAGGGTGCCACAGGGAGCGTGGGTGGCCATGAGGCCTGGGGCCAGGGGTGGTCCTGCTGGGCTAGGAGAGGTGACCCTGGGAGGAGGGCCTGGCCTGGGGGCAGAGGAGGTGAGGTGGGACACAGGACTGTGGGAATGGGGTGGTGGGCGGCGACCCCAGCGGGCACTGGGGGGCACTGGAAGGCAGGGGCTGGGTGGGCAGTGGTGAGGACCCATCAGAGCACCAGGCGGCCCCTCAGCACATGCAGAGCTGCAGCAGCGTCTCACCTCTTTATCTTTGCACGCTCCAGTTTTATGTCCACGCACTTCTCTTTGTAGCCACAGTTGATGAACTTTTTCTCAATTTCCAGCAAGCAACTGTCCAGTTTGTTCAGCAGCATTGAGTACTCGGAAGGCTCGCTGTGGACGGTCCCCTGGATGGCCCGGATCTGCAGGCCGACACACCTGAGGGAGACGAACCCTCTCAGGCCCCGCCAGGCGACCTCGCTTCACTGACGAACGGCTCCCAGCCTCGGCCCCTGCCTGGCGTCCTCACTTTGCTGACCGATGGCTCCCAGCCTCTGCCCCTGCCTGGCGTCCTCACTTTGCTGACCGATGGCTCCCAGCCCTGGCCCCTGCCTGGCGTCCTCACTTTGCTGACCAATGGCTCCCGGCCTTGGCCATTGCCTGGCGACCTGACTTTGCTAACCGACAGCTCCTGGCTCAAGCCATGGTCATTACTTTGAGCTTTCATCCAGGGACACAGCAGGGAAAACCTCCTGGGTGCTTCTCAAAAACCAGAAACCAAACAGGCTGCAGAATTTGGTCTCAAGGCAATAAGACCCAAAATGAACAACACCCCCAGCCACCCCAGGCATATATCCGTTTAGAAATCCTTAACACACTCCCCTCAGTAACTTGTGAATAGAAAGGAAAACCCACAAAGTCTCAGGAAGTGCGGGCACGCCAGGCCACACCAAGGGATGAGGCGCCACCAGATGGAGCTGAGGGGATGTGCTTGTGAGAAAGGAAAATGGAGAACGTGGGGGCTAAATGTTCAACTCAAGGAGGGGGTGACAGAACAGCAGTATAACCTGCCTTCCCAACACAGGAAGAACTCAATAAAGATGAAGCAGAAATAAAGAACAACAAAAACAAAACAATCCCAGCTGCTTTGATCAATAAACCAAAACCTGGTTCTCCAAAAAGGTCAGTTAAATCCAAGTCTGCAGTTCTGATTAGAAGGAGAGACGGCAGATAAATGACGATAAGGAAGACATGCCTGAGATAAAGTTCTTTGCAAAGTTATAGGAGAAGGTGGTACAAAAATGTACACGACTACATCCTAAAGACTAGCAAAAACAATTTTCTAGGAAAACACGGACTACCAGAAAGATGGCTCAAAAACAAATTAAGATCTGAAAAGATGAGCAGTCATAGAGGACATGGTGGTATGTTCAAGCCTGACCCTAACAATCTGCCGACCACCCAGAAGGGTGCAGAAACACTTTGCCATTTCTATCTGGCAAGGACGAGGGCCAGGAGGCAGGGGGCTTCTCACGCCACCTTAGTCCTCACCCTGACCCACAGCAGAGTAGGCAGCAGGGGGAGGGGCAGCGAGAACATGTGGTCCTGACAGCGCCCCCCAGCATCATGAGTGGGTGAGAGTAGACAGGGGCCCAGGGTGCGCCACTGGGAGAGAGGGGACAGGGGCCCACGGTGTGCTGCTGGGCGAGAGGGTACAGGGGCCCACAGTGTGCCGCTGGGCGAGAGGGTCAGGGGCCCAGGGTGCGCTGCTGGGTGAGAGGGGACAGGTAAGGAAACCAGAGGAACTTCCCTGCGGCCGACATTACAGGAGAGAAACCCGATCATGATGAAGCTCAACACCGACTGTGGAGGGGAGGACAACAAGGTGAGAACCACACAACACGAGAACCACACAACCACAAAAACAACAACCCAAGCACAGCCGGTAGCTGACCAACAAGAGCAGCACCTGTCCTCACATTTAAAAGGTATCTACAAGAGCCCACGTCATGCCTGACGGTGAAAAATCAGAAGCACTCCAGGGGAATTGAGGAGCAAAACGAGACTGTGTGCAATGCCCTCTCTGGGTGCTCCCAACACTTGAGTCAGGAAAAGCCGCGCTGGAAAGGAGGAAGCTGACCCCGGTGGGGTGTGTCAAGTCGGGCGGGGCCGCCCAAACCAGAGCCAGACGGTGCACCCCGGAGTGCAGTTTCTGTCTCAGAGGGCCTTTGGGGTTTTCTAGAGTTGGGGGGTGGTGGGGTGGGCACCTGGCCTCCTTGCGAGTTTCTGAACCCCCACTGGTTTGACATGTGGCTTGAGAACTAGCATGTGCATAAATAGACCACAGCATTCAGATCAGTTAGCAGTTTTTCTTACAGAAGTTACCTGGCTTCCAGGTCGGTGGTCATGAATTCCAGCAGAGACTCCCTGTTGGGCCGCTCCTTCTTGAGGACAGTGAAGGCATCTATGAGCTTCTGAAACAGGCGGCACACCTGCAGAGAACGTGGTGTAAATGCGCCTCCTGGTGCCGCTGCGCCACGGCTCTGTCTCCAGTGGTTGGGACCACAGCCCAGGGGAGGGAGGAGAGACCCTGGACCTCCCCCAGCCTCCAGCGGCAGAGCACGGCTGCCCGGAGAGCCACCCTCGCCCACCCGCACCGACCCCTCCTCACCCGCGTGTGTCCCACCCACACGGGCCCCTCCTCGCCCGCGTGTGTCCCACCCGCACGGGCCCCTCCTC
>NW_004443967.1:21767892-21792311 GCF_000243295.1 Trichechus manatus latirostris
GTCCCACCCGCACGGGCCCCTCCTCGCCCGCGTGTGTCCCACCCGCACGGGCCCCTCCTCGCCCGCGTGTGTCCCACCCGCACGGGCCCCTCCTCACCCGCGTGTGTCTCGCCCCATTTTCTAAGGACAGGATTGTCTCTGCCAGCGTCAGGGTGGAGTGGTACCAAAAGTCCTCACTCCCGCCCAGGCGCTGGGCCCTCTCAATCATTTTCTCAGCCTGTCCGTAGTTATTTTCCTTATTTGCCAGCTGAGCTAGAAGGTACCAGCACTTTGATTCTGCACAAGGGTCATCAAGCTCCTACAAAAGATATACAGAGGGGGACACTCACACACGTACACATATATACACATGCAGGCACATATATACATGCACACACATCCACACATGTGCACACGTACATACACATTCACACACATACACAGGTACAATGCATATATAAACCTGCACACATATGTATACACAGTACACACATGTACGCACACATGCGTACACATAGTGCACACATGTACATGTACACATATGCACACATTCACACATACGTACCTACACATATGTACACACACAAATATATAACCAAAACCAAACCCACTGCTATTGAGTCAATTCTGACTCATAGTGACCCTGAAGGACAGGGTAGAACTGCCCATAGGGTTTCCAAAGCTGTAAATCTTTACAGAAGCAGACTGCCACATCTTTCTCCTCTGGAGTGGCTGGTGGGTTCAAACTGTGACCTTTTGGTTAGCAGCTGAGCATGTTAACCACTGTGCCACCATGGCTCCTCATACACACTCACACACACATATACACATTTACACAAGTACATACATATATACACATACATACGTGTACACAACATACACACATATACGTATCCATGTACATATTTACACATATATTTATACACAGATATACACAAACACACACATATACACATATACAAACACACACATATATGCACACACAGCAGTACATACATATACATGCACACATATACATACATACTTGCATACACACATATGTACACACATACATACACACATATACATATGCACACATACATACACATATACACAGATATGCACACACATACACACATGCATACACACATGCACACACACATATACATGTACATACACACAAGCACACACATACACACATATACACATACATGCACATGCATACACGTATGCACATATACACAGACACACATACATCTATACGTACACACATACACATATACACAGACATACATGCACACACCTACACACATACACATATACACGGACATACATGCACACACATGCACACACCTACACACACACACATATACACGGACATGCACATGCATACACATATGCACACGTACCAAGATACACTCGTACATACACACATGCGCACACACACACACATACAGGTCAGGTTTGTTGTCGACCTCTTCGGTAGCACATGAACTATTTATAACGGACGTTCCCAGATGAGCACAAAAGTGAGCGGCCAGCTTGATGGGCCCCACGGCCTGTCCCCAGCCCCACAGTCACCTCCGCGCATCCTGCACTCTCACCCACGCATGGTTTCAAAGCAAACCTCAAACCTCGACTCTACGGACTGCTATCTTTCGTTGCTGTTGTCTTTTTCTCCGACACCCAATCACCTCTTGGGGGTCAGAGGGGCCCTGCAGATGGCCGTTGGAGTCGGGACACGTGCTCTGGCCAGCACACCTTACGCTATCCCCTTGCCTTCGTGGTTCGTGGCATTTGGAGGCAGTGGGCTGGGCGATGCCTTCTGCGCCCTTTGAGGTCTGCGGCCCTCCTGACGCTCTTGCAGGGATTCTGTTAGAGGCTCACCCACACTTGGCGGGCCCTCCCGAGCGTCAGGCCTTCAGCAGGAGTGGAGGGGCAGGGAGCAGGGCAGCGCCCTGCCGCTGCAGGGCCTGGGGGGCCGGGAGGATCAGACTGGGGACTGCCCAGAGAGGGAGTGGGTGGGTGGTGGGGCCACCGAGGGGCCGTGGACAAGGGGCGGCTTCCCACCTGGAAGGCCAGGCGCGCCTCGGCAAGGAGCAGCCTTGCCGGCTGCTGCAGATCCATCTCCAGGAGCACCTCCGCCTTGAGGGTCCACAGGAGGGGGAAGGATGCCCCGTCCAGGCCTTTCCCAGTCTCACTGTTCACCTTCAGTATCTGCAAGACACGAAGACCCCAACGCCTTGTCTCTCGGGCGACGGGTGACGGAAGCTGCCTTTAGCAGGAGCTGCATCTGTACCGAAGCCCTCAGCCCACACTGGGGAGCGGCTTCCGAGGGCGCTGAGGCGCCCCAGACCTCGTGCCCTCACACGCATGCAGGCACATGTGCACCTCTGTTCCAGCGTCCCCGTCCCCGTTTTCCTGACAAACTTCTGTGCGCACCTTGACATGTCTCTTCTCACCCACCACCTCCCACCTGACCAGCCCACTTTGGCTTCGTCAGAACCGGTTCCAGGGCTGGCTCCCTGGGTCCTCCGTGACCCTCCATTGGATAATAGAGCTGGTCCCACCGCGCTCAGCCAGCAGCTCCCACTGACTCCTAAGCTGGGACCCCGGCATGGGCTCCCTCCTGACCCTGTGTCAGCAGCACCCTGGCCGGGGGGACACACCAGCGCACCTGTGATGCAGCGGCCCTGGGTGGCAGTCACACCTTGAGCCCAAAGGGAGCAACGCCATGGTACTCCTGCCACCACCCACCACCTAGCTCATACACAGGGATCTGAATCTCTGGTGGAGACAAAGGTCCTTTTATTAGAGTGGAGCTGCTCTTGCTTCGGAGCATGGCTGTGGCTGGGATGGTGACTTCACAACTGGCAAACCCGTGCAGAGGGTCCCGTGGTCTCGAGGGAGCCAGTGAATGGGCAGTCAGGAGGCCACAGGGGCCGCTCTCTGGCTTCGGGGCTGCACCCTGCCCGGTGCCACCTCCGCCCCGGGAGCCCCTGCTCTCCTGCACCCTTCTTCGCTGGACTGCTGCTGCGTGGGCCCTGGACAAACACCCACGGAGTCTGCTGTGCATGTGAATCCCATCTTCTTGGAAGACGCCCAGGACCTCTCAGGAGGGACGTGTCATGCATTTCTGGTTTCCCACCAACCCAAGATTTTGGCTACACTGCACAGAGGACAAACACATCTGGCTCACTGGCCAGCTCTGGCCTTCCGGCACTGCTCCTCACCTTGTCCTTGGCCACCAGGGGTCTGATGGCTTCTGGCTGTGCTGGGGCCATCAGCTCGGTCAGCACCGGCAGGCTGTCCTCCAGCAGGGGCTCCTTGTTTTTCTCTTTTTTCAAGGCGATCTCTTTTCTGCAGCTGATGTAAGTGAAAAAGACAACACACAGCAGAAGAAATACAACAACCACCATGTACGTAAAAATGTCCAGCTTCATAGCAATCAAAGAAATACAAGTTAAGGCAGCTATGAGAAGCTATTATTCACAAAAAAGTGCTTACAAAGATTAAAAAACTCCCATAATGTGGCAGCACAGAGGACCCCAGTTACTCCTGCAGCCCATCTTCCCCCCAACTGCAGGCTCCTGCTTCCAGCTTCTGCTGACCAGTGTCAATGCACTTCTCAAAGGGGGTGCTTCCAGGGAGGCCCGCCTGCTGCCTGCCGCCTGCCCCATCTCCCTGCCTCCTGCCTGCCCCCTGCCCCCTGCATCCTGCCCACCTGCCCACCGCCTCCTGCCCACCTGCCCACCCACCTCCCTGCCTCCTGCCTGCCCCCTGCCCCCTGCCCCCTGCATCCTGGCCCACCCACCTCCCTGCCTCCTGCCTGCCCGCCTGCTTGCCCATAGGGGTCCCTCCATCTCAGAAAGGCAAGGCCTCCTTCTGAGCTCTGGCCAGTCCACTTCCCACCACTCTCTGGCCACACCCTGGCCTTAGGCTGCTGGCTCCACCTGGGCCCCCTCCCTGTCCCCACTGCTCCGCACAGCCCGGCTCCAGGTGGTCCTGAGAAAAGGGAAGCATGGTCACCCCACTTCAACCCTCTAGCGCTCACCCTGCAACAGGAGCCAGGCAAGGCTCCCCCCACGCCTACCCTGCCCAACCTCTCAGCCTACTGCCCTCCCCCACCTCCCCACCCTCTGCTCTGAGCAAGGCCCCCTTTCTCTCCTGCTCAGGCCTCTGACCCCCCTGGGTGTCCTGCCCATGCCCCTCCCCATCCTCCACCACGTTCAGACTTCCCTGACCACTGGCTGGAGCGTTTATATGCAACAACCCCCCACCCCCCGCTGGGCCCCCAGGCTCTGGGCTGAGGGTCCTCCCAACGCCCCACTATCCAGCATGGCAAGGCTTCTAGGAGACTCAGTGGAGCGGCAGGGCTGCTTCTGGTGACCCCAAAGGCTCTGTGCCTCCCCACACCTGCCCAGGGGCTTAGGTGGGGCATGGAGGGGACCCACAGGCCCTCCTGACCACACAGAGGTGGGTGGAGGTATTTGGAGGTGGGGGCCTGACTGCAGCAGGTAGGTGGGTAGGCAGAGCCCTGGGAGAAAGGCTCGTGGGAGGACCTAGCCCTGCCTGGCTTGGGGTTACCTTCCGGCTGCCCCTGACCGCACCTCTCAGCAGCGGGCCACAGAACCCATCTTTTGACCAGACGCCCGTTCCTTGAGTGAAACAGTGAGGGTGGCTCTGGCACTCGGACGGCACACGGGTGCACGCCAGCTCCCAAGGGCACTTCCGTGCACATGCCCTGTCCGTGCTCGGCAGAGGGGTACATGGCCTGCCCAGGACACCCCACCGTACGAGAAGCCTCCCTCCCATCCCTTTCTGAGCTGGGAGCAGACGGCACCGTGGAGCCGAGTGGTCAGCGGACAAAGCCCGTGGTCCACTAACTTGCTTTACTTCAGGGCACGCTGTCCCAGTTCCTAGCTCAGCGTGCCAGTGGGCCGATCACTCATCTTTATAGGCCTGCTTTAAGCTAAACCACAGAGGCCCGCGCGGTGTCACAGCAAACACACCTCGCCTGCTCCATCTCGCCGATGTACGTCTGCCCAACCACTTCCTCGTGGTAGGTGGCTGCTTCTCTCAGCTTCAAATCGTGACACACTTGTGCAAGTCTAAGAGGAATTTACGTGTTATGGAGCAGAGAGTAAGCCAGAAAATGAAACTGTGGGAATTGTTTCAGCATACGGTGTAAAAATTGGCAAACTTCAAAAATAAATGTACAATTTGGTTATATTTTTAATGATTTTTTTAAGCTACGTGAAATTACTAGAAAAGACAGATGGCTCTGACAAATCTCAGATAGAAATTTTAAAATCATTTACTCATGTATTTATTTAATACATTTGTATTGTCTCAGAGTCACCATCAGAGGTAAGGATCAGGCACAGCTGGTGGGGCTCTGGCCCCCTCATCTCAACTTCAAGCAGACAAGCTCTGATATGATACTTTTAAAACAACTTTATTTTGAAATGATTTCAGGTTTACAGAAAAATTGCACTAACACTATAAAGAATTCTCACACATTCTTCACTCAGTTTCCCTGGTTGTGAACACCTTACCACATTCACTTTACCGTTCTCCCCTCCTCTCTCCACACATGTGTGCACACACACCCACACTCACTTCATCATTCTCTCCCTGTCCTCTCCACACGTGTGTGTACACGCACATTTACTTTATCATTCTCTCCCCCTCCTCTCCACACGTGTGTGCATGCACGCACACACGCGTACACACGCACACATATTTTTTCTAAACTATTTGCAGGTGAGTTGAGACATCATGCCCCTTTACTCCTAAACACTTCAGTGTGCACTTCCCAAAAACAAGGACACTCTCTTAATAACAAAAGTACAATTATTAAGATCAGGTAGAAGATCCAAAATAAAAATATCATTTTAAAAATATTCAATTATTTTGATTTGTTTGACTTTACAAATTTTAGAGACTATTATTTACACATATAGTCAACTACACTACTAATTTTAAAAAAGGCTGTTTGCTCTTATATTGCTTTGAGGACATTTTCAATCATCTAGCACTTAAATGTTTTCCAGTCTCCCTGGTGGCACACTGGTTAAGAGCTTGGCTGCTAACCAAAAGGTCAGCAGTTCGAATCCGCCAGCTGTTCCTTGGAAACCGTATCGGGCAGTTCTAGTCTGTCCTACAGGGTCCCTATGAGTCAGAATCGACTCGACAGCAACGGGTTTGGTTTGGTTTTGAAATCAGGCAGCTGTACTGACCTGAGGTGGTAGAGGTCTGCAAGGCTCTTGCTTTCCACCACGGAGTCCGCGATGAGTACACCCAACTGAAGAACTGGGATCGTGAGCTCATGAAGGAACATCTCCTTCAGGGCATTGACCAAGTGGTCCAGGTAATATAAACTGTAGGTCTGCATAAACACACAACCGACACGTAAGGTCAGAGAATGGGGAGGAATGTGAGCCCATTAGCTTCTGGGTCTTTTTGCAAAGAACTCTATCCTTCACAGGGTAAGCACAGTGCCAGGCACACAACACGTGCTCAACTGTGTTTGCAGAAAACTAGTCCATTATCGAGAGAAATTACAGAAGACCTAAATGAACGAAGAGATGCATCACATTCGTGAATTGGAAGACTCAATACTGTTCTCTGTCAGTTTTTTTTTTTTAGATGAAACTTGACAAGCTGATTTTAAAATACATATGGAAACACAATGCAGAATGCAAAGACTAGCCAAGACCTTCTTGAAGAGCAATGTGGTGGGACTTTCTCTACAACACTCAAGGTTATAAAGCTACAGTAATTAAGACCGTGAGATGTTGGTGCTGGGATAGACAATTAAACCAATGGAACAGCCCAGAAACACTTGATTCATGACAAATGGGGCGCTGCAAAGAAGAGGGGCCAAGTGACTTTTTCAATCAATGGTGGTGGGACAATTGGATCTCCTTATTTAAAAACACAAAGTTGATCCCGTATCTCACACCACACACACAAATCAACTTCAGGTAGATTGTAGATTTAAATCTTAAAGGTAAAACTATGAAGCTTTTGGAAAAATAATCTAATATCTCCATGACTTTTGAGAAGAAAACCTTTCTCTTTTTTAACTGAACACACAGAAAAGCCCTAATCACGAAGGAAAAGATTAATAAGTTTCATTACATTAAAATTAAGAATCTCTAATCATTAAGTAAGGAAGACTGAAGAAGAAATGATGCCTTTGAATCATGATGTTGGCAAAGAATATTGAATATACCATGGACTATGTGATGGTTAAGATTGTATGTCAACTTGGCTAGACCATTATTCTCCGTGTTTTAGCAGTTGTATAATGTTGTGATCACCCCCATGATGGAATCTGCTGAGTGGTACTGGCGGAGGCAGGGCCTGTGGCAGCTCACCACCCTCTCAGCTTCATCTCTCTGCCTTCTGCCGGTTACCTTCTGCCTGCTCGCCTTGCCAAGGTTTTTGGCTTGTTCCAGACTCAGCAGCTGCCTCTTGTTGTCTCACCTCCGGTTCGTGGGACTTGAGCTAGCAGCTTACCTGTTGATCTTGGAATTCGTCGAACTTCTCAGCCTGTGAGCAAGAGTCTGGTTCCCTGACCTGCTGACCTTGGGTTCGCCAGCCCCTGCAGCTACGTGAATCAGGAGAAACCTTGTGGTCTTGTCTGCTGATCTTGGAATTCATTGACCTCCACAGCCTATGAGCGGGAGCTCCTCTCCGACCTGCTGACCTTGGGTTCACCAGCTTCTGCAGCTACGTGAACTGGGAGGGGCCTCTACCCTGATTTGTAGACTTGGGACGTTTTAGCCTCTACAATTGTGCAAGCTATTTCCTTGATATAAATCTCTCTGCATATATATTTATATGCTTTACTGGTTTTCTTCTCTAGAGAACCCAGCCTAAGACATTTGGTACCAGGAGTGGGGTGCCTCCAGGTACTTATCAGTGGAGCTAGGCTTGCCAACCCACGGAGCAAGCTAGCTGAGTGGCTGTGTGCATGACGTTTCCTGGTGGAGTGGGGTGCCTCTGGGCACTTATTGGTGGAGCTACCTAGCTTTGGAACACTTGCGCCAGCAGGGCAGATGTGGGCATGAGGCCTGAGGAGCCAAGAGGCCAATCAACCAGAAAACAAGCTGAAGAGACAAGGGACACAAGCTGACCTGCCTCGGTCTCAAAAGGTATGGCCATGACCTCAGGGGTTTCAAAGGGTGGAGCCATAGCCTCTGGTGTTTCTAAGCGTGGAGTTGTCACTCCGATGGACTAAGAGAATGGTGTTCCTAAAGCCAAGGGAGCAGAGTTGCTGTTCCAGTGGGCCTGGAAGGCGGAGCTGAAGCCCAGGGCTGAGGGGCTTCCATTCAAAATCCAGAGACTGTGGCCAATGCCTAGAGTCTGGAGGTCAGGGCTATTGTATAAATTGTCTCAGAGAACAGAGAATTATTTTCAAAGCCTTGAGGGCTAATGTAGTGTGTTCTGCTGACTTGTTCGGTGACTGTTATCCTTTCTTTCTCGCCAGTTTCTCCCATTTGTAATGGAAATGTCTAGCTTGTGCCTGTTCTGCCATTGTACCTTTGGAAGCAGATAACTTGTATTTTAGATTTCACAGATAAAGAGGAATTTTTGGATTTTGGACTTGGAGTTAAGACTTTTGGTATGATATGATGGGGTGAATATGTTTTCCATGTTGCAAGGATGTGATTTTTGGGGGGCCAAAGGGTGGGATGTCATGGATTGAATTATGTCCCCCCAAAAAATGTGTGTGTCAGTTTGGCTGGGCCATGATTCCTGGTACTGTGTGATTTTCCTGTGTGTTGTAACTCCTGCCTCTATGATGTTAATGAGGGAGGATGGGTGGCAGTTGTGTTAGTAAGGCAGGACTCAGTCTACAAGATTGGATGGTGTACTGAGGCAATCCTTTGAGATATAAAAGACAGAAGTGAGCAGAGAGACGGGGAACTTCATACCATCAAGAAAGCAGTGCCGGGAGAAAAGTGCATCCTTTGAACCAGGGTCCCTGTGCAGAGAAGCTCCTAGCCGGGGGGAACACTGAAGAGAAGAAGACCGACAGAGAGAAAAAGCCTTTCCCTGGAGCTGATGCCCTGAATTTGGACTTTTAGCCTACTTTAACTGTGAGGAAATAAACTTCTCTTGGTTAAAACCATCCACTTGTGGTATTTCTGTTATAGCAGCACTAGATGACTAAGACAGACTGCCAAAAGAACAAACAAATCTGTCTTGGAAAAAGTACAGCCAGAATGCTCCTTAGAAGCAAGGATGGTGAGACTATGTCTCACATACTTTGGACATGTTATCAGGAGGGATCAGTCCCTGGAGAAGGACACCATGTTTGGTAAAGTAAAGGGTCAGTAAAAAAGAAGAAGACCCTCAACGAGATGGATTGACGCAGTGGTGCAACCATGGGCTCAAGCATAGCAATGATTGTGAGGATGGTGCAGGACCAAGCAGTTTGTCGTTCTGTTGTACATAGGGTCGCTATGAGTTGGAACCGACTCGACAACACCTAACAACAACAACAATTCATTAAAAGACCCCATTATGAGAGTTAAGAGGCAAGCAACGAAGTAGAAGAAGATGGTTTGCTATTCATATAATCGTTACAGCGTTCCTGTCAGAATATATAAAGAATTTCCTCCAATCGATAAGGAAAAGACAGAAAGTTTAATACAATGTGGGCACAGGATTTGAACAGACGCGTTGCAGAAGACAACATCCCAATAGCCAGTGAGCATGTGAAAAGGTGTTCAACCCCACTGTAATCAGGCAAGTGTCCATTTAAAGCAGTGTGCTCCCACCAGAACGGCCAGAACTAAAAAGCTGAACAACAACACTAGCTTGGCGAAGATGTGGGGCAGTGGGAGCTCTCACTCGCTGAAGGTGGTAATGGAAACTGGTACAACTCCTTTGGAAGTCAGTTTGTCAACATCCCTGGGTGGCACAAACTGTTTCCACTTGTCTACTAACTGAAAGGTTGGCGGTTTGAACCCACCCAGGGATGCCGTGGAAGAAAGGCCTGTCGATCTGCTTCTGTAAAGATCACAGCCAAGAAAACCTATGGAGCAGTTCTGCTGTAACATGTGGGGTCGCCATGAGTTGGCATTGGCTCGACGGCAATGGGTTTTACTATAGTTGAGGAAATACATATTCTATGATCCAGAAATTTTACTGCTGGGCCTATACTCCAAACACATGGGCGTGCGGGTACCAGGGTACGTGTACACACATACTCATAGCAGCTTTGTTTGTAACAGCCAAGAACTGGAAGCAACCCAGACGTCCAGTGGTGACTGCCCATCCGCAGGTGAATGGGTGAACAAAGTTCGGTCCTTTTGTGCAAGGCAATACTCGACCGCAATGAACGAACTGTACACAAAGGTGAACATGGTGAATCCCACAAACATGATGCGTGAAAGAAGTCAAGCTCTAAAGATTATGTGCTGAATGATTCCATTTGTATAAAGCTCAACAACAGGCAGGATGAATAATGGCCCCAAAGATCAGATCCTAATCTCTGTAACCTGTGAACGTAACCTTATATGTCTAAAAAAGATGTGATTAGATAAGAATCTCAAGATGAGAGGATTATCCTGGATCAACCAGCTGGGCCCAAAATTCAATCACGAGAGTCCTCATAAGAGAGAGGAAGAGCGAGATTTCACACACACAAGAGAAGGAGGCCACGTGAAGATGGAAGCAGAGATGAGTGATTCGGCCATAAGCCGAAGAATGCCTGGGGCTACCGGAAGCTGGAAGAGGCAAAGCAGGATCCGCCTCTAGAGCTTTGGGAGAGAGTGTGGTCCTTGATTTCTGCTCTGGGACACTGTTGCAGACTTCTGGCCCCCAGCACTGTGAGAGAATAAACTTATGCTGCTTTAAGCCACTGAGTTTGGGATGATTAGTTACAGCGGCAATGGGAAACGAACTCACAGGACTGAAGTGTTGCATTTAGGCACGTGTTCTTGGGGATGAATGCGGAAGAAAAGGCAGTGCTTCCCTCTGGTGTTGGCCGACCAGCGTTGTCAGGGGAGAAAGAGCGTGGCAGTGGGGAAGGGGCTGTGGGCCCCGGGGTGGACAAAGCCTGGGTGATGACACAATGTGCCCCTCCTTAGTCATGCGTGTGCTCCCCCCTGGGCTGTATTTCAGTACAGAATGTGTTCTGGAGGCAGCTACCAACCGAGACGACACGACGCTGGGCCACCACAGCCCCGCGGTTCCTTCGGGTCCACTTACGGGCTTCTGGATGCTCGATGGGTTGACAGTGAAGTCGCTCCTGTCCTGCTTAAATAGTGCCATGATCTCCTCGGGGCAGGAGTAGGAAGCCCACTCCTCCACACTGGTGGGCAGAGCCTCAGGTCGTTTGCCGGGAACAGGGGTTTGAGACTGTGAAGGCGAGAATTTGAGATCTACTTTAACAAGTGGGGCTAGGAACTGTGTCCACACAGTCAGCTACATGGGGGCCAGCCTCAGGAAGACACATTCTTGGGGCGCTGAGGGGAGTCTCGCTCCCCGCAGCCCTGGCCCCACACGACAGCTGCCCTCCCTGGATCACGGCAGCCAAGTTGGTTTTACTTTTGAAGCCCTGGACGCCTACTGCCCCCTGCACAGGGTGCTCTGCATCCAGTCTACATGGGTGCCCAAATCTAGAATGCCTTGCTGGCAGGCGGGTGCCTCAGGAGCAGGGCTCTGCAGCACCTCGGCCCCGTACGTGGTGCTCACTGGGCACAGGATGCGTAAGTGCACAGCACTCCCGCCAGAGCCCAGGGTGGGTGTTGGTTCTGAATGCTGTGTGGACACGCGGCTTCCTCAGCCAGCCCAGCAGCTACTACTCCAGGGTAGAGATGCGGTGTGCACCCAGGGCTCCCACCTGCTCTTCTCCTGCCCCAGAGATGTCTCCATCCCTAAAGCATATTCAAGGCCAAGGCCGTGCCTGTGCACCCAGGGCAGAAGACTGTGTGAGGTCACTTCTCCAGCGGCGAGGGCCACCTCCTTCACGGCCAACTCCACTTGACATGTGAGGACCTGCCCTGGCCTGAGTCTGTGCCCTGTCCCCCGCCCTGCTGCTGGGACACCGAGCCAAGGCTGCCAGGACAGGTGGCCACATGCACCACCCACTCGTGGTACCTGCTTGGTGTCCTTGCTCTTCTCCTTCTCTTTGCCTTTCTCCTTCTCCTTCTTCTCTTTGCTTTTTTCTTTCTCCTTTTTTGGTAATAACAAAGGTGAACTACTTGCAGCTAGAGTTTTGCTTTCTGAAATTGAGTTTCCTGCTGTTAACAAGGAAATCTGAAAGAAAGACAAAGTAAAGAGAGAAGGAAAGAAAGAGAGAGAGAAAGAGGCCCTAACTTGCAACCCTAGATGCAGACACAGGCCCAGCTTCCGGCTGCACATCGTGAGCTGGTGCACTGCATCCACAGGCCCTCAGGGACACTCGTGCCCACAGTCACACACCATCACTTCATCTGTCCACCTGGTCAAGGCAGTGACGCCCAGCCCGGAGTGGGGTGCAGCGGTAGGGGGCAAAGGCTGGGGGAGGGGTTCAGGAGGAGGCGGGGCCGGCTTGGCTTGGACATTGGAGGTGCAGGAGGTTCCCCTGCAAAGGGGTCAGGAAGAGGAGGGAGCTGGGGGCTGGTCAGGAGTCAAGGGCGGCCTCGTCTCTTCTGGTGTGTAATGCTGGTGAGACAGCCAAGCAGGGGGAGAGCACTGAGGCTGATGGAGGAAAATGTGCTCACATTGTGAAGGTCCCGAAACTGGAAGGACTCTGCTCTCTTTAATTGGCAGCTATGTTTCCCAAAGGAGGCTCTAGAATGACTGTTATGGATTGAATTGTGTCCTCCAAAATGTGTATCAACTTGGCTAGCCCATGATTCCCAGTATTGTGTGGCAGTCCGCCATTTTGTGATCTGATGTGATTATTCTATGTGTTGTAAATCCTAATCTCTGCCTGTGATTAATGAAGCAAGATGAGGTTATGTTCAAGACGATTACAGTGGGATGTACCACCCTTACTCAGGTCACAGCCCTGATGTGATGTAAGGGGAGTTTCCCTGGGGTGTGGCCTGTATCACCTTCTATCTTACAAGAGATAAAAGGAGAGAGAAGCCAGCAGAGAGAGAGGGACCTCATACCACCAAGAAAGAAGCTCCGGGAGTGGAGCATGTCCTTTGGACCTGAGGTCCCTGCACTGAGAAACTCCTAGACCAGGGGAAGATTGATGACAAGGATCTTCCCCCAGAGCTGACAAACAGAGAAAGCCTGCCCCTGTAGCTGGCGCCCTGAATTTGGTCTTCTAGCCTCCTAGACTGTGAGAGAATAAATTTGTTTGTTAAAGCCACCCACTTGTGGTACTTCTGTTATAACAGCACCAGATGACTAAGACAATGGCCAACATGATGGTGCTTCTCAAAGAAGGCTCTAGAATGACCTCTGGTTGGTGGAGTGTGGGTTTCAGGGTGGCATGGGTCTCGCGTGCCCCCCAGCCTTGGCGACTGGCCAGTCTCACCTGCCAGATGTGCCTGACGAAGGTGTACGCTGTCAGGCAGCAGTCCTGGTACTGGGGTGAGCTCGGGGACAAGACCAGCGCCAGCAGGATGTGGGCGCAGGCCAGCGCATCCAGCTGCCTCACGTCCCTGAGGCTCTCCAAGGATGCTGTCCCCGCCTCCACCATCGCTGGAGGGGTGTCTGACCCCTCCAGGGCTGCTTGAAGGGGTGTGTGCTCCTCTGAGAACAGGGGTGCAGCTGTGAGCATGCTGGCAAGTGGTAGACCCCCCGTTCACCCCTGCCAGCAAGTCGTCACTGGGGCTGTTGAGGGCCTGCAGATGCCTTGGTGCCCTCAGTGCCCTTGTGTCGGAGGGGACAGTGCCCAGTGCCTACCACCCCTCTTGGCTGGGCCCCTATTCCAGGGCCCATTGTGGGAAGTCTGTGCTCTGGACGCTGGGGCCCATCAGGGCAGGTGTCCCCTCTCAGCCTGCCGCCCCCCCAAGGAGGTCCCCACAGGCATGGCTGTGGGGTCCCCTCTAGCCTCAGCGTCCTGTCGTCTACTCCCAAGTGCTGCCCCCGAGGCAGGGCCCCCTGGGTGCCCCAGAGACCCCATGCCTGCTGTGCCCAGACCCACCATACTAGAAGCCTTGGTTGGGCCTGGGCAGTGTGGCTCCTAAAACTCCCGATGATTCCGGATAATTCCAGAGAGTTGTCTGGGCTGCCCCCTCCCCAGCACCTTTGGGCTTAGCAGACCCCCACCTCAGCCTAAACCATAGCACCCCCATCCCACCAGCTGTCATGAGTGGGGTCTGAGAGTTGGCACTGGGAGAACTGAGCAATGAGCGCTGACACCATTAGGTACCGGGACCAGCGTGCGTCGGGCCCTCTGCCACAGGATCAGCCCAGCTGGAGTGGTTCCAACACTGACTCGGCCTTTTACACTGATGGTGCAATGGCTGGGTGGGGGCACTAGGGGAACAGACCTGTTGGGAGCCCACCTCATCCCCAGGGCTGACGAGGGACGCGAGGACCGTGACAGTACTGCAGCCGGAGGGGACTTTCCTCACCTCCTGGCTGGTCGGCCCTGCGGGGGTGCTGCATGGCCAGCAGGATCTCGATGGCCCATGTGAGGTGGAAGAGCACGTCCTCTAGAGGGCACTGCTGGTAGTACAGCCACTCACCTAGCTCCAGGATGTAGTCCACCTTCTGCCACGCACTCTCGGGTTTCTTGGGGATCAAGAACAGGGACTGAGGTTCGGTTCCTGACAAGTCAGCATCCTGAGAAACTAGTGCTGGAGATTTGGTTTCTGGGATGCGCTGGCTGTTAGCTAGCTTGCCGGCGGTGCCGGCTCCTGTCACCCCTGCTGTGACGGGACAGCCTGGTCACGATGAGCAGGGCTGCGTCAGGTTCCTCAAGACCTTCTGGGGTGTGTTGTTGCTTGCTTTCCTATGCCGCATGTAGAGGACATCCCTTTGCCCTGCCGCTCCTGCCGTCCCTCGGGCTGCCTCGCCGGCAGGCCCCCTGAGCGGGTCCCCAGCGAGTCTGCTCCCATTGCAACTTGCGCTCTTACCTGCACATTTAGGTTGGCCCCTGCCCTCCCCCGTGGGATGTATATTCTAGCGGGGGGCTCAGGAGGAAGCAAGCAGCAGAAGGAACAAATTCAGAGCACTGCTCGTTGCCACGGTGCACAAGCAGAGGGCTGAGTGCATAGGGCTGGGCGCTGGGTGGCAGGGCGGGTGGGACCTGCCCAGGAGAACAGATGAGGACGTCACCACGGGGAGGGGCATTGGGTGAGAGCCCTCAGGCACTGATCCTGCTAGGGCTGGGCCAAGGCTGAGTCTGCTGAGGTCAAAGAGCTCAGGGCCCCAGGGAGGATGGGCCAAGGCTGAGCCTGCTGAGGTCAAAGAGCTCAGGGCCTTGGGTAGGACGAGCCAAAGCTGAGTATGCTGAGGTCAAAGGGCTCAGGTCCTAGGGCAAAGCAGCCCTGTCAGGACCTGAGACCTGGATCCTGAGTTGGGCAAGGGTTTCTCAGATATGAGACCAGGAGCACAAGCAACAAAAAATCAGAATCCATCAAAAGTAAAATCTTTTGTTCTGCAAATGATATCATCAAGAAAGTGAAAAAGTTATTTGAAAAGATAACCCGCAGAAGGGGAGAAAAGAGTATCCAGAATATATAAAGAATTCCTACAACTCAGGGGACCTCATACCATCAAGAAAGCTGTGCTGGGAGCAGAGCGCGTCCTTTGGACCGGGGTCCCTGCACAAAGAAGCTCCTAGTCCAGGGGAACACTGAAGAGAAGAAGGCCAACAGAGAGAAAAAGCCTTCCCCTGGATCTGACGCCCTGAATTTGGACTTTAGCCTACTTTGACTGTGAGGAAATAAACTTCTCTTCATTAAAACCATCCATTTGTGGTATTTCTGTTATAGCAGCACTAGATGACTAAGACAGCATCTATACAAAACCAACAGCCAACATCATTCTCAATGGAGAGAGTCTGAAAACATTCCCCTTGAGAACAGGAATAAGACAAGGATGCCCTTTATCACCACTTCTATTTAATATTGTGCTGAAATTCCTAGCTAGAGCAATAAGACAAGAAAAAAAAAAAATAAAGGGCATCCAAATTGGTAAGGAAGAAGTAAAACTATCCCTATTTGCAGATGACAATGATACTATATATAGAGAACCCAACAGACTCCACAAGAAAACTACTGGAACTCATAGAAAGATTCAGCAGAGGAGCAGGATACAAGATAAACATACAAAAATCAGTTGGATTCCTATACACCAATAAAGAGAACAATGAAAAGGAAATAAGGAAAGCAATACCATTTATAATAGTCCCCCCAAAAATAGAATACTTCAGCATAAATCTAACCAGGGATATAAAAGACCTATATAAAGGAAACTATAAAACACTATTGCAAGAAACCAAAAGAAATCTACATAAATGGAAAAACATACCATGTTCATGGATAGGCAGACTCAACATTGTGAAAATGTCAATTCTACCCAAAGCAACCTACAAATACAATGCAATCTCGATCCAAATACCAACAGCATTCTTTAATGAGATGGAAAAACTAATCATTAACTTTATATGGAAAGGGAAGAGGCCCCGGATAAGTAAAGCACTATTGAAGAAGAATAAAGTAGGAGGACTCGCACTACCGGACCTCAGAACCTACTGTACAGCTACAGTAGTCAAAACAGCCTGGTACTGGTACAATGACAGACACATTGACCAATGAAACAGAATTGAGAACCCAGATGTAAATCCATCCACCTATGGTCACCTGATCTTGGACAAAGGCCCAAAGTCCATTAAATGGGGGGAAAAGACAGTCTTTTAAACAAATGGTGCTGGCAAAACTGGATGTGCATCTGTGAATAAGTAAAACAGGACCCATACAGCACATCATACACAAAAACTAATTCAAAATGGATCAAAGACCTAAGTATAAAACCAAAAGTTATAAAGATCGTAGAAGAAACAATAGGATCAACGCTAGAAGCCATAATACACGGCATAAGTAGGATACAAACCATAATCAACAATACACAAACATCAGAAGATAAACTAGGTAACTGAAATATTCTAAAATTAAACACCTATGCTTATCAAAAGACTTCACCAAAAGAGTAGAAAGAAAACCTACAGACTGGGAAAAAATTTTTGGCTATGACAAATCTGACAAAGGTCTAATCTCTAAAATCTATAGGAAAATACAACACCTCTACAACAAAAAGATAAATAATCAAATTAAAAAAATGGGCAAAGGATAGGAACAGACACTTCACCAAAGAAAACATTCAAACAGCTAACAGACACACGAGGAAATGCTCACGATCACTAGCCATCAGAGAATGTAAATCGAAACTACAGTGAGATACCATCTCACCCTGACATTACTTGCACGAATCAAAAAAGAAAATAACATGTGTTGGAGAGGCTGTGTGGAGATTGGAACTCTTATGCACTGCTGGTGGCAATGTAAAATGGTATAATCATTTTGGAAAACAATATGGCGCTTCCAGCAATCCCACTCCTAGGAATATATCCTAGAGAAATAAGAGCCGTCACACGAATAGACATATGCACAACCATGTTCATTGCAGCATTATTCACAATAGCAAAAAAAATGGAAACAACCTAAGTCCTCATCAGCAGATGAATGGAAAAAACGAACTATGGTACATACACACCATGGAATGCTACACAACGATAAAGAACAATGATGAATCTGGGAAACATCTCACAACGTGGATGAATCTGGAGGGCGTTATGCTGAGTGAAATAAATCAATCACAAAAGGGCAAATACTGTAGAAGACCACTATTACAAAAACTCATGAAAAAGTTTACACACAGAAAGAAATAATCTTTGATGGTTAAGAGGAAGGAGAGGGGTGGGGAGGGAAAAACACTAACTAGTTGATAAGTGGTAACTTCGGTGAAGGGTAAGACAGTACACAATACTGAGGAAGTCACCACAACTTGACCAAGGCAAGGTCACGGAAGCTTCAAAGACACATCCAAACTCCCTGAGGGACTGAATTACTGGGCTGAGGGCTGGAGACTATGGTCTTGGGGGACATTTAGCTCAACTGGCATAACATAGTTTATAAAGAAACTGTTCTATGTCTTACTTTGGTGAGTAGCATCTGGGGTCTTAAAAGCTTGTGAGCGGCCACCTAAGATACTCCACTGGTCCCACACTGTCGGGAGCAAGGGAGAATGAAGAAAACCAAAGACACGAGGGAAAAATTAGTCCAAAGGACTAAAGGACCACAACTACCACAGTCTCCACCAGACTGAGTCCAGCACAACTAGATGGTGCCCGGCTACCACCAGTGACTGCTCTGACAGGGATCACAATAGAGGGTCCCGGACAGAGCTGGAGAAAAATGTAGAACAAAATTCTAACTCACAAAAAAAGATAAGACTTACTGGTCTGACAGAGACTGGAGAAACCCTGAGAGTTATGACCCCTAGGCACCCTTTTAACTTAGTCCTGAAGTCACTCCTGAGGTTCACCCTTCAGCCAAAGATTAGACAGGCCCATAGAACAATAATAATTGTAGCTCACACCAGCCCAGGGGCAAGGACGAGAAGGCAGGAGAGGACAGGAAAGCTGGACGAATGGAAATGGAGAACCCAAGGTCGAGAAGGGGAGAATGTTGAACACATCACGGGGTTGGCAACCAATGTCACAAAACGATTTGTATTGTTCAATGAGAAACTAATTTGTTCTGTAAGTCTTCATCTAAAGCACATAAAACAACAACAAAAAAGCCTTGGAGTTAACAGCTTCCTAAGAACAAGAGCCAACTACTGAACTGCGACTGAAGAGAGCAGCCAGCTGGGCCAACGATGCGCCCGCCGCCCTAAATAGACACATCCTTAGATAAAGTCTGACACCTTATTTGGGAAGACGCCTCCTAAGTCAGTGTTGATTTTACTGTATCTGGATGGAGAAAGGGCACATCTAGGCTTTGGAAATGTGAAGCTAAAAGTGGGCATCAGTCAGGGTTGTCATCACCTTATGTATCAAAATTGAGACTGTGCTGATGTCATTCTTGACTACACGAGTCAGAGCATAATAAACTTGAAAATTGCTAGACCAAAAAAAAAGAATTCCTACAACTCAAAGTCAAACAACCCAATCAACAGTAGGCAAAAACTTGAGCAGACACTTCTCCAAAAAGTTGTATAAATGGCCAACAAGCACGTGAAAAGATACCCAACATCATTAGTCATCAGGGAAATGCAAATCGAAACCATGTGGACGGCTATGATAAAAATGATGGAAAATGACAAGTGTTGGCTACAATGTGGAGAAAATAGGATCCTCCTACATTGCTGGTGGCGATGTGAAATGGAAAACAGTCTGGCCATTCCCCAAAAAGTTAACCCTAGAGTTACCATGTGACCCAGCAAGTCACTCCTACGCATACAACCAAGAGAAGTAAAAACACGTGGCTACATGAAAACCTGTGCACGAATGTTCATAGCAACGTTGTTGACGACAGCCCCAAAGTGGAAACAACCCAAATGTCCATCGACAGACGATGGATAAACAAAATGTGGTCCATCCACACAACGGAATATTCTTCAGCCATAAACAAGGAACGATGGATGAATCTTGGAAACATCATGCTAAGTGCAAGAAGCCAGACACAAAAGATCACATATTGTTTGATCTCGTGTATGAAGTGTCCACAGTAGCCAAGTCCCTAGAGACAGAAAACACATCAGTGGTTGTCAGGAGCTTGGGGGCTGAGGAGTGGTGGCAGATGCCCTTGCTTTGTATTTTGAGGTGATGAAGAGGTTCTAATGTTGGTTGTGGCGATGGCCGTACAACCCTGTGAATTCACTAAAAACCACATCGTCCACCTGAGACAATGGGAAGAAGGGACTGGGTTCTGCAGCATAGGGTGCCAGCCGAGTGCTGTCCCTGTTGGCAGGCCCTGGCCCAGGCAGCCCAGGCACCTCTGTCCTCACTCACGAGCTGGCCGTCCTGGTCCCTTTGGTCACTGCCTGACCCTGTGAACCCTGGCCAGGCTATCGCAAGGGAGGACTCGACCTCTGGTTATAGGAAGCTGGTGCAGGGGCCCCCAGGACATACTAGCCCCAGGTCAGGGGGTGGCACCTCACCCCCACTGAGATCCACCAAGAGCCGCTGAGACCCTGGGAGACCTGCCGAGACCTGCCAAGACCCGCTGAGACCCGCCAAGACCTGCAGAGATCCACCAAGACCCGCCGAGACCTGCCGAGACCCCCCGAGACCCGCCGAGACCTGCCGAGACCCCCCGAGACCCCCCGAGACCCGCCGAGACCTGCAGAGACCCGCCAAGACCCCCAGACAGCCATCGAGAGCTGCCAACCAGGCTCTGGGTGCCCGTGGTACCCTGGCCTCTGCACTGCCCTGGTGGAGGACTCCCACAGCACCTGGCAGGGCTGGACTCCTGACCAACCCACCCCTGCCCCTACCCCCAGGGATGTCCCTGACCCTGGAGCAGCCCAAGGCCACTCAGCACCTGGCAAACCTCCTGTTCAAGAGATGCCTATGCCGCTGAAGACATCCACTAAAGGCCCCTGGCTTTCAGCTTGGGGAACCGTGGACTGTTTTAGTCCCTGGAGAGCAAGTATGGCCTTCTCATCCTTAGGTCAGGCCCATGGGCTCTGGTGTCCACCAACGGCCAGCGTGTCCCCCAGAACCCCACATGCCAGCCCCCATGCACGGAGCAGAAGGTCTGTCTTGTCCACAGGTTCTTGGGGGTGGGAAGAGGGAGCGGCTGCACACCGCCCGGCAAATATCCCCATGCCCTGCTCCCTCTGCAGCCGCCACCCAGGTCTGCACCTCTGCCCCCCTTGGGCCCTCCGGAGAGGCCCTGGCGTTTCTGCTGGGGTTTTACCCACTCTCCCTGGCCCCCACACGCCGACATAGGCTGCCTGGCGCACACAAGGACCCCACTCCCCTCCAGGCTGACCAACTCGTTATCAAGAGAGACTTGCTTCGGGCTAGCCCCGTGTGTGTGCTCTGTCTGCTAGCAGAAGCCTCCCTAATGGCCCTCCCATGCCTCCCCAATCGTCTCCGCAGTGAATAGCTCGAAGCCACCAAGGCCCCCACCTGCAGAGGCCCCCAGCTGCAGGGCTCCCACCTGCAGAGGCCCCCAGCTGCAGGGCCCCCACCTGCAGAGGCCCCCAGCTGCAGGGCCCCCACCTGCAGAGGCCCCCAGCTGCAGGGCCCCCCCCTGCAGAGGCCCCCCCCTGCAGGACCTCCCCTGCAGAGGCCCCCACCTGCAGGGCCCCCACCTGCAGAGGCCCCCACCTGCAGAGGCCCCCACCTGCAGAGGCCCCCAGCTGCAGAGGCCCCACCTGCAGGGCCCCCCCCTGCAGAGGCCCCCACCTGCAGGGCCCCCCCCTGCAGAGGCCCCCACCTGCAGCGCCCCCCCTGCAGAGGCCCCCACCTGCAGGGCCCCCCCCGCAGAGGCCCCCACCTGCAGGGCCCCCACCTGCAGGGCCCCCCCCGCAGAGGCCCCCACCTGCAGGGCCTGGATTGCGTTGTGGTAGCACCTCAGCTCCCCGTAGACGCTCTTGGAGTTCAGTGCCAGGCGGTGCCACATGTGCGCCAGGTAGTCCTCACTCTCATCTTTGAACTTCTGTATCTCCATTGAGAAGTTCTGGCCCAGCTTGGCCTTCACAATCACCATGTGCTTGAAAATCAAGCTAAGGAAAATCCAAAGACATCAGTGCTCACACTGAACGAAAACACAGAGAACACACACTTCATTAAATCATCTGTCCATTTTCCTACTTACAAAGATAAAGCAAAGAGGCACCTGAGTGAGTTAGTGGTTTTATGTTGAGTTTTAAATGCCCTTTCTTCTTTTTGCGGAATTCTTGCTGGGGAAATAAAGTCCTTCGGTGGGAATGGAATTGTGGGTGGATTTGTTTAAAAACCACACGTCTAACTGTGTGTAATAATAAAGAACCTCTAATTCTGAGCAAGTACGAGAAGTGAGCACTTCTAATCCTAAGCAAGTGGAGAAGTCAGGTTTGTGCTTAGCTTTCTTTTGTAGCATGAACCCCCGGGGACAGGCTCTCGGGAGGATCCTGGGCCCCCAGGCCTCCCTTCTGCTGGTATCGTGCATGCGTGCGTGTGCGTGCATGTGTGTGTGTGCATGTGTGCATGCATGTGTGTGTACGCTTGTGTGTGAATGTGTGCGTGTGTGTGCGTGCATGCGTGTACATGTACGCATGCATATGTGTAAGTGTGTGCACGTGTGTACATGCATGTGTATGTGTGCGTGCGTGAGTGCGTGCAGTCCTGCCGAGAGGGCTGTGGCTTCATGTGCCCTGTCAGCAGGCAAACTGCTCCCCCCTCCAGTACCATCCGGGGTGTGTGGCGATGATGCTGTGTTTGCGGAAATGTTTTCTCTCCTTGGTTTATATCTAGACAGTGTTTCTCAAAGTGTGACCCACAGCACCTGCATCAGAATCATGTGGGAAGCTTGTTAAAATGAAGATTTCGGGGTCCTTCCCCCACCTGCTGAATGGAACCCTACTCAGGGATGCCTCTGCTCAGGCATGTTTGAGAACAGCTGGTCCAAACTGCATTGGGAGAGCGTGTGTGTGTGTGTGTGAGAGTGTGTGAATGTGTGCAAGCACTGTGAGCACATCTGTGTGAGTGTATATGGATGTGTAGCAGAGCATGTCTGTGTATGAGGGTGTGTGAGCATGTGTGAGTGTGTGTGACAGCATGTCTGTATGGGTGTGTATGTATGTGTATGTGAAACCAGGCCTGTGTATGAGTGTGTGAAAGCATGTGGGCGTATGTGTGAGCATGCCAGGATATGAATGTGTGTGAGCATGTGTGAGTTTGTGTGAGTGTGTCAGCATGTGTAAGCATGCGTGAGCATGAGTGTGCATGAGCATGTATGAGTGTCAGCATGTGTATGAGCATGTGTGAGCATGTGTGAGCTTGTGTGTGTCAGCATGTGCAGCATGTGTGTGTGAGCATGTGAGTGTGTGTGAGCGTGTATGAGTGTGTGTGAGCATGCCTAGGTATGAGTGTGTGAGCATGTGAGTGTGTGAGTGTGTGAGCGTGTATGAAGGCATGTGAGCATGTGAGTGTGTGTGGGTGTGTATGAGCGTGTGGGAGTGTGGGAGTGGTATCTGTGTGAGCGTGTGTGAGTGTGAGAGTGGTATCTGCGTGAGGGTGTCAGTGCCTGTGTGTGCACAGGCATGCTCTGGGAGGTCTGTGGCAGGAAGGCGAAGGCACAGGATTCATCATTTGGGGTTAGCGCCCACTGGGGTGTGGAAGGACGAGAGGCTCCAGCTTTTCTCTGGGAAGGGGCGCTGCGGAGGGGTGACGGGTGCTCGGGGAAAGGCACTGGGGGGGCACTCACAGGCGGTGGGGCGTCCGCGGCAGCACCTGCATGGCCTCGTCCAGCACCTTGAGGCCGCCCTCCCAGTCGTCCTGGTCAGCATAGCTGTGGAACAGCAGGCCGTAGAGCGCCACCCGTAGCGTGAGGTCCTCCTCGGCCCCTGAGGGGACAGTGTGTGAGGGGCGGGCGGTGCCTGACTCCGCTCCCACACGCTGCGCATCCTAGGACCTGCTTGACCCCCGGCAGAAGCCCCTCCCTTGCCGATGGCACCCTCTGACCTTCCCGGGGACTGATCCCAGGCCATGGCCGTCAGATTCCAACTGTTGCTGACAAGCGCCCTCAAGGCGAGGGCTTCCCTTGCAGGGCCTGACGGGGAGTGTGAACACCACAGGCAGTGGGACCCCCTCTCCAGTGGGCCGGTTGGCGTGAGCCTGCCCCTGCAACGTAACTGTGTGGACTTGCCTGTGACTGACAAGCGGGGCTCAGGCTTCGCTCTCAGAGCTGTGTGACTGAGGGTCGGGGAGGAGGTGCCTACGTGCCCAGGGACACCACAGTGACAGCCAGGGCGCGCAGGAGCTCCTAAAGCTCATCCCCACTGCGGACGGAGCAGGACACAAGCCAGTGATGGACACACTCAGGGACGGACTGCCCATCAAGCTTGGTACACACCAGCTTACCTCTGCCTGTTTACTCATCTGTGGCGCACAATTCACCACAAATGTGGTGAAACAATGTGAGATTGTGCACTACGGACTGGTGAGTAAACACAAGTATGCTCGTGCGTACCTGCTTACCGGTTATCTGCCCTGGACACTCGGCACTTGACCACACATTGCCAGCCAAGGTGTACATGCACTGCCGATAATATAGTGGATATCTTTTAGATTTGCTATGAAGGCTATCGTTAAGGACAAATTTGTGCTGTGTTTATCACAGGCACACACATAGAATTGCATTCGACCACCCGTCTGTCAGTCTGTAGTACTGTGGGGGCTCACACGCCCACCTGTGTGCACCGCTCTCTGCTGTCTCTACACGCCCACCTGTGTGCACAGCTGTCTGTCTCTACACACCCACCTGTGTGCA
>NW_004443967.1:21792842-21809288 GCF_000243295.1 Trichechus manatus latirostris
CCACCTGTGTGCACTGCTCTCTGCTGTCTCTACACGCCCACCTGTGTGCACTGCTCTCTGCTGTCTCTACACGCCCACCTGTGTGCCCCGCTGTCTGCTCCCACCGGCTCTGACCCACATTCTCCTTTGCAGCACCAGCACACAATTTTGACTGCTGGGGTTTAGCACTCAATATTTAAATTTAATATTTAAATACACTTGGTCATGTATTTTGTTCATTACTTTAAATCACTTTCATCTTCCTAAATAGATGATAAGGTACTAGAAGGTAGAGGCTACTTTTCTACCCACAGCCTTTATAAACTTCCTAAGCACACGTTCAGACACATACATTATTAACAAGGATCACTACTGTGTAGCAGAGAACCATCCGTTTTTCTTTTTACGTGGACTGACATTCTACAGTATGGTTTTACTGTTCTAAGCTCAGTATGTTTCTTTTTTTGCAGGAGTGTATCTCCACATTTTTATGGAGGTGGAAAAATACGATTTATCTGCCACCCTCAGAGCTGGCTCGAGGCTCTGGCGGCTGGGAGGGTCTGCGGGCAGAGTGGGGTGTTCACAGCACTGCAGGAGACGGCGTGTGAACCGCGCTCCCAGCGCCCACAGTGCACAGTGGCGAGCAGAGCTGCCTGCTGCTCCTCACGGTGAGGGGACTTAGGGGAGGGGCAGGGACTTAAAGCACCGGGGACCAGCGGTTACTGTCAGAGCCCTACCCTTGCTGTGGTACAAACCCGGGAGAAAGCAGCCTTCGGCCGTCCCGCAGCTCTGGGAGTCCGCCGTCGGCCACTGGTGCAAGAGGAGCGTTTTCCCTTTTTCCTGCAGAAGAACGAGTGTGTGGCACACATTTGAAAGCTGCACTTTCCTCTCACTGTTTTGCTTTTCAAACAGAACATCTCACTGCAGATTTGGCAGCTAATTCCTGCTCGCAGACAGCAGGTTCTGTTTCGCCCTGAGCGGGAGGAGCCGAGGCTGGCTGCACTGAGGAGCCGAGGCTGGCCCCCTCCCCAGCAGAGACTCAGTGTAACCAGTGCTGGCTGCGCGCCGAGGTGGACTCTCCGCCTCCCACCGCTGCCCGGTCCACCGCTGCCACCTCGATGGGTTTCTTTCTGTCCCTCGGCTCTGCCCTCCAAGTCCAGCGCAGGCCTGGGGGCACCCCCACTCACACATGTAGGAGGTGCAGGGGGCAGAGGGGTCAGAGCCCAGCGAGGAGCCCCCTTTTCCTCCCCACCCTCTCTGCCCCCCATGTGAGACCTGTCTTCACAGCCCACCATTCTGGAAGCAGGAAGTGCAGCTGGAAGGCTGGCCCAGCCATGGCCCCAAGGATGCACCTGCTTCTTGGCCTCCGTCTTGTTGATGATGTCGATGATCCTCTGGACTGCGCCCTTCACCTTCTTCCGGCTGACCCCGGAAGACAGCATCGGGAGGCAGGCGTTCCAGTAGTGCCTGGCAGCCAGCATGACCAGGGCGCTGCTCCCCGCAATGCCCCCGAACCTGGTGGGAGAGCTTCTCAGTGACCAGGGGAGCTCCTGGGGGGCTGCCGGGAGTCCACGGCAATCACACATCACTGCCAGGCAGCTCGGAGCCTGCAGGAGGTGCAGGGGGAACGCTCCCTCTTCTCCAGGACCCACGCCCCTGCTGCCAACACAGGCCCAGCCCAGTGTCTTCTGCGGCTGCCCCCACCCACACTCCCCCTCACTGGAGCGGGTGTGCTAGAAGTCTGCTGGGAGCACCCCCTACCCCCATTAAAGGACTGCCCAGCATCCTCTCCATGGAGCACGGGGTCCCATAGGGTCCCACCAACATGGTGCTGAAGGGGTGCTGAGGCCTTGGATGGTGAAGCCTGTCCTCTCGAGTGGCCTGCAGAGTCCTCCCTTCACTCAGTGACAGTGTCCCTGAGCACTGGACCTTTCATTTCAGGCCACTGCGGTACCATTAATTCCCTCTGCAATGAAGCGGATCCCAACAACCTGGCCTCCGCGATCACAGACTCATCCATCACGTCCGCACCTTGCACTCTCAATGAACGCCTTCGCTGCCGTCAGGCGTGACTGCTTCTGCCCCTTCAGGTCCTCCATGATGCTCTTGCCTTGGATGCATGCAGCAGTGCTCAGCATTTCTGCCACGAGCCGAGCCTCAGGCCTGGATGGAGAGAGAACATTCGGCGCCCAGAAGGCGCTCTGCCCCCGCGCCCTCACGGTGGACGGCACTGTAGCCTGTGGCCCCGGGAAGATGGACTTCCCTGGATAGCGGCAGCATCTCCCCTCCCCCAAATCTGGGCTGGCCTTGGTGACAGCTCAGCCACAGAACAGCAGAAGTGACCCTGGTCCCTGACCGCGCTGACCGGCGCCTCCCAGTGGCCGAGTGTCTCGGATGCTCCCTGGAAGAGCGTAACATCAGACTGAACACTCAAGAAAAAGCAAATGACTGCGCTGCTTTTCACTGAGAACTGAAGACTGCTTTGCTGTCCTTGGAAATGCTATCGTAAGAGTTACTCCGACAAGTCCATACGAGAGTTTCTGCACATAACTAGCAAGTCAGAAGAACAATTGGTATAAAAATCTGAAACGTGTGTAGCTTTTTGTAAAGTGCCTTTTAATCAGCTGCAAGGCGTGCGTGTGGCTGACCACGCCCTGTGTCCGGCTAGGCTGAGGACAGGGTCCGGGTTCTGGCAGTGACCAGCAAGATCACTGGCGTGCAGGTCTCGGTGAGCAGCCTCAGCTTCCCAGCTCCCAGCCCAGGGCTGGACAGAGTGGCACTCCAGTGTGGCTGAAGGTGGCACAGAACCACAATGAAGCCTGGGGGGGCGGTGCAATCCCACTGGGTGCAATGACACCTACAACCACTAGGGGGCAGCAATGGCCTACACATGAGTTTCCAAAGGTCCTAGAGAGAAAAGCAAGTGTCTAGAGTTTTGTATGACCTCCCCCTTTCCCGGTTATTATGTATTCATGTTCTTAGCTTATGTATGATAGGAATTACTTTGTAAAAAATCAAACTCAGTCCGAGAATCGCAGATGCCATTGGCAGAGGCAGGGCATGAAGGCTGCATCCCAGCCTGCACCCCGCTGTCCAGGCCACCCAGCATGCTTGCTGGTCCTCAGCAAGGGATGAGCTGCTTCTAACTCAGTCCCAGGGAGCCTTCGCACCTGCACGGGTGCACCAACCCTTTCTCTAGGAACGTCTTTGTGGTTTCTTTCTTTTAAAAATAATTTGTGAATTTTTATCAAAGTAGCACCCAGACATGGTAAAGGACAACTATCCCTCTCCTCCTCCCAGTCTTGCTCCCGAGAGGAAATGGCTTCTGAGTCTGTGGTTTTCTCGTGGCAGGTAGGTGCTTCCCGCTAAACCCCCTGCACGGCCTTATGTGTCAGTTATACAAATCAGCTGCGGAATTCCGCCAGCGGTAAGCGGGAATCTAGTTTACTTACACCCTTGCTGGCCCTTTTCCAACGACTCTTCCTGCACCCCAATCTAGGAGAAACACTGATCTGTGGGACCTTCTCATGCACCCGCTTGTTTTCAGGAAATAGTCTGCAACCCTGGGACCTCAGAAGCTACGTACTAGAGCATTCACTTACGGTGCAAATATCCTGATGTACTTAATGCCCATCTGGATGGCCTTCTGAGAACACAGCATGGTGACTTCATGGTCGTGGGCCGCGTAGGCAAAGTGGGTCAGTCGAGTGAGGGTCTGCAGCTCCACTAGGGGGTCTGACCAGTTGCACTCGGAAGCCATTTTCACCAACTTTCGGTGGCAGACGAGAAGGGTGACACGGTTAGTGATGTGGGTGTCTAACAGCATGGCGCCTCTACGGGCTTCTGTGCTCTGAGTGGGTGGTGGGTGTGCTCCGTCAATTCTGTAAGTCCTGGACATGTTCCATTGCCCACTAGGACCGATTATCCACACATGTTACTACAAGTGGGTGTGCTCCATCAATTCTGTAAACGCTGGACATGTCTCAGTCCCCACTAGAACCTTATCCACACATGTTATTCCAAATAGGTGTGTTCTGTCAATTCTGTAAGCCCTGGACATGTCCCCTTGCTCACCAGGACCAATTATCTGCATGTTATTCCAAGTCGGTGTGCTCTATCAATTCTGTAAGCTCTGGACATGTTCCAATGCCCACTAGGACCAATTGTCCACACGTTATTCCAAGTAGGTGTGTTTTGTCAATTCTGTAAGCCCTGGACATGTCCCCATGCTCACTAGGACCAATTATCCACACATGTTACTACAAGTGGGTGTGCTCCGTCAATTCTGTAAGCCTGGACGTGTTCCAGTGCCCACTAGGACTGATTACCCACATGTTATTCCAAGTGGGTGTGTTCTATCAATTCTGTAAGCTCTGGACGTATCCCAATGCCCACTAGGACCGATTATTCCAAGCAGAGGCACTGATTGTGAAGGATCATGGGCACCGACATGCACAGAAGCTGGTTCCTGAGGCTGGTGACTGTCAGCCAAGGACATGTCTTGGGAACAGGGATGGCAGGTAGGAGAGGGCAGGAGGGAGGGTGCTGCAGGATTAAACGAAATTCTGCATGTTCAGAGGGGAACAGAGTGCCGCGTGGGGACGTGGTTCTGGGCCTGGCACCTGGCAGCGGTGTCACCTCGGGTGGGGCCCTTCTGAACCTGAGTTTCCTCCTCCGTGAAGCGCCCCCCTTGGGTTTGTGGGAGATGCTGCATCGGAGCTCTTGGCTTGCCATAGCCCTCGGCAATACCAGCAAGTGTCATTCTTGGAAACTTTTTACTCAGGTGGGGTTAGACTCTCAGCAGACTGGTCAAGTGTTAGACAGGTGACACCTACCTGCGCCAGGGGGGGCACACTGAAATCCATGAGGCCCAGCCCGTTGCACGAGTACATCTCCACAGCGACAAGCACCTTCGTCACCGAGTTGATGTGCTCACTCACGCTCTGGGGAGGGAAGCAGAGGCGGGTTCCACAGCTGAACACTGAGATGCCGAGCCCCGTAAGTGTCAGTCACGTGGCAGCTATCAGACCCCGCCCTCTGAGCGTTTACTGTCGTGCCATTTCCATAAACGTTTGTCTCCAATCCCGCCCACCACTCGGCCCAGCACAGAGGCCACCTCCTGTCCCGCCCCCCAGAACCACACGCCCTGGCACATAAGGGGTGGTGGATGGGGGTGTAGGGAGTGGGGGCGCCCGTCTAGCATTCTGCGGCTCGTGTGGCCTCAAGCTTGCAGGAGCAGAGGTTTACCTGAGCCCAGGCTGAGGTGGGGTGGGGGCCACCACCTGCCTCCCCAACCCTGCTCCCACTGCCCTCTGAGGCCATGCTCAGGGGCTCCCTGCCAAAGCCACAGCTAGTGGGGCTGAGGGTGAGACGGCCTCCCAGGGCCCCACAGCCCTCGGTGACATGCATGTCCAGCTGTGAGGGGATGAGGGAGGAAAGGGACACCTGTGCTCTGAGGGGACAGAGGAAGCCTCTTGTCCCATCTTGAGAGGGCCCCGGGACAGCTACCTTGGTGGGAAAACAGGGCCCAAACCTTCCTTGGAGGGAAATGACCTTTTGAAGCTAACATGCAGCACTCTTCATGGCTGCTGCCTCCCAAAGCAGAGACGGGGCTGCGCCTCCCAGGTCCCCTGGGGTTGGGACACGTGGGGGTCATGCCCCACGGAGCCCCTGGGGTCGGGCCGTGTGGGGCCGCGCACCGGGTCGTCCGTGCCCAGCCGGGGCCCAATCTGCTGCTGCACCAGCTGCTTGGCCTTCACCCAGGTGGCGATGAGCTGGTGCCGGACGCCGGTGGGCACCACGTCCTCGGGCACGCTCCCGTTGGTCAGGTTCAGGGCAAACTCGCAGACCTGGAAGAACAGCGCATCCGTGCACAGCCAGTCCCGAGCTGCTGCCTCGGCCCAGACCCAAAACACGAGAAACTATGTGAATCGCGTCTCTCCCAGAGCACACTCGCGGGGACCGCAGGCACGGTTAGGCCTGGGGACACCGCTTTTCCCCCAGTCCCTCACCTCTCCTGGCCCCGCGGCGGCAGTCATAGTAACCACAGTGCATAGACCCCACCGGCCCATCCCTGCCGGCACTGACCTTGTCGGTACACACTCTCACCCTTGAATCACTGCCACGACCACGGGAGGCACTGTTATCCCAATGTACACATGGGAAACTGAGGCAGAAAGGGCAAGAAGCTCGCCCGAAGTCACACAGTGATGACGGGCTGGGGCTGTCCTGCGGGAGCTGGCAGACACTGAGGACAGGCGCCTGAGGACTGGCCGGGGTCCCAGCCCCCTCACTGGCTGACCAAGGCCCCTCCCTCCCACATCATCCCTCCCCCTGTGGCTCCCCCACACCCCATCACGCGCCCCACGCCACCCTGGGCCTTCACTGACTCCCCCACCCACTGCCCATCTTTCTGTCTCCCACCAGCTCCCCCTTTCCAGCCCAGAGTCTGCGACTATTCCCTCCGAGGATGATCCCTTATGCATCTCATTCGTGCACCTTCTCCCTTCTGAGATGAAGAAACTCTGAGGCAGCCCACGGCTGCAGGCCTGACAACTGTCCACCCCCGAGACCTCCACACCCAGCGCCGGACAGACACAGCCAACTAGAAACCCAGGGGTGCACTCGGGTGCCCCACCCTGCCCCCACACCCACTTCCTCAGAGCCAGCCCCCAGCACCAGCCGCCACCCCAGGGCCCTCTTCCCCGGCTCTGATCGGTTTGGGCCGCGTGCAGTCGCACGTGGACACTGCGAAGACGGCAGCCAGAGCAGGTCCTGACGGCTCTGCTCACAGAACACACCCAAGGGGGTCACGGCGCGCCCCCGAGGCTCTGCCCACCACGCCCCGAGGCTCTGCTCACCACCGGCCTGAGGGGGTCACAGCACACCCCGAGGCTCTGCTCACAGAACACACCCAAGGGGGTCACGGCGCGCCCCCGAGGCTCTGCTCACCACGCCCCGAGGCTCTGCTCACCACGGCCCCGCCCCCGAGGCGGTCACAGCAGGCCCTGTCCCACACCGCAAGCCTGGGGCTCTCTACTCCCGCCTCCTTTTCTTGTCTTGTGGGGCCAGCAGGACCACCACAGAGCCTGTACCCAGTGCAGCTCCAGGCTTCCAGAAGGTTCCCGCAAACTCATTAAGGAATTTGTTTCTCTCCCGGGTTCGCTAAGATTTTTTTGAATTAGAAATGGGTGATGGATTATCACACTCCGATATTTTATTTGGGATTGTCGCATTTCTGCCGTGCGCGTTGGTCTGTGTTCTCATTATTTTAATGCATTTCTTCTCTAGTCTCACATTCATCTTTCTCTCCGGTGGGGAACGATGCACCCTGCACAGGCACGTTCCCGCCTGCCTGCTGCCGCCGGCGGCTCTCGTGTCCCTCCTCCCCACCCTCCATACCCCAGCCGCTGCAGCTCCCGCCAGCCTCCCTTCCCGTATGGCTCTACCTAGGGCCTTCCACCACGTTACCGTCTGGGGCCCTCTCCTTCAGCAGTCGCCCGGTCCCTACCGCTGGTCTCAGCCACCCAACCTGACAGGCGTCAAGGCGCAAACCTCCACCGCAGTCCTGATCTCAGAGGTAGCGCCCGAGTCCAGGGCCGCATGGAACAGGTTCGCTCGCATGAACCTCTTGGACTTCTCCGACGCCTGGGTGGGAATCCAGCTGAGAATCAGACCTCGAGCCAGGGCGTTGCAGAGCATTGCCAGGGTGACCGGGTCCCTGGAAAAGGAGGGCATTACAGGGTGGAAAGGTGCCCAGTGCCAGCTCGGTGGCCAGCTGTGCTTCTCTAAGCGCGGCTGGCTAGTGCAGGGTGCAGGGGTGAGGGCTTAGAAGTGGAGGGACAGAGTGTGTGCGCCGATTCCGCATGTCACCACCGGCAGGAGCAGCTGCGCTCAGGCCTCCCACAGCCACGGCGGCAACGTCTCTCCCCTCCTCGGGACTGTGATGTCGTTATGGGTGGGGCTGTGTCCCCAGGGGACATTGCAGCAGGACAGCATGAAGCCCACATCTCCCACTGCTCCCCTGGGGGAGCGCCCAGGGGCGATTAGGAACACGATGAACCTTTGGGCCCACCACCAAGTCAAAACCCACTGCTGTGGAGTCGACTCTGACTCATGATGACCCCACGTGTTACAGAGTAGAACTGCCCCATAAGGACATCTTGGCTGTAATCTCTACGGAAGCAGACGGGTTTAGACCAGGGCCGCCCTGTTTCTCACTGAGAATGCTAACACACCAAAATACTCAGAGCTGCCAGAACGGCCTCTGCGTCCAGCAGCGGTGAGTCAACGTCCAGTCCTAGTCCAGAGCAGAGCCACAGGCACACGGCCACCCGCCTCTCCCGACACACGGCCCAGGTCCTCCCGCCAGCTTGGGGACGTTGGGCCTGCAGCGGGAGGGGATGGGAGTGAGCTGGCAGCGCCAGGTGTACGCCTGCGCCGGTCCACCCACCCGTTGTGGCCAGTGGCCTTGACGATGTTCAAGAGCGCGTGGAGCGCGTCCACCAGCTCCCTCTGGCGGCCGGCAGAAATGAGGTGGTGATTGTGGTTCAGCATGTAGACCACGGCGTTCTGCACGAGCCAGGCCTCCCGGAGCTCCCGCCCGATCTCCGCAGAGCGCAGCCAGTTGCTCATGGCGTACTGAGACAGGTTCTCGATCCAGGTGCTACCAACGCACAGCACAAGACAGGGTTTGCGACAGAGCCTTCCAGAACAGGCCGGCGGGGAGGGGGGTGTGGACGCAGCTGCCTCTCCCGGCTGAGGCCCTCCAGGCTGTTTTGGGGGCCTTGGGGCCCAGGGGGTGTCCCTTGGGGGCTGCACAGAGCAGAGGGCCCTCTGCCCTCACCCCTACACCCCGCCCCCTCCCTGACCACTGCTTCCCCAGTACATCTGGGCCTGGGCCAGCTCTGCCAACCTCTATGACCACCCTGCCCTGCTCACCTCCAGCCCTAACCTGGACCCTCTGCTCGGCCCGGGAGCTCAGGCCTACCCCTTGCTGCCTGCAAACCTTTCCTGCCTCCCTCACCACTCCCAGAACAGACTCTGCCCAGGCTGCCCACCGCCTCTGCAACTGCCCCCGTGCCCAGACCTGCCCCTGAGCCCACACCTGCCTCCTGAGCCCAGACCTGCCCCCCTTGCCCAGACCTGCCTCCTGAGCCCAGACCTGCCCCCTCTCCCAGACCTGCCCCCCTTGCCCAGACCTGCCTCCTGAGCCCAGACCTGCCCCCTCTCCCAGACCTGCCCCCGAGCCCAGATCTGCCCCCCGAGCCTGGACCTTCCCCGGTGCCCTCACCTGCCCCTGAGCCCAGATTTGACCCCGAGCCCAGCCTCCCAATGAGTGCCCCCCGGCCAGCGCTCCCATGTCCAGACCCCCACACCCAGCACCCTCCTCCCTGCACTCAGCTTCCCCCTCCTGCAACCAGCACCCAGCACCTTCCCCCCACCCCGCACCTAGCCCCCTTGGTAAGGGCAGCCATGGGAGACCTGGGTCACAGCACTCCCGAGGGCGGGGACTGCACTTCCCTGAGCTCTGAAGCTGTGTAGGGAGGTGACGGAAAGTGCTCAGCGGCATTTCATTTGCACAAAATGGACGGCTGTGCTGTCCGTCCCTTCTCTGAAGGCACAGGGGCAGGGAGACCCCCCCCCCCACACCGCGGAGGGGGTGCGGGGCATGTGAGCGGGGGCCTGTCTACCAGGCAAGCCATCAGGAAGAAAGGGCCTTTCTCCCGACACTGTGTAGTGGTGAGCACAGTAACGCTCAGCCTCCGTAACAGAAGAATGCTCCACGGCTTACAGTGTTTTAGGGGCACACAGCACCTCAATGCCACGGCTGCTTTTGGACTTGGATGCTCAGGCGGGCCAAGCATTTAGGAGTTTGTACACAAACTGCTCCTTCCTACCTGCATGCCAAGGGCTACTGCGGAATGCGCGAGCATTCCTTGACAACTTCACCGTAACGAGACCTGGATCAGAGATTTCCTCTGAGCAAGTTTGAAGAACTGCTTTTTTCTTACATTTTCCACCACTAATACTATCTCCCTAAAAAGAAACCCAAACAAAACCTGTTGCTGTCGAGTCAATTCTGACTCCTAGCGACCCTGTTTTCCCAAATAATGAGACAGAAGAAGAAAACCAAAGTCTGAATTTAAGAGCCTTGAGGAAAGATGAGCTTGTTACTGGACTCGTCAGTAATGGTGATCTGAGCTTTCTGTCTGGCCAGGATACGCAGCTGAATTCTAGATCACGTCATCTGTCGTCCTGTCTTGTGCTTGATGATCTCAGTGATTCGTGTGGGGATGGCTCCCTGTCCCTCACCATGAAGCGGGCCGCACCCCAGGACGTCCCTCCACATCGTTCCGAAGGTGCAGAGGACAGAGCGCAGCCCTGGGCACCCTGCAGGCTACTGTCTGAGGATGGACGCTGGCGGAGCCCCTACCTGTATGTGATCCACTCCGAGTTCTCCTCCGGGGGTGTGGCCACATAGCCGGCTGGGTGCTGGCTCAAGTCCTCTGGCGGGATGGGGCGGTCGTTGAGCTGTACCCCTTCCGACCGTAGCAGATGGACTGTGGCCTGCAGAGCGAGCAAGTGAGAGCCGTCACCATGCTGGCTGCCACTTGTCCCTCTGTCTTCAGGCGTTGACGTGAGAACACCAAACACCCACACAGGCAGGGAGGGCACAGTGAGCCGGGGACTCGGTCCCCACCACGCGGGGCTGCACCACCGGGCTCCTGCCAGCATGTCCTTCTTCCACCAGGCTCACTTCTCTTTAAAAGCAGCCGGCCCACTGTGGGGCCCCAGAGACGAGCCACAGATGTGCCTGGCGCCCTCGTGGTCTCCAAGCCCATCAGGCACAGGTGGATGGGGACACTCTGGGAGGTGGGTTGGCTGGACAGAAGGCTGCGTCGAAGGCAGTGACCTCTGGAGCAGACGTGATGCCTGTGCCCTCGCTTACTGTCCCCACCACCACCGTCAACTTCCCGGCACAGCAGCCTACTCTGGCTGTCCTGTGTCCTGCACACAGAGGGCTGGCATGTGGGTGCGCATCTGATGTACACTAAGTGGCTGACCATCGGGAGCTTTCTGACCCACCACACCCAGGACATACAGATGTGCAGTGGACCAGGAAGACACATGGATGCGTCACGCTGCACCAAGGACATACAGATTTGCAGTGGCTGTAAGGACACTTGGACATGAGCTGTGGACTGGGAGGACACATGGATGCATCATCCTGCACCGAGGACATACAGATGTGCAGTGGACCAGGAGGACACATGGATGCATCACACTGCACCGAGGATGTACAGATGTGCAGTGGACCAGGAGGACACAAAGATGTGCAGTGGACCAGGAGGACACATGGATGCGTCACACTGCACCGAGGATGTACAGATGTGCAGTGGACCAGGAGGACACAGGGATGCGTCACACTGTACTGAAGATGTACAGATGTGCAGTGGACCAGGAGGACACATGGATGCATCACTCTGCACCGAGGACATATGGATGTGCAGTGGACCAGGAGGACACATGGATGCGTCACTCTGCACCGAGGACATATGGATGTGCAGTGGACCAGGAGGACACATGGATGCGTCACTCTGCACCGAGGACATATGGATGTGCAGTGGACCAGGAGGACACGTGGATGCATCACACTGCACCCAGGATGTACGGATGTGCAGCGGACCAGGAGGACACACAGACTTGACACACTGAGGACACACGGACATGAGCCATGGACCGGGAGGACATGGATGGCTACACCAGCACTCACCTCGGCATTGATGAAGCCCACCTCGGCAAACTTCCGCAGCAGGTTGGGGGCCTCCTGCCGATGCAGGGTGAGCTCCGACTGTCCCCAGCTGCCGTGCATGGAGCTCTCAGGGCCTCGCTTCTTCTTCCCTGGGGAACACAGCACCGTGTCGGCTGGAAGGCACGGGCGTCTCTCCTGTGACACAGTCAGACGCAGAGTCCCAGCCCACCCTGGCCCACGCAGGGCCAACCCCGACAGTGGGCGGGAGCCAATCCCCGATGGCAACTTGGGTCCTGTTCAGCATTCTCTCCACTCGGGGGCACCCAGCCCGGCCAGCCTGTGCACCAGGTCCTGTGCCTTCTCGGGCCACCTGACTCACCGTGCAGGATGCCTGGTCCACCCGCTTCCCACCAGACGCCCCCGTGCTCCCTTTGTGTCCTGACCCTCACCTTGACCAGAGCCCCCCCGGGCAGCACGCTGAGCTGGCCTCACCACATGCCTGGCCCTCGGCTCTGCCTGCCTCCCACCTTGTTCTGGGAAACTGCTCTGCCTGGGAGGACAGGGGGCTGCTCCACACCGCCAGCCTCAGCCCCGCCCTGCAGGCTCCTCACCCCCAGCACAGGCAGGGGCGCCAACACAGTGTCCCCAAGCCCCACTCAGTGTCGTCTCTCTCCCCAGCTGCAGACGTTCAGTCCCAGCCCTCACAGACGGGCTGAGGACGGCAGGAATGACACAGACCTGCTCGCAGCCGCTGGCGCAGAGCCTGGCACAGGGAGCCCAGGAACCAGTCGGTGTTATTATCACAGACAGCTAGCTGCAGGCAGCTGTGAGCACAGCTGAAATCTCCATCTCACATTTGAAGCCCCTCCCCCCCACCCCCATGAGAGGACGCGAGGGCTGGTCCTCTGGCTGACGACAGGACCAGATCCTAGCCCTGTCTGTGAGGCCACCCGCCCACCCGGCCGTCTGTGGGACTCTGTAGACCTGGGTGCAGTTCTGCCCTCACCGGGGCCGGGGGCTGGCGTGGGGTCGGGGGCTGGCGTGGGGTCGGGGGCTGGCGTGGCACCGGGGCCCCCACCTTGTCCTCTCCACCTTCCCGTCCACAATCGCGTGGGCATTCCTGACAGCTTGGACCACCGTGTGGCCGCCGCACGCACCTCGCTTTATCCTGGGCGGCTTCTTGGCCTTGACATTGTCGTACAGCAGGCAGAACCGGCTCGCCGAGCGGCATACGTCCCATACGCCTTGCTTCCGCGCCACTTTGGCTAACTCGGCCCAGATCTGTATTCTGTGCAGCAAAAGACCCAGCCGAAAAGGGAAATGCAGACATCCTCGGTAAATCAGAAAACACCTAGAACCAGTGCTTTCCAGAAAAAGCCATTTGTTGGTTTTACTGTTCCAGAGCTGGAAGGCGCCACTTGAGCAGGGGCAGATTATCCAATAGACAAGGTAAGCACGGTGCTTACCTTGCTTACCAGACCATCTGTAGTGAACAATTCCACATAAAAAATGTGGTAAAACCCATGTGAAATTGTTTACTACGGATTAGGGAGTAAGCACAAGTAAGGCCGTGCTTATCTTCCTGGCTGGGTCATCTGCCCCGACCTTGAGGCAAATCAATGCTCAGCGCTGGGGTGCATGGCAGGCAGGCGGCTCTCAGTGGTGGGGGCCTCCCCGGGGGCGGCAGGGCTCAGTGCTGGGCACGGGGAGGGCAGGCGGCTCTGGGTGGTGGGGGCCTCCCGGGGAGGGGAGGGCTTACCTTTCCTTGTCATTCTCGTTCCCCAAACGCCGTGAGTGTCCAGCAGCTTTGTCCACACTGATGATGTAGTGACGAGCTTTGGCAAAGAGGTGGGAGAACCGGCTCCTGATTTTCCCAGTGGAGACTGAGAATGAAGACAGAGACACAGACGGTGAGCCCTGTGCTCCAGGACCAACCGCGTGGCAATGACTCGGCTGCCAGCAGGGGCCATGTGAGCCAGGGGAGGAGGTGTGTGAACCCAGTGGCTGTGAACTCGAGGGCCACATTAACTTGGGGCGGGGGTGGCGGTGTGAGTTTGGGGTCCACATTAACGCGGGGTTCACATTAACCTGGGGTCCACATTAACCCGGGGGGGGGCACTGTTTGAACATGGGAGGGGGGGCGTGTGAACCCTGAGGCCATGGAAACCTGGGGGCCGAATTAACTCAGGGAGGCCGTGTGAACCTGGGGGAGTGTGTGTGAACTCAGGGGCTGCATTAACTTGGGGGGCAGCTGCATGAACTCAGGGGTTACATTAACCTGGGGGGGCCATGTGAACTCAGGGGCTGCATTAACCTGGGGGGGGCATGTGAACTCAGGGCCATGTGAACCAGTGGGCGCCGCGTGAAGCCGGGGGCTGCATGAGCCAGCGGGGGCCGTGTCAGCTGCCATGGGCACCACCCCGGCTGCCCTTGAAGCTGCTTCCCTCTGGGCCTGTGTGAGGCACTTCCTCGATGGCACCTCAGCCAAGCTGGCTGTGTCCTTGCAGTGTGACATCCTCCGTGTCCTTGGAGCCACTGCACCTTCATCAGCCTCATTTCAGCCCCCCGTCCCTGAATCCTCCACCCGCACACCCACCTTTGGCCTCGTTCTCGCTGTCCAGCACTATCTGGAAAGCGTCAGGTGCCAGGGCCAGGCCAGCGTTCACCAGGAGGGCCCGCTTCTTCCGGACACTGTCCTTGGGCATGGCCTTCTTCGCCTGCAGGGAGGAAGATGAGTGGTAAGCATGTCGTCTGATCTGAAGGACACCTTCTCCAGCTGCTGTAGGAACAGGCCGTGTGGGTCCTCATGCCCCCAAACATGGCACAGTGTGGAGAGACTCCTGCCCTCCTGGGCCCCGCATCCCCAACGACCCACCCCTCCTACCCCCCACCCCCGGCCACGGTGTCCATTCCGGGAAGACACTCCTCCCGGCTCTAAGCAGCATTCCACCCATTTCCCCAGAGCTTGGCAGGACGGGGCAGGGGACCTGCTCAATGGCCAGGATGGCTTTGTCCTCCGCACGCTCAGGTGACTGGTAGAGCATGGTGCACAGGTGTAGGCGGTTGGAGGCCATCCTGAGCTGGTCCTGGTAGAGGCCCAGGCTGTCCAGGCGCATGGCCTTCTGCAGGTGCTCCAGGGCGGGCTCCAGGCGGTCCTCGTCCTCCTCGATGTGTGCCATCTCCATGTGCACTTGGCAGCGAAGCGTAACCATCAGGCTGTGGGCATGGAGGGCACAGGTGTGTGAGGGGCCAGGGAGGGGACCCAGGGGCACGGAGGGCACAGGTGTTTGAGGGGCCAGGGAGGGGACCCAGGGGCACGGAGGGCACAGGTGTTTGAGGGGCCAGGGAGGGGACCCAGGGGCACGGAGGGCACAGGTGTTTGAGGGGCCAGGGAGGGGACCCAGGGGCACGGAGGGCACAGGTGTTTGAGGGGCCAGGGAGGGGACCCAGGGGCACGGAGGGCACAGGTGTTTGAGGGGCCAGGGAGGGGACCCAGGGGCACGGAGGGCACAGGTGTTTGAGGGGCCAGGGAGGGGACCCAGCGGCACAGAGGACACATGTGTGCAAGGGGCCAGGGAGGGGGGACCCAGGGGCAAGGAGGGCACAGGTGTGTGAGGGGCCAGGGGACCCAGGGACACGGAGGGCACAGGTGTGCGAGGGGCCAGGGAAGGGACCCAGGGGCACGGACGGCACAGGTGTGTGAGGGGCCTGGGAGGGGACCAGGGGCACGGAGGGCACGGGTGTGCGAGGGGCCAGGGAGGGGACCCAGGGGCACGGATGGCACAGGTGTTTGAGGGGCCAGGGAAGGGACCCAGGGGCACAGAGGACACATGTGTGCAAGGGGCCAGGGAGGGGGGACCCAGGGGCAAGGAGGGCATGGGTGTGTGAGGGGCCTGGGAGGGGACCAGGGGCACGGAGGGCACGGGTGTGTGAGGGGCCAGGGAGGGGGCCTTACGCCACGGTCCCTGCCCTACACTGCTCCCACCTCTGCCCCAGCCGTGTGTGGGCCCTGCCCATCTGGTGGCTACCCCTCAGCTCTCTCGTGTCCATCTAGCCACATCCCTCCCTGACATTGAAGGCTTGACAGGGAGGCACATGGTGCAGGTCTACACAGACTGCCAGAGATGGTGCACTTGGCTGTAGGGAGCTACCAGGGCTGGGGCTGCTGGTAACAGGTCAGCTGTTGGCAAACCGGGGTTTGGCCCTGTGAGACTGTAGATGTAGGTATGGATGTAGGTGTAGGTGCAGACGTAGGTGTAGATGTGGGTACAGGTGTAAACACAGACATACAGATGTGGCTATAGGTATAGGTGTAGATATAGGAGTAGGTGTAAACACAGACATCATCTGTCCCCACCCAGCAGGAAGCAGGCCCTAGAGCACCGCTCCGGATATGTCCTCTCATCATGTGTCTCTAGTGTGTAAGTGTAGGTGTGGGTGTGGGTGTAGATGTAGGTGTGGGTGTAGATGTAGATGTAGACGTAAGTGTAGATGTAGGTGTAGGCGTAGATGTAGATGTAGGTGTCAGTGTGGGTGTAGAAGTAGGTATAGATGTAGACGTAGGTGTAGGTGTAGATGTAGATGTACACTTAGCTGTAGGTGTAGATGTAGGTGTAGCCATAGTACAAATGTAGGTAGAGACATAGGTGTAGATGTAGGTGTAGACATAAGTGTAGATGTAGATGTAGGTAGAGGTGTAGACGTAGGTGTAG
>NW_004443967.1:21810903-21829587 GCF_000243295.1 Trichechus manatus latirostris
GTAGGTGTAGACATACGTGTAGATGTGGATGCAGACATAGGTGTAGCTGTAGATGCAGATGTTGTCTCACCAACCAGGAAGCAGGCCCAAGGGCACCATTCCAGCCTTGTCCCTCACCATGTGTCTCTAGGGCCTAATATGGTGCCGGCCCAGGGTCGGTGGTCAGTGAGGGCGTGGCAAGTGATTCAAATGAGGTCATGGCAGAAGGGTGCATAAGAACTGCCAAGGGCTCCTGGTTTGGCAAGGACGTAGGTGTAGCCATAGCTGTGCATGGGGAGGTGGAGTTGGAGGGGCAGACTACTTCATGTCCACACACTCTTCCAGATCATGTCCTTCCTTGGCCCCCCATGACCAAACCCTGCCCCCAAGGTGCTCCAGGTGCCCTGGCATGGGGCGAGGCTGGCCCTCATTGCACTGGCTGGAGTCAGGAGCAGCTGACTGTGTGTAGCACACAGTGACGACGGTGTCACCTGAATATTGCTCAAGCCCCGTCTGAATGTGTGTGGATCTTTCTGCTTGTATCCCTTTTTCAGAAAATGCATGTTATGGATTGAATTGTGCTCCCCACAAATGTGTGTCAACTTGTCTAAGCCATGATTCCCAGTATTGTGTGGTTGTCCACCATTTTGTGATCTGATGTGATTATCGTATGTGTTGTAAATCCTAACCTCTATGATGTTAATGAGGCAGGATTAGAGCCAGTTATGCTAATGAGGCAGGACACAAGCTACAGGATTAGGTTGTATCTTGAGTTAATCTCTTTTAGGATGTAAAAGAGAGAATGGAGCAGAAAGGAGAGGGACCTCATACCACCAAGAAAGAAGAGCCAGGAGCAGAGTGTGTCCTTTGGACCCACGCTCCCTGAGCTGAGAAGCTCCTAGACAAGGGGAAGATTAATGACAAGGACTTTCTCCCAGAGCCAACAGAGAGAGAAAGCCTTCCCCTGGAACTGGCACCCTGAATATGGACTTCTAACCTCCAGGACTGTGAGAGAATAAATTTCTGTTTGTTAAAGTAGAACTTGTATTTCTGTTACAGCAGCACTAGGTAACTAAGACAATGCATTTAGTTTTACACTTACTTGTAATATTGAAGGGTTTTGCCTTAGCCCTCTGCTGCCCGTGTTTCAGAGTGAGCCCTCTAAGCCCTTTGGAGGGGACAACCCAGGACAGACGTGGCAGTGGCCTACCTGTCCACCTTCTCCAGGACCTCCGCGACGTTGCTCAGGGCCTTCTGCAGGCGGTGGCGCAGGTTGTGCTGGAGCAAAGGCAGACAGGTGTTCCACTGCGTGGTGCACACCACGTGGATGACGCCAGGGTCGCCCAGGCGCACGGCGTGCTGCAGCGCCACGTCCAGCCTCTGGATGATGCTCAGCTGGGCCTGCAGAGAACACAGCAGCTGCTCCGTGACCACCTAGGAGCCCACAGAGCCACGAGGCTGTGGCGCCACGCACCTAGTGGAACTGGGCACTGCCAGTCACACAGGGGGGGTCAGACACGGGGGCGGGGGCAGCAGGCAGGGTCAGGAGACGCTCACCAGCATGGAACTTGAAATCCATCATACTGGCCAGACTCACCGTCCTGAGCCTGTCTTCAAAAATACCCAAGTGACCTTTTCTAGAAGGCAGCAGCTGCCTGATAGAAAACTGTCCTGGGTTTATGTGAACGTCTGCCTTCCGAGAAGCGACTTCATCAGAGTCTGTCTACACCCCATCTACATCTCGGTCACTGGGCAATGCGCCCGTAATGCTACCACCCAGGAGCATCTCCTCCACTTGTGCTAAAAGTGCCTTTCCTGGGGGCCAGGTAGCAGCCGCGGGCTCCCACACCCCACCCCACCATCTGCAGCAGCTGGCCCCTCCGTGATGCCGAGGCCGCCATGGGGGCCGCTGGGGACCATGTGGTGGGGATGGCAGCTGGCTCTGGTGGCTCAGGTACCATTCAGGTGTCCTAGTGCTCCATGTTGTCACCCCACTCACAGATGGGGAAACTGGTGAGAGGAATTGGCCCGAGAACCACCCTTTACCTCCACACCCGCTAGGCTGTCGTCGGCACTCTCCAGCCTGGCACAAAACCAACTCTCACCCACTTAGGAAATTTGCAAAATAATTCCATGTGCAGCGACTCTTTTTAAAGATTTACCTCCACAGCAGCTCGGATATAGACTTTAATTTTATTTTCAAGTTTTAAAGCTTCAAATTCACACTCCAGGCATTCAATTTCAATCAGCCTCCCGGGATCCTGTAGGATACAAATGGGTTTTGAATACATCAAGATTTTTAATGAAAACAATCACTTACTTTCATTAACCTTAAAGACCATTCCCAAGATATCACTAATGTCAAAAAAATCAAACACGTCGGCATCGAGTCGATTCCGACTCATAGAGACCCTACAGGACAGAGCAGAACTGCCCCAAACGGTTTCCAAGGAGCAGCTGGTGGATTTAAACTGCTGACCTTTTGGTTAGCAGCCTGAGTTTTGAACCACTGCGCCACCAGGGCTCCATCACTAACGTACCACGTAGAAATTCAACAAATAAAAATCTTAAGATGATAAAAAGATACATAAGACAAACTTAAGATGCTTCTGAAAGATTAAAAAATGCAAGCATTTAAGTGAGAAAGCTAATTTTTTAACTCTTTTAATAAAGGCAAGCAGGGAGTTAATTTCCACGGACCTTGACATTTTAAAACTTAAACAAACTTCACACAAATTCTCCCTTGTAAATTTGTTGGCCATGTTCTCTTTCGCTTGGTCACGGCCATGCTGGGAAGAAGAGCTGGGCCCACGAGTGCAGGAGCTCGGGTGGCTGTGGTCCGTGTAGGGCCAGTCCCCCTCGGCCAGGGGAGCAGGTGCCTGGGAGCTCAGTGGCCCAGCCTGCTCTGTCTCCCCCGCCCGTCCCACCCTGTGACCATCAGCACCAGCACAGCTGGGATGGACCGGGAAGCAGCACCCTTCTCTGCACTTGTGCTCCCAGGTGCAGCGTGGTCTCTTGGAGAAAGTCCCTAGGCCTTGGCAGCGTACTAACAACAGGAGCTGGCCGGGGGGAGGGACAAGAAGGTCAGCTCACAAGAGTCACGTCTTCACACCTGCTGTGCTCAGGATCTCGAGGTCCATTCTTCAGACACACAAAAAGTTTCCAGCCTGCACACCTCTTCATGGTTAGCGCGTGAGGCCTCGGGACACCCCTGAGGTGTGAGGAGACGACAGGACTGGGGAGAGCCTGTGGCCTCACAGACGTGCATCGACGTCCTGGAGCTCTGGGGCACAGGGTGACGCTCTGTGTCACATGTGGACCCCACAGCAAGCTCCCAGAGTGCCATGTCTGAGGTTTAGGGGTCACGGTGACAGCAGGGTCTCCTGAGTGTCAACAGACCAGATGATCCTGGCTTCCCCTTACAAACCCCACTGGGAGTTCACCATGTTGGAATGCAGCATTAGGCAAGGGCTTCCAGCCGGGTTAGCGGCATCAGCTCCCAGGCCCCTGCTCCTTTGCCCTCACCTGCTGGGCCACCCTGCCCGCCTACCTGAGAGGCACGCCTGCAGAAAGGCTGCACAGAGACAGGAGGAATAATAGACATTCCTTGTATTTCTGTGAATCTTAAATTCTTTAAATTGATCCCAAGTTGGGGTATCAGTTACTTCGTTTCCACCCATCTCTCAGGCAACTTTGAATTAAGACACCACAGTGGCTACTCTTTAAAAATGCATCAAGGTTCAGAATTGAACATCATTTACATCCTTAACATTAGTGAGCTTTTAATTTAAAGTGAACCTTGGGAAATTCTGAACGTCTAGCAGGCAGGAACTGATTAAACAATTATGATCCAAGCACACGATGCCATCTAGTGCAGGCATTCAAAGTCACGTCTGCAACACATCGTGAGCAGAAAAACGCCCACCGCCCGGCACGAGCTTTAGGGCTGGGCATGAAGCCTGCACACACCACGACCCAGGGCGCGCGGGGAAGCCGGCGCGTCATCACAGAAACGTCGACAGAGGCTGTTTATGTAGGCTTATCACCAGGGAGTCTAAAATTTTGTCCTTGAAAGTGTTCTGTATTTTTTTTATAGTTTTAATAGGTGCCATTATTATAATTTCAGGATGACAATACCAAAAAAAAAAGAAAAAAAACAAAACAAAACCAAAAAAAACAAACCCATTGCTGTCGAGTTGATTCCGACTCATAGCAACCCTATAGGACGGAGTAGAACTGCCCCACAGGGTTTCCAAGGAGAGGCTGGTGGATTCGAACTGCGACCTTTTGGTTAGCAGCCAAACAATAGCAGCACTTTAAAAGCCTTTATTAGGGCATCTACCCTGCCTCAGTCGTGAGGCTCCATGAGCAAGAGGAGGAAGCCACATGCCTAACAAGAAATTAATTTCCGTATTTCAGTTGACTCTTTTATTTACTGATAATTCATGAGTCTCTTTTTTACAGCTTTATTGAAGTCTAATTGACGTATAACAAACTGCACATATTTAAATTGTTCCAGTTAGTCAGCTTTGACATATGTATAAACCCATGAATGTCACCACAATTGAGACATGAACACACATCACCCCCAAGTTCCCTCGTGACCCCTTGCCATCCCTCCCTCCTGCCCTTTGTTACCCCCACCCCCAGGGCTTCTGCTTTCTGAGCTAGAGATTAGTTTGCACGTTCTAGAATTGCCTGTAAACGGTATCACAGCACACGTGCTCTTTTTCTCTCGTTTCTTCCCCTCACACGGTTGTTTGGAGACCCACCCACACCCTGCATCTCTCACTAGCTCGTTTCTGGTGATTGCTGAGTCGTACAGGTGCTCCAGAGTGTGGGTGTGATAACACAAGTTTGTTTAGCCAGTCACCTGTTGTTAGATAGTGGGGCTCTTGCCAGTTTTCCACTATGACAAATAAAGCTGCCATGAACATTCATGTACAAGTATTTGCATGAACAAATGCTTTCATTTGTCTTGGTTAAATACCCAGGAGTAGAATGGCTGGGTTTTATGGCACGTGTATATTTAACTTTTTACAAAACTGCCGAAATGTTTTCCAAAGTGGTTGCACCATTTCACGTTTCCGACAGCAGGGAACAAGAGCTCCAGTTGCTCCACATCCCTGCAAACACTTGGCACAGGCGGTCTTTTAATTTTAGCCATGCTAACAGGTGTGTAGTGGTATCTCACTGTGGTTTTAAGTTGCATGTTCTTAATGACTAATGACGTTCAGCATCTTTTCACGTGCTTACTGGCCATCTTATATCTTCACTGGTGAAATGTCTGTTTAGAACTTTTGTGCATTTTTATGACATTGCTTGTCTTACTATTTTCAGAATTCTTTCTGTACTTTGGATATAAATCCTTTTATCAGATTTGTGGTTTGTAAGCATTTTCTCTGTCTCTGGCTTGCATTTTCATCCTATTAATAGTGTCCATCACAGAGCAGAAGCTCTTAATTTTGATAAAGTTCAATATATCAATTTCTTCTTCTATGGACTGTGCTTTTGGTAGCCTATCTAAGAATCCTTCACCTTCCTCAAGGTCACATTCTGCTTATGGTTTCTTCTGGAAGTGTTACGTTTAGGTCTATAAAGCATTTTCAGTTAATTTCTGTATATGGTGTGAAGTACGGATTGGAGGACTTCTTTTTTTTTTTTAATATTTCATTATTCAATTGTTCCTGCACTAAATGCCTTTACACTTTTGTTAGAAATCTGTTGACTGTATGTTTGTGGATCTATTTCTGGACTCTGTTTGGTTCCATTGATTGATGCAACTGTCTTCATGCCAAGACAACACTGTCTCAACTATTGTACCTTTAGAGAAGGTCTTGAAGGTAGACAGGGTAAGTCTTCTGACTTCCGTTTTTTCAGAGTTGTTTTTAGCTATTCTATGTCGTTTACATTTCCACATAAATTTTTACCCAGTTTATCAATTTCTTGGGATTGTACTGAATCTATTGTTCAGTCTGGGGAAAATTGGCATCTGACACTATCAAGTCTTCTGATCTATGAATGTGCTGTATCTGTCCAGTGATTTAGGACATCTTTGACTTCACTCAGCAATGCTTTGTCATTCTCAGTCCACAGGTCTTACACATCTTTTGTCAGATTCATCTTTAAGTATTTTACGGTTTTTTATGCTATTGTAAAATGTACTATTTTTTCCAATTTCAATTTCTGACTTTTGCTGTTAATATGGAGGAATATAATCAATTTTTTTACATATTGACTTTCTACCCCACAACCTTGTTAAACTCACTTATTAATTCTAGTAGCTTTTTTTTTTTTTTTTTTTTTGTAGATTCCATTGGATTTCCAAGACCGTTTATTTCTTCCTTTCCAGTCTGGATGTTTTTTATTTCTTTTCTTGACTGACTGCACTGGGCAGAACCTCCATCCCCAGATGGAACACCCATGGTAAGGGCAGAGGTCTTCCCCTTGTCCCTGACCTCAGCACTCAGTCTTTCATCATTAAGTATCATGTTAGTTGTAGATTTTTCATAGATTCCTTCTAGCAGGTTGAGGGCCCTTTTGCTCATTTCCTATGTTTCTTATTGTCTGTACTACGTAACGGGTACTTGTAAGTGTGGTCTTGTAGCTGTATTTTGCAATGAGCTTCCTGAGGGTCAGCCAAAGTCTCATACTCACGGTAACCTGGGGCTAACACACAGCAGTGCTCCATCGATCAGTGAAGTCAAGCGTCACCAAGGCCCACTGTTCTGAGAGGGTCATCCTCCTAACGCATCCATCCCGGCACGTAGCCGACAGTTGTCAAATACTATGTATTACGTTCAAAATGCTCAATGTTAACCACTAGAGTAAACCTTTGCTCTATGAAAGAGCCTTTCATTTCTTAAAAAATTAAAAACAGATAGACCTGAAACATGCACTCTCATATTCTTTTGTGGGGAGGACAGAGCTTTTCCCAGGGGGGAGATATTGTAATGCGTATTTAAGAATCTTTAAGTGAGAATTCCTTGTGATTTCATGTCAATGAACCTACCTTAGGGGAAAATCCTGAATGCAGAAAACAAGTCTCATGCACAAAATGTTCAATATAGCATTTTACATGATAAGCAAAAAACCATATGTGATTTCAGTGTCCAGCACCGGGGGATGAGAGAGTAAGCTATGGATCATTCATGGTGTATAATACTGAAGTGACTTACAAACAACTGGCAGCATGTGGGCCAGTACCTGCGGGAACAGGCAAAGAGAAAGGGGTAGGATGCAAAACTGCACAAGCCGCAGAACCCCAGCTATGTAACACGCACGCTAACAAGACTGGGGGAGCTTCCCACCGACACACGGTAGTCCTTTTGGTGACCGTTGTGTGAATCACTCGTTCCTCCAATGTCCTGACCCACAGCGGGCACCACGGGCACCACGCACTTACTGCCTTCTCGTTCTCGATTTTCTTCAGGTCTGTGATGCAGCCAGAAGCAATCTCCTCGCATTTCAAGGTCAACGAAAGACGGGCTAGTTCAAAGACCAAAAGAATCCTGGAAGCAAACAGACACCAGCCATGGGTCAGTTGGGTGTGACAGGAAACACATTGCACGGTAGAATATACCTCCAGTCAAACAAGGGTTTCACTGGAGGCAGGAAATATGGACGTTTCCGGGGAGATAAAAACATAACCACGAAGGAGAGGTGAAAAGGAAGTGTGGGCGTTCCAGAGATGATAGAAAAGGGGGAGTCGGTGGAATGAGCACCACGGAGGGGAGAGTCTGGGCTCAGCCCAGGCCTTGGAAGCATTGGGCCATTTCCACACGCGACCCCACTCCACCTGCGATCCTTGCCCAAGCTGGGCCTTCACGTGACACTATTCGAGCCTCCACCCTCTCTCCTGGGCACTGATGCTGGACTTCGTGGGCATCAGAGACAGTGCTGCAGCGCTGGGTGAGAGGCCGTGTTTCTCTCAGTTTGCAGCTCACATGCGGGTGAGGACCGTGGGGGGCATGTGGCCTGTGCTGCTGTGGCACTTGGTGCTGTTGCACACATGACCCTTCCCAGGAGCTCAGTGCAGAGGGGTCAGGATCTGCACTTTGCAGGTGGCGGGGGGGCACAGGCTTGGGCGGGGTGGGGGGGCGGTAAATGCATCTCCTGACTCCAAACTCGGCCTCTTGCAATGCAGGCCAACTGTCCAGTGGCATCAGCATTCCCGTTATCGACGGGATCAGAAGCTGGCGCTCACCTGGAGCAGAGGCACAGTCAGTCAGTCACATTCTTCACCAACAGTGCTCGTTCACAGTAATAACTCACAGAACAGAACACCTCATTCCCCACATGACGTGACAGGAGTATGGTCATGGAAATAGTAAAGGCTCAACAGAGGTGACAAAGTCTGAGCTGGGCACAGAAGGAGGACAGTTGGTGAATGGAAAAGAACAAGAGGACTTACACCAGAGCACAGCACAGACAGGCAACGGCATTTCCAAAACAGCAACAAACAGTTAAGAGACATGGCTGAAAACAATTTTATCTTAAAAATACCCAAAAAGCAGACTTCTGCTTCCAAACATGAGGGAGTAACAGGGAGATTTACCCTCCTGCCTTAAACAACCAAAACCGCAGAGAAACACATGAGACAACTGTGACGGGCAAGGGACAACAGGCAGAGCAGGACAGCCATCCATGGAAAAGGGGGGGACAAATATGAGGCAGGTGGCCCTACAACTGTCTCAGCTTCCTGTACGGGGGAGGGCTTCCAGGCCCATGAGTGGGGAGGGCACCCAGGCAGAGCCTCCAGTCTCCTCAGTGGAAGAGAAGAGTTGAGAATTTGGGAGGCCGAGGTGGCTGGAATCCAGGCAGAGACTGGGGAGAACAGAGCCACACAGAGAGATGACAGATGATTCCCTGAGTCTGCAGCTGGGCAGACCCACCGGAAAGGAGGAATAGAGTGAGGAAAAGTCCACATTCCCACAAGCTGAAGTGGGAAAAAACCCCATAATATATGAGATATTGAGTAGAATATTCAGAAGAGGACTGCCTCAGATTAAGGCTGCTCTGATCACACCTAAAAGCACTTAAAGAAAGCCTCAAAAGGACTGAACTGTTTCCAAGAAACTTAGTGCATCCTAGAACAAGCTCAAGAATATGTACAGGAATGCAGAAACATCCAGGACCCAACAAGGTTCTCGTATCCGATGACAATGTCAGAAATGACCAGACATGCCCAGAATCAGGAAAATACAACCCAGAATGAGGAGAAAATGCAAGTGACAGAAACAGACCCAAGACAAATCAGGCGACAGAACTAGTGGGCAAAGACATAATAGTTATTATAACTAACTTCCATATATTCAAGAAGGTAGAGGAAAGCAGGAGCATGATAAGGACAGATAAGGAAAATATAGAAAAGACCCAAAAAGAACTTCTAGAGAGGAAAACTACAATGTCTGATATGAAAAGTGCACTACCAGATGGGACTAACAGGAGATAGACAAGAAATGAAGAACACCAGAAATGGTGACTAGGATGTGGGTACTTACAAAACAATTTTTTCTTGTCTCTTTTTTTCCCTTATTCTTTATATATCTTTTAAAGATAATTGACTGTCGAAAGCAAAAGAAGTGAAAATGTATCTCAGGATTTATAACATAGATATGAAGTAAAATACATTTCAACAGTAGCACAGAGGCTGGGAGAGGGAAAATGGAAGCATCTTGTTGTAATGTTCTTACTTTATATATATTATATATTATATGAAGTGATTCCATATTACTTGAAAATAGACTGTGATGATACCATGAATCCTAAAACAGACAATAAAATTTTTTTCAAAAGGTATACTTACTAAGCCAATAAATGAGATTAGATGGAATAATAAATATCCAATTAATAAAAAAAGAAGGCAGAAAAGATGAAAAAGGTAACAAAGAACATATGGAACAAGTAGAAGGCAAAACATCTAGCAAGATGGTAGATTTAAACTCAAGAATATCAATAATCACAATGAATGTAAAAATAGTTAAAACTCCCCAACTGACACCCCCAATTAACAGGCAGACATTGTCAGATTAAATTCAAAATCAAGACTTAATTCTATGCTGCCTACAATAAACCCACTTTAAATATAAGGACATAAATAAGTCAAAAGTGAAAGGATGGAAGAAAGAGACCATGAAGACAGTAGTCAAAAGAAAGCTGGGGTGGCTATATTAATGTGAGTGCAGTTTATCTCAGGAAGGTGAAGTTGGTTTAACATTCAAAAATCAATTTAATCCATCATACTAGCAAACTAAAGAAATATATATGATCATCTTAGTAGATACAGAAAACAGCATGTCAAAACTCAACACCCATTCACAATATAATTTCTCAGCAAACTAGAACTCCTCAACCTGAAGAAGGATATCTGCAAAAAACCTACCACTAACATTGTATTCAATAGTGAAAGAGTAAATATTTTCTCCCTAAGACCAGGAACAAGACAAGGATGTTCACTCTCACCAGTTGTATTCAACATTGTACTGGAAATTCGAGCAAGCGCTTTAAGAATATAAGAAAAAATAAGGCATATATATCTCAAAAGAAGAAAGTAAAACTGTCTATATTCACAGATTACATGATTGTCTACAAAGAGAGTCCTAAGAATCTACAAGAAATTTACTAGAATAAGTGAGTTTAGCAAGGTTGAATGATACGAGATCAATATACAGAAATCAGCTGTTTCTATATACTAGAAGTGAAAAATCAGAAAGTAAAATTAACAAACAGTACAGTTTACAAGAGCAACAAAAATCTAAAATACTTAGGGATAAATGTGAGAAAAGATGTACACTGAAAAACTGATGGGAGAAATCAAATACCTAAATAAGTGGATAGATACACTATGTTCAAGGACCAAAAGATTCGATATTGTTAAGACGTCAGTTCTTCCCAAATGTATCTACACATTGAACACATTCCAAATCAAAATCCCAGCAGGGATTTTGTAGAAACTGACAGGCTGATTCTAAACTTTATACGGAATGCAAAAGGACCTATAATATATAATAGCAAAAACATCTTTGGAAAAGAACAAAGAAGGCCCACAATACCTGATTTTTAAGAGTAAGACTAATCACAAGAGCTCCTGGTGGCACAGTGGTTAAGAGCTATGGCTGCTAACCAAAGGGTTGGCAGCTCGAATCCACCAGCTGCTCCTTGGAAATTCTGTGGGGCAGTTCTACTCTGTCCTCTAGGGATGCTATGAGTCAGACAGCAATGGGTTTGTTCTTGTTTGAAGACTAATTGCTAGAAAAAGACATCATATTTGGTAGAGGGTCAGCAAAAACAAGGGAAACCCTCAATAAGATGGACTGACACAACAGCCCCAACGATGAATTACCACATAGCAGTGATGACCAATATGGCACAAGACTGGACAACGTTTTGTTCTGTTACACCTCGGGTCACCGTGAGTCGGAACCAACTTGCAATTAACAACGACAACATAAAGCTACAGTAATCAGCCTTGGCAATACTAACATTTTGGACCAGATAATTATTTGTTGAGGCGTTAGGAGGTGTCTGCTCTGTGCATTGCAGGATGTTCAGCAGCATCCCTGGTCTCTACCCACTGGATGCCAGTAGCATCCCCAGTAGTGACAACCACACACTTCTCTAGACATTGTTAAATGTCATGCTGGGGCCAAGTCCACACCTTTTCTGCCCTTTGCTAGGTAATAATCATAGTCTTACTTCAGAAATATGAACGGCCAGTCTGTTGTAATGATGAGACTCCAGTCTTGCCTTGGTATTACCATCCTCTCCTCTCTCCTATCTTGGGTTCCTCCTGGTGGGAAGCCTGCTTTGGAAAGGAGTGTGGGTCCTTCTGCTCCCCACCATCCCTGCCCACCACCATCTGCTCAGCCCCAGGACCTCCAAAGGCTCTGCCTTGGCTGGAAGGCCCCACCTGGCCTCCTGACCTCTGGCCTCTTGGTCCTGTACCTGTACTCACTCCTGTGTTCCAGCCACACAGACTACTGGGCAGATCAAGAAAAAGGAACCAGGAAAATTATAAATCACTGGTTTTCAATCCTTTTTTGTTGTTGTTGTTTTAAACTGACAGAACATTTTCCCCACCAGAATTGCAGATTCAGAAGCCCACTCAGGTGGAAAAAGTATCCACAAGGCCTCTCACAGAGATGAGGACTCTGAGTAGTTCAGGCTTTGAGGAGGGAGATGCCGCACTGGCTTGGCACACACCTTCTCTCTCTCCCAGGGCCCAAGGGCACCAACCAAATGCTGAGTGCACACTCAGCCCCAAAGAAACATAACGTGTCGCAATCAGACCTGGTTCTGACCATCCTCTCTGCCCACAATGCACTAAAACCAAACATTAATGCAAACATGAAGCCATAGAGACACTGGAGGGAATAGAAGCTGTTCTGAGGAATCTGCAGGGTAGGGAGGGCCTGCGAGGCACACAGGTAGAGCAGAAACCACAGGGATGAAAGGCTGGTTCCCAGCCAGGCGAATGGCAGGGACCAGCTCAGTGGATCCTGGGACCATATGGCAGCCTGAGTTTCCCATCGCAGCCACCCAGTCCACACCCTGGGGGATCCAGGATTTATCGATTTACAGGGCTAGTAGGGAAGTAACTGAATTAATCCACCTGGAGGGCCTAAAATGTGTTGTCCGAGGATTGGTGGGGAATAAACGTTAGCTGAGCTTCCAGACTAAGAAAGACTAGGAAGAAGGATCTGGTGGTCTACTTCTGAAAAGAATTAGCCAGTGAAAACCTTACAAATAGCAGCAGAACACTGTCTGATATAGTGCTAGAAGATGAGCCCCTCAGGTAGGAAGGCACTCAAAAGATGACTGGGGAAGAGCTGCCTCCTCAAAGTAAAGTCCACCTTAATGACGTGGATGGAGTCAAGCTTTCGGGACCTTCATTTGCTGATGTGGTAGGACTCAAAATGACAAGAAACAGCTGCAAACATCCATTAATAACAGAAACGTGGAAGGTATGAAGTACGAATCGAGGAAAATTGGAAATTGTCAAAAATAAAATGGAATGCATAAACATCGATATCCTAGGCAAGAGTGAGCTGAAATGAACTGGTACTGGCCATTCTGAATTGGACAATCATATGGTCTACTATGCTGGGAATGACAGCTTGAAGAGGAATGGCATAGCATTCATCGTCAGAAAGAACATTTCAAGACCTATCCTGAAGTACAACGCTATCATTGACAAGATAATATCCATACGCCTGTAAGGAAGACCAGTTAATATGACTATCATTCAAATTTATGCACCAACCTGTAAGGCCAAAGATGAAGAAATTGAAGATTTTTATGAACTTCTGCAGTCTGAAATTGAATCAAACATGCAATCAGGATGCCCTGATAATTACTGGTGATTGGAATGAAAAAGTTGGAAACAAAGAAGAAGGATCGGTAGTTGGAAAATATGGCCTTGGTGATAGAAACGATGCCGGAGAGTGTATGATAGAATATTGCAAGACCAATGACTTCTTCATTGCAAATACCTTTTTTCACCAACGGCGACTATACACGTGGACCTTGCCAGATGGAATACACAGGAATCAAATCTGCTACAGCCGTGGAAAGAGATGATGGAAAAGCTCAATATTATCAGTCAGAACAAGGCCAGGGGCTGACTACGGAGCCGACTATCAATTGCTCATTTGCAAGTTCAAGCTGAAACTGAAGAAAATTAGAACAAGTCCACAAGAGCCAAAGTACAGCCTTGAATATATCCCACCTAAATTTAGAGACCATATCAAGAATAGATTTGACATGTTGAACATCAATGACAGAAGACCAGATGAGTTATGGAATGACATCAAGGACATTATACATGAAAAAAGCAAGAGGTCATTAAAAAGACAGGAAAGAAAGAATAGACCAAAATGGATGTCAGAAAAGACTCTGAAAGTTGCTCTTGAACATCGAGTAGCTAAAGCAAAAGGAAGAAATGATGAAATAAAAGCTGAACAGAAGATTTCAAAGGGTGGCTCGAGAAGACAAAGTAAAGTATTATAATGACATGTGCAAAGACCTGGAGGTAGAAAACCAAAAGGCAAGAACATGCTCAGCATTTCTCAAGGTGATAAAGAACTGAAGAAAAAACTCAAGCCTCAGGTTGCAGTATTGAAGAATTCTACAGGGAAAATATTAACAGAGGAAGCATCAAAAGAAAATGGAAGGAATACACAGAGTCACTATACCAAAAAGAACTGCTAGATGTTTAATCATTTCAGGAGGTAGCGTATGATCAGGAACAGATGGTACTGAAGGAAAAAGTCCAAGCTGCACTGAAGGCATTGGCAAAAAACAAAACTCTGGGAATTGACAGAATACGAATTGAGATGTTTCAACAAACGGATGCAGCGCTGGAAGTGCTCACTTGCCTATGCCTAGAAATTTGGAAGACAGCCACCTGGCCAATTGACTGGAAGAGATCCATATTTATGCCTATTCCCAAGAAAGGTGATCCAACCTAATGTGGAAACTGTTGACCAAAAATATCATTAATATCACACCCAAGTAAAATTTTGCTGAAGATCATTCAAAAGCAGCTGCAGCAGTAGATCGACAGGGAACTGGCAGAAATTCAAGCTGTATTCAGAAGAGGATGTGGGACAAGGGATATCATTGCTGATGCCAGATGGATCCTGGCTGAAAGCAGAGAATACCAGAAAGATATTTACCTGTGTTTTATTGACTATGCAAAAGCATTCGACTGTGTGGATCATAACAAATTATGGATAACACTGCAAAGAATGGGAATTCTAGAACACTTAATTGTGCTCATGAGAAACCTGTACATGGATCAAGAGGCAGCCGTTTGAACAGAACAAGGGGATGCTGCATGGTTTAAAATCAGGAAAAGTCTGCATCAGGGTTGTATCCTTTCACCATACCTATTCAATCTGTATGCGGAGCAAATAATCCGAGAAGCTGGACTGTCTGAAGAAGAAAGGGGCATCAGGATTGGAGGAAGACTCATTAACAACCTCCGGATATGCAGATGACACAACCTTGCTTGCTGAAAGTGAAGAGAACTTGAAGCACTTACTGATGAAGATCAAAGATCACAGCCTTCAATATAGATTACACTTTAACATAAAGAAAACAAAAATCCTCACAAATGGACCAATAAGTAACATCATGATAAATGGAGAAAATACTAAAGTTGTCCAGGATTTCATTTTACTTGGATCCACTATCAACAACCATGGAAACAGCAGTCAAGATATCAAACGATGTACTGCATCAGGCAAATCGGCTGCAAAAGAGCTCTTTAAAGCATTAAAAAGCAAAGAGGTCACCTTGAAGACCAAGATGCGCCTGACCCGAGCCATGGTGTTTTCAATCACCTCATATGCATGCGAAAGCTGGACGATGAATAAGGAAGACCGAAGAAGAATGGATGCCTTTGGATTGCGGTGTTGGCGAAGAATATTGAATGTACCATGGACTGCCAAAAGAACAAACAAATCTGTCTTGGAAGAAGTACAACCAGAATGCTCCTTAGAAGCAAGGATGGTGAGACTATGTCTCACACACTTTGGACATGTTGTCAGGAGGGATCAGTCCTTGGAGAAGGACATCATGCTTGGTAAAGTAGGGGGTAAGTGAAAGAGAGAAAGACCCTCAACGAGATGGATTGACAGAGTGGCCACAATAATAGGCTCAAGCATAACAACAATTGTGAGGATGGTGCGGGACCGGGCAGTGTTTTGTTCTGTTGTACACGGGGTCACTGTGAGTCGGAACCGACTCGACGGCACCTAACAACAACTACAAAGTTAGCTCAAATAGAACATCTCTGTATGTGCAAGATTATCAAAACCGGTAAACAAACCAGGGGAAATATGTAAGCGTATACTGGAGCCGAAGGGCTAAAATCTTAAAATAGATGAAATTTTTACAAGGCAATAATAAAAAGATTTCTACACTAATTTTTTAAATGGGCAAAAGAAATCAACGGCAAATTAACAAAAGAAAAAATGGCAGTAAAGACATGAAATACGTTCAACTTCACCAGCACTCAAAGAAATGCAAACTGAAGCAGCGCCGGGCATGTCTGCCCTCTGCTCACAGAGAAGCAGGCATCCTTACTTGCAGACATCCTATGACTGGTGCAGTGTGGATCAGTCGCCCGAAAAATCTGTCCCAGAACCCACTTCTAGCACATTCCCCCAAGGAAACCATAAGCAGTCTCCCAGTGAGGGAAGTGTCGCTGGAGGCCTGGCAGGGCTGGCCTGACTTCAGTCACGCAGCTTGGAGAATCTGTTGAAGGATTAGACCACCTCTCAGGAAAATGAACACACACTCACAGATGTGTACATATACACATGCACGTGTGCTATACTTTCTGCGTACGACAGTGGTTAAGAGCTACAGCGAGCTCAGGCTGCTGACCAAAAGGTGGGCAGTTCAAATCTACCAGCCACTCCTTGGAAACCCTATGGAACAGCTCTACTCTGCCCTATAGGGTCACTATGAGTCAGAATCGACTCGATAGCAGTGGGTTTGGTTTGTTGGTACCTCTCTCTGGAAGAGACTGTATTGACCTTAGGGGGCCTGAAAACTTCATGTTAAAAAGAAAATTTCATGATGTACAAAAATGTTCACAATTTATCTTTATATGGAAAACGTAGTTAAAAACTGAAAAAAAAATTATACAAGGAAGACTGAAAGGGACTTTAAAATATTAAACACGGTCACTTTATTGACGCCATTTTCAAACTTGCTACAATAATTATGTGTTACATTTGAAATGAGAAAAAAAGAATGAAAACTATTTTAAATATGCAGGCATGCAATTTCTGGCCCCTGAAATCCGTGTAATTTAAAAGCAATGGAAGATTTCACCGAGGACATGACAGTATGACCCTGACCCATGTCCATGTCCTCCCCTCCTGACATCCAGCCTGTAAGCCCAACGACTGGCCCCTGATGCCCACAGCCTGTGAAGTCCCCTCCCTGGGACTAACTTGCTCCTAGCTGATAGAAGACCTTGACATTGAGCGGAAGCAGATCACAAGCGCTCTCCCTTCCATCTGTCAGCAGGCTGTCTCCTTGTTGGTTTTGAGAAAGCAAGCTGTCGCCTGGAGAGGCCTACATGCACGAAAGGGGGCCCTCAGCCCACAATCCACAGGTGCGGAATCCTCCCCCATCAAGCCTCCCGAAGACCCCAGGCGGAACCTCTGCTGCGGCTGCGCCGGACTCTGGGCCCCACCCCCAGTGAGGGCGTAAAGGTGTGCTGTTGGAAGCTGCTGTGCTTGCGGCGGTTTGTTCCGCAAAGTAGGTGAATAACACACCCCAAGTCGACTCTCCAATGACCAAGTAAAAAAAATCCCACATGGTTAGTATAGGCAGAGTCAAAATGTTTCACACACTAGGAATGCACAGAAGTCGAGAAAATCACTGAGACCTCAAAAGATAGATCCTCAGGAGAGATCATTCAAATGCCCCCAAACACGGCTGAACCCGAAACCTCCCTAGTAATCAGAAGCACGCAAATGAAAACAAAGATACTCTCAGCCCACGCGTTAACAAAGGGTTGATTTTCTATTCTTTAAATAAACACTCACTGCTAATGGGGATGTGCCCTAACAGCTGCTGGGGGTGTAGGAGCAAACCCCTGCCCCTCTGTGGGAACAGACTGGGAAGACATTCCAGAACATTCCAGATCCTCCCTCAGCTTCTGGCTCAGTCATCGGCTCCCGGAATCCAGTCCAGGGACTTACTTAAACTCTAACAGCTCCTTGCCCAGAACTGCCCAGCACAAATGATTTATGAAAGCAAAGACTCAAGACAAATTGGCCAGCGACATGTTTAAGAAACAGTACTGTTCTTCCACCTAACGGACTGTTATCAGCTATTGAGAAATGCGTAAGAAGATGTTGTAATTACTGAAAACTGCTTATGCTAACTGCTAAATTTGACTCTAAAGAGTAGGACACCAAGTTACATACCCCAAGTGCAATATCTATACTACCAAACCTGTAACACAAGACTTGAAAGAAATAAAGCAAAACATCTGCAGTTGCTGACTTTTGGTGCGGAGGTCATGGTTGCTGTTTTATAGTTCATTAAATTTTCCTATACTTAACCAAATTTTGTGCGGTGATTATGTACATGTGAAACTGGCAAAACATATTAATACAGTACTTACTTTTCTTCTCTGATAGAAAGTAAGCGCTGGTGATTATAAGAACCTAAACGCTTATAGAGAGCCTTCAGAATTGTATTGGGATCTTCTGGTAATTCATTGTTTTCCAATTTTCTGAAATTAATACAAACATTAAATAACTAAAAATCTTGACAGATTTATTAAAGTTATTCTAAAGAAACTCTACATGCCTGTGTTTCCCATTGGACAGAACCCCTAAAATAAATTCCTCACTTTTCTCTCCCTAAACTTGATCCTAGATGATTTTTGCACCACTTCCTCCTCCTCATAACCCGGATGATGAAGTACTTTCTTCACACTTCACTAAAAAATGGAAAATAAGCACAACCCCGCCACCTACAGTGGTACACACTCAGGGCCCACCTTGTAGTGATGCTCGGCCACTTCTTTCTCCTCAGCTGCAGGGCCAGGAGACAGCATTCCCACACGTCCATGGGGTACTCCCCTCCAACCAGAAACACATCGTGCTCTCCTGTCCCTCACACTCACACTGTGCTCTCCTCTCTCCCTCACACTCACACTGTGCTCTCCTC
>NW_004443967.1:21831680-21839927 GCF_000243295.1 Trichechus manatus latirostris
TCTCTCCCTCACACTCACACTGTGCTCTCCTCTCACTCAGCCCTCAGATACACTGTGCTCTTCTCTTTCTAGTTTACTGTGAGCACAGCAGGTCTCTGCTGTCCTTTACAGGAATACTCAAAACGACTGTCTCTGTTGACAGGGTACATTTCTTCTTCCCTTCTCTCATTTACCCACCCCATCAGGGTTTTACCCACAAACTGCTCTTGTTTTGCCAGTGCCATGATCAAGTCTCAAAGCTCCTCTGATGTGACAGGTCAGCAGTGTCTGAGAGGATAGGTGTTTCCCTCCCCCTCACCCGCTTTATGCACTTGGCCCCAGGGAGCTACACTCTTCAGGTTCTCCAAGGCCTCACTCCCTCTTGGCAACAGGGGAGAAGGCCCAGCAGTGTTCTGTGGCTTGTGAGACCACCTACACACTGATGTCCTCCAGATTTCCCCTCCTCTCACCTTCTTCCCGCAACTCCAAACTCAGCCATCACTGCCACCATGAGCTAACCCATAGGGACAGGACCAAGACTTCCCAAACTGAACTCCTGCTCTCCCTCTTAAAACTACTTACGCTTTTAGCATATTAATGTGGAAAGAGACAGACAGGCTAATTGAAGATTTTATTTCTTCTTTTAAATGATGCTCATCCATTAATTTGTGACGTACCTGTCATAAAATGGAACGGAATATTAATTTGAATAAACAGATGATTAGGTATGGATTCAGACTTTGTGTAGCTGTTATTTCACTAATATTCCTCTTTCAAAGTTAATATTCGCAATTAGCAAGTATCTTTTCACTATGCTTTATAGTTTGTTTCTCAGATATAACAAGCTGATTCCCATATACATAAAACTTAATAGATGATGAATGCTTTTCAAGCGCATCTTATAGTAATTGCTTGTATCTTTCCAAATTTTCCATTAACTTCTTTTTTTTATTCAATGCAGTTACAGAGGTAATAGTCCAAGGGTAACAATGAAGGAAAAATGTTCTGTTTTGTTTTCAAAATTTCATGGCTATCTATAACCTTATACCTGATGAATGGGTATTTCTTTAAATATGGATTTATATTTGCCTTGTTTATGCATGTATGATGTATATAAATATGTATGTACTTAGATTGATGGGCTTATTCACTGTTTCTATAAGTAGTTTTCTGAGAAATGACTTGTATGAAAATCACTTCTGATATCCACGTTTTTTAACATGTCACTTTACCATAACAGAGAATATCTGCCGATATTTCTGTGGCACATTAGCTTTTATGAACGGTGCTGCAATGGAACAAAACTTAGCAGCTTCCTCGTTTTTTCCAGCGTCCAGATAACACTCAATAAGTTCCCTGTACAATATAAAAATGGCAGTCATTAAGCTTTGTTAAAACGTTTTCTTCTGCATATGTCTAGTAGTCAGTTTGTTACACTTTTATAACTTTCATGTTTCAAAAATTTTAGATAGATACACTGAGGTTGACCAACTCCTTAATCTGTAACCACAGAGTCTGTGGCTCCCCAGTGCCGGCCATTAGGAGACAGGAAATCTACTCTTCTGCCAGCAAGAGGGAAAGGGAATTACTCACATTTCAATTACCTGGGACATTAAAAAATAATATTTTAAAGAAAGTTCACATTTTATATTTCTTCTCCTTTTAAAGCTCGTCAAATTGCCATACGTCTGTAGAACCTGGCTTCTGACTTGGGTGTGCTCCCTCGCATTGGAATAGTCAATGATTTCCCTGGGACGCATCCTCTCATCCACTGTCCTGCATCTGGTGTCACCCCAAACACAGCTACAGCCTGCCCGATGCCTGTCAGCCTCCAGGCACAAGTACCATGACACGTGCTGCAATCTCCCGCTGTGGCTTCTCAGATGCCAACCCTCGGCCTGGCCCTCTACTGTCAAGGGTGGGCGTGCGGCCACTTCCCCAGGTGAGAGCCCACCTGTGCACCAGCATGTTCGTGTTCACACTGGCTTATTTTTATTTTGCTGAAATGTTGATTACTCTATTTTCTGAGCTGAGTTTTTAAAACCGTGAGCCAGGGCCAGGGACTCGGGGTCCCTCCCACCCCGCTTGGCGTCTAATTGCTCTTCATTCTGTCGTGATATTCATGCAATCACCGCACTGCAGATGCTGCTTACAGGGTTTCCATTTTTAGAAACGCCCTTCAGACAAGATACAAAACTCTTAATTCTACTGTAGAACAGACAGCACATGACACATTTCCTGGGATGTGAAATGATAATCTAAGCGGGAGAGAGTCGGCAGGAAGGCTGTCTGCGAAGGGCCTCGTCTTCCAGGACAAGGGGAGACTCTTTATCAAGGGACCCAAAAGAAAGAGCAGTGATTCTCTTTTCCAAGATAATGCCAATAAACATCAGTGGGGAAAAGGAAAGCCTTTTTGACCAACGGGACTGGAAAACAGAATATATCCACAGGGAAAGAAACGAACCTGAACCCATACTTCACATCTCATACAGAGATTAGCTCAAAATATAAGAGCTAACACTATGAAGCTTCTCAAAGAAAACAGAAAAAAACCTTCACAATCTTAGGGAAGACAAAGATTTCTTACATAGGATACAAAAATCACTAACTGTAAAAGGAAACAAATGGGTAAATTAGACTTTATCAAAATTAAAAATTGCTTTTCTTCAAAACACACTATTATGAAAAGGAAAAAGCAAGCCCCACAGCAGGAGAAAATGTTTTCAGTACATATATCTGCCAGAAGACTTGTATCAAGAATATTCACAACTCAGTGAAAACAAATAACCCAATAAAACACAGGTAAAAGACCTGAAGAGTCACTTCATAAAAGAAAATACACAGATGGTCAACAAACATGAGAAAAGTTGCTCAGCATCTTCAGTCATCAAGGAAATACAAATTAAAACCACAAAGATACCATTTCACACTCATCAACATGATGAAGATAGAAAGATGACCACCACCAAACGTTGGCAAGGATGTGGAGCAACTAGAATTCGCACACGTTGCTGGTGCTGGCGTCCAATGGTACAGCCTCTTTGGAGACCATCTGGCTGTTTCATAAATACTTAAATATACATCTACTCTATGAACCAGGAATTCCACTCTTAGGTATATACCCAACAGAAATAACAACATGTTCACACAAAAATCTAAACATGGATGTCTTTAGCAACCTTATTCATAATCGATTCAAAGTGGAAATAACCCGAATGTCCTTCTACAGGTGAGTGGATAAACAAACTGTGGTATGTCCATACAACGGAATGCTACTCGGCAATAAACAGGAAAGAACTGCTGGCAACAACATGGATGAATCTCAAGGGCATTATGTTGAATAAAAGAAGCCAAACACAAAAGGGACCAGGCTGTAGGATTCTATTTATATGGAAATCCAAGAACAAACAAAACTACTCCCTGGTGAGAGAAATCAGAAAATGGCTGCTTAGGGGTCAGGGAGGGAACTCTCCAGGTGAGGGAAATGTCCCATATCATGTTTGACATTTGTCCAAACTCACTGAATCTCTAAGAGTTGTGCATTTTATTAACTTAATTACACTTCAATTAAAGATAAATTTTTAAATCCCTAGGAGGATAAAGTAGCCCTGGTGGCACAGTGGTTAAGAGCTTGGCTGCTAAGCGAAAGGTTGGCAGTTCAACTCCACCAGCTGCTCCTTGGAAATCTTATGGGGCAGCTCTACTCTGTCCTGTAGGGTCACTGTGAGTCACAATCGACTCGACGGCAACTGGTGGGAGGATAAAACCTCCGTGTGGTGCCATGTTTTGATTTTCCTTTCAGTGACTGGGGATACTGGTGACTTCCTCCCCCTGCCAGCCTTCTAGTGTACCAAGACTTGACTGTCTACAGACCTGGGGACACAGGTATCGTTAGAATTAAAAACCAACGTGGCGAGTTACCGGAGAGGGAGGGAGGGGCGATGGAACTCACAGCATCAGCTCAGCACGCCACTCTTTGTCCTCCTCCTTAGTCTGATTTAACACGTTAACAATCTGGCAGAGGCTGGCAATGAGGTGGTGGCGGTATCCAGGCTTGAGAAACGGCCTCACCATTCGCCAGTAGAGGACTGATGCATTATAAACCAAAAAGTAATACCTGTGAAGCAAGAGGAGGAAACGTGGTCAACCCTGGCTTGCCTGGGCCACACACTCAGGGCCCCCATTTACCAGAGAGCCCCCTCCCGGGAGGGAATCTCCATCCTCTCTGTCTCCAGCAGACAGCAGCAGCCTGGCTGACATCCCTCAGCTCTCCTCCAGGACAGCCAACAGCGGCCAGAAGTTCAGGCTCCGCCCCCACCAGGCCACAGTGGCCCGGTCACATGATTAGAGCCCCTCACTCCCCAGTCAACCCACAAACTGATCAACGATTGACCAACCAAGGAGCAGTGACCCTGAAAACACACCAGTGAACTCGGCCTCCCCTGCCTCCCCAGGGGCTTGCAGTTTGTGGGGGGACTGTAGGCAAGAATGGGCAAGCACGGTGGGGGGTGGTCACGGACGGCTTCCAGAGGGGTCACATCTCCTCTGTGCCCTGAGAGATGACCAGGGGTCAGGTAGGGGAGGAGCCGGGGAGAGGGCAAGGTGATGGAGGTGGGAGAGCAGGACATGGGGGGGCACAGTTGTCCCCTGTGCCTGAGTAAAAATGCAAAGTGGGGGAACTGGAGAAGAGACACGAGGGAGCCACCTGCCAGCAGTGTGGGTCCCCCAGGGCAGTGGGGGCCACTGGAGGGCGCCACTGAGGGAGAGCGTCCTCAGAGGACCTCAGGGATCTGAAGATGTCCTCCCGGCCGTGAGGTGGACACCTGCTGCCCACAGCCCAGGAAGGAGGGAGGACCCCAGGGGTGCTGGCCGCCAAGACAAGCCCTCGGCAGAGCAGGGTTTTATTCAGAGCTGTGGGGCTACTGGGACAGGGTTAGCTTTTCCTGGGAGGAGCGGGCACAAGGTGCTGTGACCAGTGCAGGCACTGACCACCAGGCGTGCTGGGCGTCTGTCCTGGGCAGCCAGCATCCCCTTTGCCTGGAGGGACCAAGAGTCGTGCCTGTGACTGGCCGTGTCTCCTGAGATGGCTGTGATGTCCAGAATGGAGCCCCTCTTCTCCCCAGCAAGCTGCTGGGTCCAGCCTGCCCACCTGGCTGTGGCCGTATGGGCTCTGGCTCTGCCGCTCCCTTCCCACTGCCCCAGGCGGCCCAGGGCCACACCCTCTCCCTTGGTGGGCTGGAGCCTCCTTCCAGCCCCCTTCTCCCTGCCAAGCCGGTCTCCACACAACAGCCAGGCTTCTTCCAGGCTCCGGCCCCTCTGCAGGCCCCCTAGGGCCCTGGGGTTAGAGCATCGACCACCCTCTCAGTGCAGTGCCCACCTCTCCTGCTCCAGGGCTCTGGGGCTCTGGGGCTCAGCTCCCCCTGGAAACACCCGTTGTCCTTAGAACCTTGGCTGAGCTGGCCTCCTGCATCCACCCAGCGGGGCCACCCACGGCAGGGGCTGGCCAGAGCCGGGCTCAACAGATCAGCAGTTAACGGCAGAATGAATGAATGAACCTACAGTTTAGGTCTCCTTTAAACGTCACATCCTATTTAAATGTGCTGTATTAATACCAGTCTGTACACAAGCATAACAGTTTCAATAATGATATTTATTTTTAATGACCCCAAACCAAACCCTTTGTCGTCGAGTCGATTCTGACTCATAGTGACCCTATAGGACGGAATGGAACTGCCCCATGGGATTTCCAAGGAGCAGCTGGTGGATTGGAACTGCTGCCCTTTTTTAGTTAGCAGCTGAGCTCATTTTTGATAAGGAAATCATTAACTGAGTAGAAAACTGCTTGAGTCCCAGCAGCTGTTCTGCAGACAGGAGGCCTTGGCCAGGCAGTCCACCAGGGGGCAGTATAGACAAGCGGGGGGCACCACCCAGAAGGAAACCATGGCCCGGCCACTCAACACCCATCATACCGGACACAGAGGCGTGTCTCAGGTGCCCAGACAATGAGAACACGTCCTGGGGACTGGTCACAAGGGGCCGATAAAGGAAGCAGGCTCAAATCAACTGTACAAAGCCGTGGACAGGAGAAGAGGACACAGCTCCAAGGGAGTTTCACACAAACGAGCCCAGATGCCACGTGGTGGAGATGAGTCTTCAGTCACACGCGCGACAGAACCACACAAACAAAAACAAGAGAAAGAAACCCCACAGCCCAAACAGGTAGGAGCAGTCTGCGAATCCCGGCTCTAACGTTTTTAGATAGTCACTTGGGGACAGCTGATTCGGCCAGACCTACCTGGGCTCTCCTTTCGCGAAGTTTATCGTCTTCATGTACTCGGTCACACAATTATTGAACTCCTCCTAAAACAGCGGCAGGAATCCACGGTTACATTAAACTCACCGTTGACACATCACGCACGCTCAGTCATTCCGTGAATATTAAACCTCACGAAGGTTGGCCTGGCGCCCGCAGTTCGTGGACGGTTTATGAACGGGCACCCTGGCACAGAGGACAGTGTGTGGGTGGGTGCCTCGGGGTCTCTGCCCACCTCACCGGTGGCTGGGAAAATGAATTTAGTCTTTAACTCTGTATTGCTTTAAAATATTCTAAGAGTTGTCTAGCCTGACACAAGTTTTGAAGTAGGGTAAAAATTTAACTTTTCTCATATGGAATTCTGAGGAGAGTCGAGGCAATCTTAGGAAAAAATCTACGTCGTAGGACAAACGATGAAGCATCCGTTTGAGAAGGGCGGACCAGCAAAGGCTTGCCCTTCAGTCACCAGGAATATCCAGATTATACGGTAAGGGCTTCCTAACTCAAATGCACTGGCGTGTGAGGGGTGGTGTTGCGGGGGAAGTCCTCGGCCGCAGCCCCTGAGCAGGCGCCCGGGGGGGACGGCTGGCTCACCAGGTTCTCAGAGGACCGTGGGGCGCACAGCTGGGCTCGGCACAGGTACGCCCGGCCCCGAAACTGGGTGACCGGGCCCTTGACCTTGAAGTACATCTGGATGCAGTCCTCGCTCACGTCCGGCTGCCCCATCTGGAAGAGCAGGCGGCCGTCAGGGCTGCGCAGAGGTGCTCTCACCGCGCACGGGGACTCCCGCTCTGAAAGCGGAGCGCGGGGAGGTGCTGCCCCTGGACCCGCGCCTGGGGGCGGCCGCTCTGTCCAATCCCCAGGCCCACGGCCCGCGCCAGCTCCTGGCCCAGCGGTGGGCGCCCCCTCTCCTCTCTGGGACCACGGGGTCCAGGAGACCTGGGTCTCGGACTCACCTTGAAGGCCTGCTCTGCACACAGGACGAACAGGTCCGGGCTGAAGCTCTCCGAGGGGTCGAACTCGGATTTTCCTAGGTTGGCAGATTTAATCAGCTCGTAAGCCTTCCTCAGGGAGGCGGCGTCTGTGGAGACAGGAGTTGGGGAGATTGGGCCGGGAAGGGTATACAGTGGTCAGGTCACGGGCAGCCACCGCGTCCAGGAGCACCGGGGAGGACCGTCCCTCCAGCCGGACCAAGAGGGCCCTGGGGTCAGGCGGGCGTCGGGGGAGGCCCCTTCTGCCGCCCCCCAGGGCCTGGAACTTCCAGGAGAAGCGAGGAGGACACACGCGCCGCTCCCTTCTCACCGGCCCGCACCGGCTCACCCCCGGCTCAACCCTGGTCCCCTCACGCCCACCCGGGAGCGCAGGTGGGCGAGGTCTGCGCCTCCGGAAGAGTGGGGCGCGGAAAACGCCCGCGGCACCACTTAGCTCGCTAGGTGCCCCCCTTAAAAACGCCTTAGTTTAAACCCGGCTCTGGTCAAACAGATTCGGGAAGTGCGAGGACTCAGGGCCTCGAGGGCGCACGGATCCGCGGGGGCGGGGGTCGCGGCGGGTCCCGGGGTCTCCTCGGGGCGGGGGTCGCGGCGGGTCCCGGGGTCTCCCCGGGGCGGGGGTCGCGGAGATCCTGGGTCTCCCCGGGTTGGGGGCTTCGGCAGGTCCCCGGGTGTCCCAGGGGTGGGGGTCGCGGAGATCCTGGGTCCACCTTGCTGGCTCTCGGCGTAGGCCAGCTGCTGTGTGATGACCAGGTCCATGGCGCTGGTGTCCGAAGTTCGGGGTCCCCAGCGCACCCCACTCCCGCCCGTGGTTGGTCGGTGTCCTAGGCCGCTCGGACCAGCGGTTGCCTAGCGACGGGAGGGACGCGGCGCGACCTACGGGTCGGCGGTGGGGCCAAACTTGGCCGCCGCTCAGCTTCAGTGGGTCCCTGCTTTTCCTGGCCGCGCGATAGGGACGGGGCGGGG
>NW_004443967.1:21840028-21847136 GCF_000243295.1 Trichechus manatus latirostris
GCCAGGTAGGGGGTGGGGGCGACTGTTCCCGAAGGCTGGGGCTGGGAGGAGGGAGGGAAGCAGGAGGGGAGGGTGGGGACTGGTTACAAGGGTGAAGGAGAGATTCAAACATGGCCAGATCTACTTCTCCTGTCTTAGTAATGGAGTAGATGGGGGGTCGGGAAAGGTGGGAGGCCGGTGGACAACACGGGGTAGAGGGGCCATGGCGTCATGGGGAAGGAAAGGAGGGGGCTGGGAGAGGGTCTCTGGGAACTGACCTGCACTCTGTCCTGCACGTGGGAACCACAAACATGAGGTCTTTTAGAGCAGATGTGTGTAGGAGGGTCTGAGGGATATATATCCACCAGCGTCTGTCAGAGGGTCTGTCAGTGTGTCCTACTGTGTTGGCTATGTGTTGCTGTGATGCTGGGAGCTATGCCACGGGTATTGCAAATACCAGCAGAGTCACCCATGGAGGACAGGTTTCAGTGGAGCTTCTAGACTAAGATAGACAAGGAAGAAAGGCCTGGCAATATACTGCTGAAAATTAGCCAATGAAAACCCTACGGACCACAACAGAACACTGTCCAACTGGCCACCTTCGAACATGTGATCATGGTGAAGTAGAGGGCGAGAGAGGGAGGGAAAGACCCGTGGTGAGATGGTTGGCATGACCACTGCAAGGATGTGTGTGAGGGTGACACAGGACCAGGCAGCCCTTTGTCCCGTTGTGCCTAAGGTCACCACGGTACAGAAGCTAGCTATCTCACACACACACACACACACACACACACACACACACACACACACACACACAAAGGCTGTATATACTAAGTTCTGCCTTGGGGGTATGTTTCTCAGGGGCTAGCGTTGTACGCAATCTTGAATATAGAAAGCTCAAATCCCTTTAAAATGAGCCATCTATTCCCTTTCAAAGATGGTTCTCAAAAGCGGCTTCGTTTATTCATAAAGAAATGCAGGCACAGCTGTTATAAAATATTTCTTCCTGCCAAGCAAGTGTCTCCTAGATATTATATAGGAGATTTTCCGAATTCGAGCGCATTAAATATTAAAACTTATGTTTCCTAGTTATACAGTAGCCTGCAATATTAAGAATGAGGTACAAAGTTACTTTCTTACTCCATGGTATTTCATTTTGCAAAGATGATTCAGCTCAGGCCCAGCCTGCTTCTTAGCATGCGGGAGAATCAAGTGTGGGAGTTGTGGGGTGCCATTTGTTCCCCCCGAAAGTTTATTCCTCTCTCCAGTTGCCCCACCAGATCCTTGGGAACGGCCAGGCAGCCTCCCCCGAGAGACACATCATGGGATCTCAAGGAGGCAGCAGCCTGAGGAACGTTTGAGGCCTTGGTGACTCAGTGGTAGAATTCTTGCCTTCCACGCGGGTGACCGGGTTCGATTCCCGGCCAGTGCACCTCACGCACAGCCACCGCCTGTCTGTCAGTGGAGGCTTGTATGTTGCTATGATGCTGAACAGGTTTCAGCAGAGCTTCCAGACTAAGATGCACTAGGAAGAAAGGCCTTGGGGATCTACTTTCAAAAATTGGCCAGTGAAAACCCTATGGATCACAATGGTCCAATCTACAGCCGATCATGGGGATGGCGCAGGACCAGGCAGCATTTTGTTCCGCTGAGGTCACCACGAGTCAAGGGCTAACAACACCAAAGTTTTAACAACCAGCTCACCAATTCCTCCATATTCAACGATCAGCCAGTAGACAGCCCCCTCCCTGGTGACCCCTGGGGAAGGGAGGCTTCCTGCGTGGCCCGGTGCCCACCACCTACCCCCGCCTTCCCTGGGACCTGCACCCCTGCCTGGTGTGGAGGGTGGCCTCCCCACCCAGCCTGGCAGCTCTCCTTGGCTTTGCTTTTGGGCCCCTAGTCTGTCCTGCCTGCTTTGTCTTGAGAGTTCAGACAAGGAGTCTAGAAAACGGGGTCAGGCTTATATCACCACAGAGCAGACAGGCTGGGCCTGGGCTGATGAGGAAACCCCGGGAGCAGGAGAAGCCATGCCTTGTCCCTGAGCCAGGAGGTTGGTGACCACTGCGGGCTGTGACTGAGGTGGGCGTGACGGCCCAGGCCCAGGCCTTTGGACCCCCAGAGCCACAGTGGGCCAGGGCCCTCTGCCGTGTGTGTCAGAGTGTGAGGGTGTAAGTACGAGGGTGTGTGTGCGTGTGCGTGTGAGTGTGAGTGTGTGAGTGTGTGTTTTAGTGTGTGAGTGTGCGCATGAGAGTCTTAGGGCGTGAGGGTGTGAGTGTGGCAGGAACGTGAGTGTATGTGAGTGCACGCGCGTGCGCACGCACAGGGGATTTCGTCCTGTCACACGTGCACCTGGCCCAGCCCGGCTCTCGGAGGCAGCGGGGACAGGAGACCACTGGGGTCAAGGTGCAGAGGATCTGGTCCTCTGGAGGGAGCCCCTCGGCCGTGGGGTGGGGGAACCGAGCTCGAGAGTTACCCTCCACCCGCCCTTTCCACAAGGGCCCGGGCTCCGCGCAGTTCCCCGGACGGCCGCGCGAGGGCGCTGTCCCCCAGCGCCGGTTCCCGTGCTGAGCCCTGAAGAAGGTACAGGCTGGGCAGGGCGAGGGGGCGGGGGCTGGGCGGGCGGTGCTCAGCACACCTCCTCCTGAGCATCTCCCTGCAGCCTCCGACCCCAGGCTGACCTTAGATTTCAGATAATGAATAAGTGTTTAGTATCAGTGTGTGCCAAATATTACATGGGACACACTGCTACTAAAATATTATGCCTCGTTCATCTGAAATCCACATTCACCGGGCTTCGTGTGTTTGTATTTCCTGCGTCTGCAGCCCTTACTCGGTCCTGCACCGGCCTCTTCTGTCCCGACCCGCGGCGCCCTCTTGTTACGGAGATGGCGGAGCTGCCCACCCCCGCCGCCTCATGCTTTGTCATTACCCATCCATCCATTCATTGGAAAACATTTATTGAAGACCTAGCATGTCGTCACAGGGATGTAGCATCCTTTAAGCTAGGGTGTCTCATTCTGGGCACTGCCACTGTGCATTTGGGGCCCAATAAAGGTTTGCTGTGCTGTCCAGGCATTACAAGGTATTGAGCAGTGTCTCTGGCCTCTACCCACTCGATACCAGTAGTACCGCCCCCAGGTGGTGAAAAGGAAAATGCTTCCAGCTTATTTTGTGTCCTCTGGAGGGCAAGTGAGAGTCCTCGGGTGGCAAAAATGGTTAAGCACTCAGCTACTAACTGAAAGGTTCGCGGTTGGCATCTACCCAGAGGTACCTCGGAAGAAATGCCTGGCAATATACTTCTGGAAAATCAGCCGTCGAAAACCCTGTGTAGCACAGTTCTTCTCTGATAGACATAGGGTCGCCATGCATCTGAATCGACTGGATGGAAATGGTTTGCACGGTATTTGGAGAGCAAAATAGCCTCTGAGGAGAACCACTGCAATCAATTTTTCTCTCTTTTTTTTATTGTACTCCAGGTGAGGGCTTACAGAACAAATAGTTTCTCATGAAACAGTAGTAGACATATTGTTTTATGACATTGGTTAACAACCCCACAACATGTTAACCCTCTCCCTTCTCGACCTTTTTTTTTTGGTGAAAATATACGTAGCCAAAGATACACCATTTCAAAAATTTCTACAAGCGCAGTTCAGTGACATCGACTATGCTCTTCCAGTTGTGCTGCTATTCTCACTTTAGATGAAGGCTTACAGAACAAAATAGTTTCTTATTTAACAGTTAGTACACATGTTGCCTTATGACAATGGTTAACAACCTCACAACCCATCAACACTATCCTTACTCAACCTTGGGTTCCCTATCACCAGCTTCCTTGTCCCCTTCTGCCCTCTGGCCCTTGTCCCTGGACTGCTGTACCTCATCAGTCCCATTTGGTTTTATGGGGCTGTCCACTCCCCGGCTGAACGGTGAACCTCGGAAGTGACTTCACCACTGAGCTAAAAGGGTGTCTGGGGGCCAGTCTCCTGTAGGCCAGTAAATCTGGTCTTTTTTTTGTGAGTTAGAATTTTGTTCTACATCCTTCTCCAGCTCTGCCCAGAACCCTCTGTTGTGGTCCTGGTCAGAGCAGTCAGTGGCGGTAGCCGGGCACCATCTAGCTGTATGCAATCGATTTTTGGTTTAAAACCATACATAAATTTATATATAATTTAAATGTGTGTATACATATATGTGTATATATATATGATTCTGTGCATAGACTAGCTGGTTCAAAGGTTCTGGTCATTTAAAAATTTGTAAATATTGCTGAACTTTTCTCCAAAGAGCACGTATCCATTGCTGTCTGCACCATCAGTGAACAATCTGGCAATCTCTGCACACCTTACTCCATAGGGTTTTACTGAACTCACTGATGAGCGAACAATGGTTCCTTACTGTAGCTTTAACTTGAATCTGCTTATTATGAGTTAGGTTAAACATCTTTTCATATACTGCAACTTTTTATTAACTGGCTGTCTTGGTTGTTTACTGCTGCTATAACAGAAATACCATAAATGGGTGGCTTTAACAAACTGAAATTCCTTTTCTCACAGTTTAGGAGGCTACAAGTCCAAATTCAGGGTGCCAGCCCTAAGAGAAGGCTTTCTCTCTCTGTCGGCTCAGGAGGAAGGTCCTTGTCTCTTTGAGCTTTTGCTCCTGGGTGATCTTCATGTGGCCTGGCATCTCTCTTCCCCCATCTCTGCTCTGTTCAATCTCTTTTATATCTCAAAAGAGATTCACTCAAGATACACCCTACATTAATCCTGCCTCACTAACATAACAAATCCCAGATGGGATTATAACCACCATCATAGAGATAATCACTGGTTATCATATCCTTTATCAATTATTTTCTATTGGGCTGTGGGTAATTTCAAACTGATTTGTTAAGCATTATATATGTTAAGGAAATGACCACTTTGTGATATGATCTTCAAATAATTTCTCCATTTTGTTCTTAGTTTCTTGACTTTGCCTATTTTAAATTTGTCAGGCAGAAGTCTTCTGTTTTTATTTAATGTAGTTGAATGCATCAGGCTGTCTCTCTGTCCCCTTAGAAAGACTACCCTCCTCCAAGATTGTTATTGTTCATTGCCGTCTAGTCAGTAGACTTGCTCCACAGGGTTTTCAAGACTGTATCCTTCCAGAAACAGATTGCCAGGCCTTTCTTCTGAGGTGCTTTTAGGTGGATTCAAACACCACCAGCCTTTCAGCTAGTAGCTGAGTGCTTAACCATCTGCAGCACCCAGGGACCCCAGGATCATAAATCAAGAATGGCCTGTGTTAGCTGCTAGAGCCTTGATGGCTTCACTTTCTGGGATTTGAATCTTCGGTAAACCAGGAGTCTCTTTAGGGTGAAGCGGGGTGCAGCTGCGCCTCATCTCTGAGTGCCCCAGTCCTTCTGCACCGAGTGTGGCACTCCTGGCCCGGTCTGTCTGTCATGGACCCAAGCGGCACTGTTTCCGTTGCTCTAGCTCACAATATGCTTTGACATCTGCTGCACGAGGCTCCTCTCGTAATCTCTCTCGGTGGAAGCTTTCAAGGCCGTATTTGCTTGTTTATTTTTCACATAAATTTCTGAATCATCTGGTCTAGTTCCAAAGAATATACCGTTGGCATTTTCATTGGGCTTGTGTCAAGGTCTGCATTAACTCAGAGAGAACTGACACCTTGGAGACAGTGGGCCTCCTGACCCAGAACCAAGCAGGCTGTCCCTTCTGTCCTTTCAGTGTGCCACTGGCCTCTGTTGGCCAATACTTTATGTAGAATTTGTGCTTTAATGTTGGTAAGTAGGAGCCCTGGTGGTGCAGAGGTTAAGAGCCACAGCTGCTCACCAAAAGATCGGCAGTTCAAATCCACCAGCAGCTCCTTGGAAACCCTGTGGGGCAGTTGTACCCTGTCCTGTAGGGTCGCTATGAGTTGGAATTGATTAGAAGGCAACGGGTTTGATTTGGTTGGTAAATAAAGTTCATCTAACGTTTCTTTTCAAACAGACTTTGGAGGTTTATTCTTTTTTTCTATAATCTTGAAGTGGTTTCATACCGTTGGGATTATCTGTTCCTTAAAGGTTTGCTAATACTTGAGAAACTGGACATATTCTTTTCTTTTTTGTTTTAAGCAAGTGTGTGTGTGTATGTGTGTGTGTATATGCATGTATATATAAACGTGTATATGTGCATTATGTATATGTGTGTATGTGTGTGTGTGCATGTATGTATACACATGTGTATGTGCATTATGTGTGTGTGTGCATGCGTATTTGTGCATGTGTATGTGTGCATGTATGTCTACATCTGTGTGCATTATGTGTGTATATGTGAGTGTGTGTTGAAGTTCCTGTTAACAGTCTCTATTTCTTGTATGGTAATTGGCGCCCCCTGAGTCAATTTGGTAACTTATATTTTCCTAGAAAAGCATTCATTTCGTTCACATTTTAAGACGTATAAGTTTGGGCAGCATAGTCTTTTATGGTTGTTGTAACTTGCCCTGTGTTTGCGGCTATCTTATTCTTATTATTTCATATGTTGTATGTCCCTCGTTTTTGCCCCTTCATTAGGTTAGTTAATAGTTTCTCTATTGTTTGGCATTTTTTTCTTTTTATTGTTGTAGTTTAAATGAAGTTTACATTTCAGCTTAGTATCCCATACAAAAATTTATACATACATTGTTATGTGACCCTAACTGCTTTCCCCATGCTGTGACAGCACACTCCTCCTTTCCACCCCTGATTCCCCATGTCCATTCAACCGCCTGCTAGCCCTCTCTGCCTTCCCACCTCACCTCCGGACAGAAGCTTCCTGTTTAGTCTCTTGTATCTACTTGAGCTAAGAGGCACGCTCCTCACGAGTATCACATTATGTCCCACAGTCCAGTCCAATCCCTGTCTGAAGAGTTGGCCTCAGAAATTGTTTTAGTTCTGAGCTGAGAGAGAATCCAGGGACCATGCTTTCCCGGGTTCCTCGAGTCTCAGTTAGACCATTAAGTCTGGTCTTCTTACTAGAATTTGAGTTTTGCACCCCACCTTTCTCCTGCTCCATCAGGGACTCTGTTGTGTTCTCTGTCAGGACGGTCATTGGTGGTAGCCGGACACCATCTAGTTCTTCTGGTCTCAGGCTGATGAAGTCTCTGGTTT
>NW_004443967.1:21847236-21868634 GCF_000243295.1 Trichechus manatus latirostris
ATATACCCTGTTGTACTGCAGTAATGAGGGCCTACACTGTTGAGATGGGCCCACACAAGTTTATTCAGGGGGAAAGAGACTCAAAGTCCATGGATCCCTTATGCCAGTGTCCAGGCAAAGAAGCTGTGTCTACCCTGAGTTCCTGGCTTAGGAGAGCCAGCAGTTTAGTTTTGCCCCCATTTGTTAATTTGTTCACTCTCCAAGGCCGGGAAAATGGCTCAGGGAGGGTGACGGATCCTACTTCCAGCCCAGGGGACTCGGCAATTGCTGAAGCTGGCCTGGGTTCCAGTGCAGAGCAGGGAGTGAGAAGGTAAATGGGAGAGAGGTTTTTCCTCTGTTTTTGATCTGCTCGGTAGGCCGAAGGCAAATACTTATCTACCGGCAATTGAGTGCTGCTTCTCACTGGTTCTGGGTGGGTGTGTAGACTCTCTGGTGCTGGGTCTCTCCCAGTGTGGAAAATGTGCCTCGCAAGCACTGATGCTTGTCTGCCTCACCACTCACCCCCAAGGTGATCAGGCCTGAAGGACTCAGGCTCTTGTCGGGTCAGGTCTGGCACCTCCTCACTGCTTCTGAACCATCTCTCCCTCCCCCTGCGACTGTGTCCGGTTCCTCGACTTTGCCTTTGATGTTCAGGCTCCCAGATTGTCATATATAATCGAATCACTTGTTTTTTCAGGTCTTTGTTGTAAGAGGATCCACCTGAAGCACCTGACTACTCTGCCGTCTTGGCCTCACCTTCTGTTTTTCTTTTTTTAGGAACAAACTTGTTTATTTGTTTATTCTACTGTTTTCTTTGTTTTAAAATTCATTAATTTCTTTTTTAGTCTTTACCAAGACTTTCTTTCTGCTTAGCATTGTGTTTCTGTAATTCTTCTTGACTTAGATGCTTAATTGAATCATTTTCACTTTTTCTTGTTAATGTAAATATGTAAGCCTATGGATTTTCCACGAAACACTCTTTTAGCTGTATCCTACAATTCTGACATGCAATATAAAAGCACAACTGTGATCCTTAAGTGTGTGTCAACTTGGCTGGGCCATGGTTCTCAGTGGTTTGGCAGTTATGATGTAGTGTGGCAGTTGTATGATGATGTGATCACTTCCATGATGAGATTTGATATAAAGTGATCACCTCCATGATGGGATGTGCTGTGATTAGCCAGTTGAAAAGGAGTTTCTTTGGGGGTGTGGGCTGCATCAAATATATAAGTGGACTCTCTGACAAGGTTTGTGGGCTTTTGCTCACTCTGGATCCTGCAGCTGGCTCCTGCTTATCTGACTGCTGGTTCTTGGGACTTGTGCTAACAGCTTACCTGTCGTCTTACCTGTCGATCACATACCCTTGATTCGTTGATCTTTGCAGCCTGTGAGCAAGACCCCTGCTCTCTGAACTGCCAATCTTGGGTTTGTCAGCCCCTGCGGCTACGTGAAGCAGGAGACACCTCTATCCTGACCCACAGACTTAGGACATTCCAGCCTCTATAACCTTTTGAACCATTTCCTTGATATGAAGCTCTCTATATGTATATTTATACGCTTTACTGGTTTTGCTTCTCAAGAGAACCCAGCCTAAGACAACAACTCTCAAAGTGTTAAACATGTTTTTCATATAAGTCTACAGTGAGTGTGTGCCCCCAAGTTGTACTTAGCTCATTAGTGATGAAGCCAATGGAATGACAGTGTGAGTTCAGAAAAGATTTGAGGAGTGGAACTGATACAGCTATTGGGGAAAGGGAGAACAAAAGAGAATTTGTTGTTGTTGTGGGGTGCTGTCGAGTCAGTTCTGACTCATAGCGACCCCATGTACAACAGAAAAAAACACTGCCCGGTCCTGCGCCATCCTCACAATTGTTATGCTTGAACCTATTGTTGCAGCCACTGTGTCAACCCATCTCCTTGAGGGTGTTTGTCTTTTTCACTGACCTTCTACTTTACCAAGCATGATGTTCTTCTCCAGGGACTGATCCTTCCTGACAACATGTCCAAAGTATGTAAGACGTAGTCTCGCCATCCTTGCTCCTAAGGAGCATTCTGGTTGTACTTCTCCCAAGACAGATTTGTTCGTTGTTTGGCAGTCCATGGAATACTCAATATTCTTCACCAACACCACAATTCAAAGGCATCAATTCTTCTTCAGTCTTCCTTGTTCATTGTCTAGCTTTTGCATGCATATGATGCAATTGAAAACACCATAGCTTGGGTCAGGCGCACTTTAATCTTCAAGGTGACATCTTTGCTTGTCATCTTTGGTTCATGTACTACAGGATAATAAAAGGTCCTGTGAGATCCTCTTCTCAACTGGGTGGAAAGTAGTCCTTGTGTGTTACTGTCTTTCTGCAAGGTAACCTGTAATTTCACAGGGCTATGCAATGCCAGCTGAATGGGTTGTGGACAATAAATAAGTCAACATAGTTATCATCTCTGACAGAATCAGACGAATGTTCTAGCATGATATGAAAAATCACAACACCATTAATTTATCTCTTTCCAAATTTTGGATCTATTTTCCTGAACAGTGGTGTTTTCTAGATATTCTGTAACGAGAGATTTGATTTCTTCTCTGGCTCAGTGGTTATTCAGCAAGTTAAAAGCTGTTCAGACTGCAGGTTTGTTTCTTTCTCTCTAGTTCTTACTTTAAGTCCTTGTTGTATTGCACTGTTATCAGAGGTTATTGCCTGCGCTACATCTACTCTTTGGAATTTATTGGGGTTTTCTTCAGGTCTATGTATATGATCAGTGTTTGTGATTGTCCCTCGGACACTTGGAAAGAATTTGTTATATATTAATTAGAGCTCATGTATTGATTACACCATTTAGGTCTCTGTAGCCTCACTGTTTTTTAATCCACTAATATGTTTCTGTCTAGTTCTCCTTGCATGTCTATGGGCTAATTTATAGTTTTCCGTGAGTGCTGACTCACTGTTATTTGGTGGGTAGATATTTACGGCCATTATAATGATCTTCACTGTGAGTTGTAACTGCTGTCACTGTAAGTCTTGTCTCAGTCTTGTTTACTGCTTTTTGCCTTAAAGTCAACCTTGTCTAATGTTAAGATCACAATTCTTGCTTTCTGTTTACTTTTCCCTACTGTTTTTTAAAACTGCGGTCTAATCAGCATGCAGTGAATGCACGGCCTTCAGTGTTAATGTTTGCATGAGTCTTGATGCGCGCCCTTGCCCTGTAACCCAGGGATGACGTTTGTCGATGTGGAGTGACCCAAGTGTGGTCTGAGCAAGTGTGGGATGGCCTGGTGGGGGACGGCTGGAAAGGCAGGCCGGGTCCTCGCCTGGAAAACTCATTTTGTCGGGACTTTGAAGTTCCAGTGGCAGCTCTGCAGAGTGTTTTCTGGTAAGATGCACTTGTCGTAGTTCTTCGGGCGGGCGAGGGGACCCCTGGCTGGAAGCACGGAGCTCAGGGCCCTGCATGAAGCAGCCCCGACAGAGCCGCTCCCTCCATCTCATCTCAGGAGACCCCCTACAGCCCTCACGTTCTGGAAAGGGGAGTGCCCTTCACCCGGGGGTGCCAACTAGCCGTAAGGAAGGCCGGTGCAGCACCTCCACCTTGCTCCTCGGTTTCCTCCTGTGCATCTCCCACAGACTCCACTGGTTCCTGCTGGGCGTGTGAACACATGGATTCCTGCAATTGCTGATACTCGGTGCTCCAGGTGGACATTGACACCAGCTGGCCACTGGCCCCAAGATGGCGGCTAACTCCGGACATTGCAAGAAGGCTTTGGTGAGGGACCTTCGTGCCTGGCATCCCCTGGCAGTGGGGCCATTTCCTTTACCCTGTCTGCTGGGGCCGGAGGACTCAAAGCCTCAGTCTTTGGTGGGAAGGGGGCATGTGTGATAGTTTTCCCTCCTCACCAAAAGATTGGCAGTTCAAACCCACCCAGAGGTGCCTCAGAGGAAAGGCCTGGAGATCTGCTTCTGAAAGGCCACAATCGTGAAAGCCCTGTGGAGTAGTTCTACTTTGCACACGTGGGGTCGCCATGAGCCGGAGTTGACTTCACATCAGTTGGTCTGGTTTGGTTTTCCTGGCCTGAGGGTGCGAAGGAGGCCAGGGAAGGGACCCAGGAGGGGAGCCGTATGTGAAGCTTTCCTTCCTCTCACAGCAGGACTTGGTAAAGGAGGCGGCCAGTCTGGAATGTCATCCATGAAAAATGATCTGCAAACAGAAGAGACCCCCGCCCCAGTCGGGAGGCTCCTTAGTCAGGGGCTCGGGTTCCAGCGGCTCAGCGCATCGTTAGCCCCACCAGGAGGAGGGCTCAGTGCTGCTGGGTGGTCAGCCGACTCTTGGGCAGAAGTTGTGTGGGGAGAAACGAGACGCTTACAGCAGCTGGCAGGCTGGGACCGTCGCTAGAAAGGCCAGGCTCTGTGCTCGGAGGTGGGATCCCCCTCAAGGAGTTGGGGCCCAGAGAGCAGGACCTCAGCACATTCACAGTGTTGGAACAAGCACTTCGTTCTCTCTGGGCCTCACCTTTGCTATGGGCCTCACCCCAGAATCTCAGGGCATTAAATGGATGGTGATGTCAGTGAAGCTGCAGAGAATAAAGCCCCCAGCAGAGCCGAGGCAACAGTGAGGAATCAGCCATGTAGAGGGCTGGCCCTCACACCCTATGCAGTGAGCTGACCAGACAAGAGTCTTAGTCTGCAGAGCCCAGTGAGGCTGACCAACCCGGTCTCCCACGACTCCTGCATCCAGGCCTGTCCTCCCTCTGCTGACACGGCCTCCTGCCCCCAACCCAGGTCTGTCGTCCTCCCTAGGTGCCCCCCACCAGACCAACACAGCCTCCTGCCCCTCTAGGCCTGGCACCCCCACCCCGGTGCCCAGGCTGACCCCGGCTCTCCTATTTGGGTGGTGGGCTCAATCTGTGTCCTTCCCCCCTGCTGTTTTAGGACTGCTCTCGAGGGCTGTGTGTGTGTTTGATCTTAACACACGTCTCCAGGGAGATAGACTGCATCCAGGGCTCGGCAGCAGCGTCCCATCCACGTGGACCAGTGGTCACAGCAGGACCCTGGCCCACGACCACTGCTGTGAGGTTGATCAGCGGACAAGAGCCGTCCTGGTTTGGTTCCTCTTTCCAGCCCCAGGAGGACACTCGGGGCAGCGCTTCTTAAACCTGGGCACTGGGGAGAAAGGAAGTACCTTCCTCAGGCCCCCGCACCCGCCCAAATCAGCCTCCATAATCCGGTGCTTCAGTCTGTCCAAATGTAACATATGTTATAAATCCACTACTCTCACCCAAGTATGAAGCTTGGCAGTGGATGTTGGTCCCTGGCTGATCCCAGAATCAGGCACCTCAGAAGGATGCAGAGCTGCCCTCACTCAGAGGCAAGTCCCTGGATACCTGGCTCCCACAGCTGTCTTTCTCTAATGTCCCATGTCCAATGTGGCCATAATCCAGCTGGCTGTACCTCTGGACACATCTGAACCATGTCTGCCCCTCAGGACTTCCATCACCATCTCCTTACTCCAGGTCACCACAGACGGCTGTATGGGCTGCTGGTGTCCGTTACCCCCTCAGGCTGCTCCTGCACAGCATCCGTGGGAACATTGCTCCATGTTGGGGACCCTCCATGGCCTGTATCCTGGGGTGAAAGCCCAATCTGGGCCCCCGTGAGCTCCCCTGTGCCATGCCCTCCCCCATTGCTGATTTGTCCATCTGGCCTGGCCACACTGGTCTTCTAGATGCTTCCTGGAGAAGCCAGGACAGCCGCATGCCAGGGACACTTCCATTTGCCCTTCCTTCTGCCCACAGCCCCCTCCCACAAGACATGGCCTGCTCATGCTCCTAGGGTCCTGACCCCCCATGTAAAACCGTAGCCCATCAAGCATGTGTGCTGAGGGTTTGCCTGCTGGGTTATTGTCTGTGCTCTTGCTAGAATTTAACCTCCCTAAGGCCCCTGATAGGTCCCTGGGTGGCACAAAGAATCTGCTCTGGGCGATTAACAAGGGAGAGAGGCCTGGCGATCTGCTTCCCTAAAGATTACCGCCAAGAAAACCCTGTGGAACAGTTTTACTCTGTAACACATGGGGTCAGGTCGACACAGGGTCAAATTAAGGCATGTGAAGACCCTAAACACTGATAATCTGTGGTACCCCCTCATCTGATTATTCAAGCATTCGAATGGGGTATGCGAGTTATACCTATACGTGTATAACTCGTAGCTATCCATGATGTAATTTCTTTTGAAATGCAGCTATAATGTTAGTGATTGACCGCAAAAGTGGTATATGGCATTTTAGCGGAACGAGATGACCTGGATAAAATTCTTAGCGGGTGAATGCAGCACGTTAGACTCGACAGGCCACCCCCACATCTCGTTTGTTGTTGTTAGCGACTCTGTGTACAACAGAATGAAACACTGCCCAGGCCTGCACCATCCTTACAATGGTGATATATTTGAGCCCATTGCTGAAGCCACTGTGCCGATTGATCTCTTCGAGGGTCTCCTTTTTTTCGCTGGCTCTCTACCTTACCAAGCATGATGTCCTTCTCCAGGGACTGATCACTCCTGATAACATGGCCAAGGAGCACTCTGGCTGTACTTCTACCAAGATAGATTTGTTCATTCTTCCAGCAGTCCATCATATATTCAATATTCTTCGCCAACACCATAATTCAAAGGCATCAATTTTTCTTCAGTCTTCCTTACTCATTGTCCAGTTTTCACATGCATACGAAGCAATGGAAAATACCACGGCTTGGGTCAGGCACACCTTAGTCCTCAGAGTGACATCTTTGCATTTTAACACTTGAAAGAGATCTTCTGCAGCAGATTTGCCCAATGCAATATGTTGTTTGATTTCTTGACTGCAGCTTCCATGGGCGTTGACTGTGGATCCAAGTAAAATGAAATCCTTGACAACTTCAGTCTTTTCTCCCTTTATCATGATGTTGCTTATTGGTCCAGTTGTGAGGATTTTTGTTTTCTTTATTTTGAGGCTGAAGTCTTTGATCGTGATCAGTATGTGCTTCAAGCCCTCTTCATTTTCAGCAAAGAAAATTGTTTCATCTGCATAATGCAGGTTGTTAATGAGTCTTCCTCCAATTCTGATGCCCTGTTCTTCATATAGTCCAACATCTCAGATTATTTGCTCAGCATACAGATTGAATAGGTATAGTGAAAGGATACAACTCTGAGGCACACTTTTCCTGACTTTAAACCATGCAGTATCCCCTTCTTCTGTTCGAATGACTGCCTCTTGATCTGTGTACAGGTTCCTCATGAGCACAATTAAGTGTTCTGTAATTCCCGTTCTTTGAAATGTTACCCATAATTTGTTATGATCCACACAGTCAAATGCCTTTCATAGTCAATAAAACAGGTAAACATCTTTCTGTATTCTCTGCTTTCAGCCAGGATCCGTCTGACATCAGCAATTATATTCCTTGTTCCACATTCTCTTCTGATTCTGGTTTGAAATTCTGGCAGTTCCTAGTTGATGTACTGCTGCAACCATTTTTTAATGATCTTCAGCAAAATTTTACTTGTGTGTGATATTAAGGATATTGTTCAATAATTTCCACATTCCATTGGATCACCTTTTTTTGGAATTGGCACAAATATGGATCTCTTCCACTCAGTCGGTTAGCCAGGTAGCTGTCTTCCAAATTTCTTGGCTAAGAAGAGTGAGCACCTCCAGCGCTGCATCCGTTTGTTGAAACATCTCAATTGGTATTCCATTAATTCCTGGAGCCTCATTTTTCGCCAATGCCTTCAGTACAGCATGGACTTCTTCCTTCAGTACCGTTCGTTCTTGATTATATGCTACCTCCTGAAATGGTTGAAGGTAGACGAATTCTTTTTAGTACAGTAACTCTGTGTATTCCTTTCATCTTCTTATGATGCTTTGTGCATTGTTTAATATTTTCTCTGTAGAATTCTTCAATATTGCAGCTTAAGGCTTGATTTGTTTCTTCAGTTCTTTCAGCTTGAGGAATGCCGAGCATGTTCTTCCCTTTTGGTTTTCTAACTCCAGGTCTTCGCACATATCATTATAATACTTTACTTTGTCTTCTCCAGCTGCCCTTTGAAATCTTCTGTTCATTTCTTTTACTTCATCATTTCTTCCTTTTGCTTTAGCTACTCAATGTTCAAGAGCAAGTTTCAGAGTCTGTTCTGACATCCATTTTGGTCTTTTCTTTCTTTCCTGTCTCTTTAATGACCTCTTGCTTTCTTCATGTGTGATGTCCTTGAAGTTAGGGGTCTCTCAGCCTAAACAACCTTGTGTGTGGGCGCCCTTGTGACCCTGCGTGGACTTCATTTCCGGCCAGCACATTCTCACACTCTGGAGCTGGTATCAGTTTCACTGAGCGCCCTGCCAGTTCTCTTCCACTGTGGTGCGCACTTTTCCTTGTGTGCTGCCTGCTTGGCATCTGTGGGGCTTTGCTTTGGACAGCTGCTGCCCCTGTTTTGTTGATGCCCTAATCACACGCTTACCTTGCTGACTGGGTAATCCATCCCTGGGTCACCACGAGTCAGAACTGGGTTTGGTTTTTGGCACTTGGTTCAGGCTGTCTCCCCTCCCCAGGACATACTTCCCCAGAGAAGACACAATAAGCATTTGTGGAACAAATGAATTCTGGGAATTTCCACACCTTTCACCTCGGAGGGAGAGAAGGGCCTGAGCCTAGACTTGCTGGGCCCCCCACCCACTCATCCCACTGGGCTCCAGAAAGCGGAGAGGGAAAGGACAAGGTTAGAGGGCTGCTGTGGGGTCTGGCCAGCTCTCTGGGGCTGACTGTGGCCAGAAAGGGACTGGGCGGTGCCTACTGGCTCCGAGAATCTCGGAAGCGGCCAGAGAGAGTCCCCAGGCCTCTCCATGAATGTACTCGTGAGCAGGCGGGCTGGCCTGAGAGCCACATGGGACCTGAGAAGCAGCAGAGCAGGAGGCTGTGGGGGACACCTCAGCCCCGAGGGTGTCCTGCCACGGAGGACCCTGAGTGTCTGATTCTGGTGGCCCCGACCTCAGGGCTGCCCCAGCATGCAATTTCAGGCACTGATGCTGTGGCTGTTAGTCGCCATTGGGTTGGGGGGCCAGATCACAGGGGCTACACCCACATTGGAGGGCCAGGACACAGGGGCCATGCCAGGCAGGGGGCTGTGAGGCGGGTGAGAGAATCTTGCAGGTAGGATGTGGTGTGTGGGGGACATTCCATAAGAGGTACCCGGGATGATTTTGTGGTGTTTGGCTCTGACCACAATTCCTGATGATGGCCGTGGCTGCGTGGTTCATGTCTCTGCTGTAACATCCGAAGTCCCCCTCATGTTAGTGGTGACCGTCCTCTCTCACATAGAAAAGGACGGGCCTGAGCTCCCGCCCACACTCCGCTCCTCGGGGCGCTGGCTCTATTTTTAGCCATCCTGTTAGGCAGTGACCCCCGCCCACGTGTCCTGTTCACCTTCTCAGCATAAGCAGGCTTTTCCCATTATTCACCCAGCGCAGAGTCCCAGCAGGCACCTGCTTAAATGCAAGATCAGCCAGCCATAACGGGTGCAGGCATCGACGGAAACCTCACAAGCAGAAGCTGCTGGCCCCTGGTGGTGGTGCCAGCCCCACGGAAGGCTCGGGGTCAGGCTGGGGGTCCCCATGACCCTCTGTCCTCAGGGACATTTTGGCACCTGGCACCTGGCCATCAGCTGGGGCCAGGAGGGAGGTTCTGAACCTGAGTGTGAGGGTCTGGGGGCTCCCAATCCTGCACCCTAGTTTCCACCTGCTCCCCTTTCCAGAAGGAAGGGCCTTGTGGACCTAGATGAGGCCACAGGACTGGGGGCCATGAGAGAGGTGCTACTCAAAGCAGATCCACACTCTCCGTGCCCTGGGTCCCTGCTGGGGACGCCTGCTGATGCCTGAAACAGGCACTTGGGAAAGATTCCCAAAATGTTCATCATGGACCTGACAGACCAGCACTGATGACCTCCGGCCTCCCGGGCTCATTGGAGGCACTGTCTGGTCTCAGTGGCTACTTGAGCAGCGGCTTCAGCAAGTAACTGCTTCCTGGGGGCGAGGGGGATGCGAGGGGAATGCACGTCCAAGTGCTGAGTCCTTGTCTCCACCCATCACCCACACTCAGTGTTTGCCAGGGCGATGGTCCTCTCCCTCAGGGGCCTCTGGACGCCCTGGCCTTCTGATGAACTTCTCCCTCCCTCTCTCCCCTCCTGCTTTTCCTTCTTCCTTCCTTCCATGGAGACAAGCAGAAATGTCTTTTTCTGCACAAAGCAAAACCACCTGCCTTGCACCCTGTGTCCGGGGGCCCCTCTGCGCAAAGGCTGGTTGGCGTGGGCACCCGAGGCCTTTCTCCATCACTTTTTCCAGAGGACACCGGACCATTGTGGGGGTGAAGTGTCATCTTTCTTCAAATCTTTCTTCAATGACTGGAAAACGGAATGCACTCTGCATTCATTTTACACAAACGGCACGGACAGGGTCAGGGAAGAGTTGGCCCTGGGCCCACCCGACCCCTTGGAGGCTTGATGATTGCAGTCTATGGGAGCCTTCAATTATCCACTATAATATTCATAGAAGTATGAAAAATTAAGCACGAGTAGTTTGCTTTGTGTTTCATTATTAAGCTAAGCAACTTATTTTTCACTTGGCTAGGAGCTTCCTGTCTTTTCCAAGAAAAAAGAAGTGGGCAAGAATAATGGCACTCATACTTTGTGCTATTGAAATTAAAATTTAAATGACTTCTGTGTTCAAGTGAAAATGAATGGAGATGTTTATAAATACAGATTGGTTGAAAATTAAAAAAGGCGAGAGCTTCTGTTATTTGTTTTATGAATGTAAGTTTTGTTCAAATGACTCCTCAGGGCCACCCACTGCCAGAGTTCCACCTGCTCTCTGGGGCCTCTAACTGGTCCTGAGCCTGCCAACTGGTCATTCCTTCATCTGTCCGTCTGTCTGTTTATCCATCCACCAGCATCTATGTTCAAGATGGACAGAGAGTGCCTTCTCCTCCCCGATTCCAGCTCCTGTGACCCTGTTGTCAAAGTGTCACTGGAGAGCCATCCCACACCAGCTTCTTTTAGATGTTTCTAGTGTCTTGCAGTTCATGCTCCTTTCACTAAAGTCTTGAAATGAAGCTCGGATTAAAACCTCAGAGTCCTCACTCCTCTGAGCGTGGGGTCACTGTGTGTGGTGGGTGGTATTTTGTTCCCCAAACAGATGCATCCAGGTCTTAACTCCCAGTACCTGTGAACGTGTCCTTATTGGCAAAAGGCTTTGTGCAGACATGGTTAAGGATCTCAAGATCTTGGATTTAGCGTGAGCCCTGAATCTAGTGACAGGTGTCCTTCTAAGAGAAGGGAGAAGGAGATTTGAGACCCTGAGACAAGGGGAGAAGGCCACGTGCAGATGGAAGCAGAGATAGGAGTGATGTGGCCACAAGCCACGGAACGCCTGGAGCCACGAAACGCCTGGAGCCAGCAGAAGCCGGAGAAGATGAGGAACGATTCCCCTCTAGAGCTTCAGAGAGAGCAGAGCCCTGCCAGTGCTTTGATTTTGGACTCTGTCCTCCAGACCTGTGAAACAGTGTCTGTGGTTTTAAGCCACCAAGCTTGTGCAACAGCCACAGGGAACTCATACCAACCCTGTCTGTGGAGATTCTGAATGAGCACATGTCAGGTAGAGCTGCTGTGATGGTTTTTTGGTTACTTTCAATTATTTTGATATAATTCCAAACATACACACAGGTTGCAAGAAAAGTACAAGAAATTATCCTGTACCCTTTACGCAAATTCCCTAGCTGCTTAACATTCGTCCCGTTTGCATTACCATCCTACTCGTCTACCACGCTCGCTCTCTCACTCCTGCATATGCATCTGTACGTATAGGTGTGTACATTTCCCTGAATCAGTTTGAGAGAATAAGCAGAAAAGTTGAAGATGTCATGCCCATTTGTCCCTAAATGCAGTTGATTCTTGTTATTCATGGTGATTATGTTCTCTAAAGCCACCGTGAACAGTGAATTAGCTAACCAGCCTTGTTAAACCTCAGCTGGAAATGTCTGCTTCAGACGACCCAAGTTTTTTGCAGCTCTGAGCACGTACATGTCTGCAAATAATTGTAAAAGCAACACAAGTATTGATTTTGGGGTTACAAATAGATTTTAGCGAGTAGGAGAATTCACAAATACAGAATCCGCAAATAACGAAGATGGACTAGAATTCAGTGTGTAGTCCCTAAAACAAGGACAAACTCTTTCATAACCATAGTATTATTATCAAAATCAGGAAACTTAATATCGGTAAAATAGTGTGATTTAATCCAGAGCCCATGGACAAATTTCATCAATTGTGCCAGAATGTCCTTTATAGTTACTTTTTTTTTTTAGATCCAGGATCACATGCCACATTTAATTGTCATGTCCCTTTGTTGTTGTTGTTAGGTGCCATCAGGTTGGTTCCAACTCATAGCAACCCTTTGTACAACAGAATGCAACACTGCCCGGTCCTGTGCCATCCTCACAATCATTGCTATGTTTGAGCCGTTGTTGCTGCCACTGTGTCAATCCATCTCATTGAGGGTCTTTCTCTTTTTCGCTGACCCTCTACTTTACCAAGCATGATTTCCTTCTTCAGGGACTGGTCCCTCCTGATAATGTGTCCAAAGTATGTGAGACAAAGTCTCACTATCCTCACTTCTAAGGAGCATTCTGGCTGTACTTCTTCCAAGATAGATTTGTTTGTTCTTCTGGCAGTCCATGGTATATTCAATATTCTTCACCAACACCATAATTCAAAGGCACCAATTCTTCTTTAGTCTTCCTTATTCATCGTCCAGCTTTCACATGCATATGAGGTGATTGAAAACACGGTGGTCTGGGTCAGGTGCACCTTAGTCTTCAGAGTGACATCTTTGCTTTTTAACACTTTAAAGAGGTCTTTTGCAGCAGATTTGCCCAATGCAATACATTGTTTGTCCCTTTAGTCTCTTTTAATTGTGAACGATTTTTCTTAGCCCTTTGTATTTCTTGACCTTGAAATTTTTGTAGAGTATGGGCCAGTTATTTTGTAGGATGCTCCTCAATTTAGGTTGATATTCAGATCTTCTATTTTATTCTGTGACCATTTTGGTAAAATGTATTTTTCAAAGAATTTTTCCATTTCATCTTAGTTATCACATTTATTGTCATAAAATTGTTTATAATATTCCCTGATTTCCCTGTATATGACTGTAGGATCTGTAGTGATATCTCTTCTTGCATTTCTGAAATTGATAATTTGTGACTTCTTTATTTCATGATCAGATTAGATACCAAAAACCCGTTGCCATCGAGTCTATTCTGACCCACAGCAAGCCTATAGGACAGAGTAGTACTGCCCCATAGGGTTTCCAAGGAGCTGCTGGTGGATTCAAACTGCCAACCTTTTGGTTAGCAGATGTAGCTCTTAACCACTTCACCACCAGGGCTCCATCAGACTTGATTAGGGAATATAAAAATTTCATTCATCCTTTTACTTATTTATCTATTATTGTAAACATTCAAATACAAGTTAATTTGATTTGTCCTGCTCTTTCTTGTTCTTTTTTTTTTTTTGCTTCACTTCTGGTATTTTTATAATTTTTTGTTGTTGTTGTTGAGAATATACACAGCACAACATACACCAGTTTAACAATTTCTACATATACAATTCAGTGATATTGATTACATTCTTCAAAAGAAGCAACTTTTGGCTTTGCTAATTTGCCCTTTTTTCCTGTTTTCTATGTCACTGAATTCTCTCTCTTTTTTAAAAAATTATTTCCTTCATTTTACTTACCTTTGTTTTACTTTACTCATAATTTTCCAGCTATTGGCTTCTATTCTGCCTTCTATTTTTGATCCTCTGTTGCTTCTTTCCTGACTTCTTTAGAGTTAATTGAATACTTCTTAATTCCCCTAGTGGCTTTTCACCTCTGCCTCTTTGCAGAATTATTTTAATGGCTGCTCACAGAATTACAGTATGCATCTTTAACTTGCCCCAGTCTACTTATTTTGAGCCACTTCACCTTAAAGGTAAGAACTTTACCACAATTAGCTCCATTTATCACCCCATCCACATGCCACTGTTTCATATGTATTAAATCTGTATACCTTATAAACTTGTCATTTCTATTTGAAATAGTCATATAACTTATAAAGAACTGGGAGAAGAAAAAATACAATCTTTCTATTTACTTACCTGTTTACTATTTCTGGTGCTCTTCGACCCAGCTTTATAGACCCGGTTTCCATGTGGTGTCAACTCCTTTCAGCCCGAAGAACTCCCTTTAGCGTTTCTCACAGTCCAGGTCTACAGTTATACATTCTTTAGATTTTTACTTGTCAGAAAATCTTTCTGTTTGCCTTCATTTTTAAAAGGAAATATTTGCTAGATGAGGAATTCTGGGTTAAAAGTTCAGCACTTTAAGGGTGTTATTCCATTTCTCGGATAAGAAGTCAGTCATCGTTTATGTCTTTGTTCTCCTTTATGAAATGTCTCATTTTGCTCTAGCTGCTTCCAAGCTTTTCTCTTTATTTGTGGTTTTCAGCAGTGTGATATGCTGTGCCTAGGTGTGGTTTCTTTGTATGTATTCTGCTTTGGGTTTTCTGTGCTTCTTGAGTCTGTAAATTTATGTTTTTCATCAAATTTAGGAAAGTTTTAGCCTTGGTCTCAATGGGATGGAGATCAGAGTCCACAGTCATGGTGGAGACCCAGCCCCATCCTGGGAGGACTCACTCGAGGTGGTGGTGTAGTATCTCAGTGGGATGGAGATTGGCATCTGTCATCATGGTGGAGACCCAGCCCCCTCCTGGAAGGGCTCACTCGGGGGTCCTGGGGATGTAGACTGGAGATCCGTGGTCATGGTAGAGATCCAGCCCCCTCCTGAAAGGGCTCACTCGGGGGTCCTGGGGGATGGAGACTGGAGATCCGTGGTCATGGTGGAGACCCAGCCCCCTCCTGGAAGGGCTCACTTGGGGGTCCTGGGGATGTAGACTGGAGATCCGTGGTCATGGTAGAGATCCAGCCTCCGCCTGGGAGAGCTTACTCGGGGGTCCCGGGGGATGGAGACTGGAGATCCGTGGTCATGGTGGAGATCCAGCCCTGTCCTGGGATGGCTCACGCGGGGTCTTGTGGGTCTGTGCAGAGCCCAGCAAGGACCTGTGGGTGCCCCTTTTAGCCACCACTTTGGGCCAGGACTCTGACTCTTGGCAGCAGAAGCCCCAGAGTGAAGTCCCTGCCCATCCCTCTTGGAAGGACAAGGGTGGAGATCGACACATCCTGCCACCTGCTGCATGTGGCAGCTTCAGGCACAAACTCTCACACCCACTGGGCCTCAGCCAAGGACAATCAGGCTTCTCTGTTGGAGGGGTGGATGCTCCGCCTACACGTCAAGGCAGGGACTGCCTGGATACAGGCTGGGGACTGTCACAGGGGGAGCATGGGGCGGGGTGGGGACCTGTAGGTACACCACTTGGGGACCACCTGGGTGGCACCCATGGTATCCACGGTGACAGTGGCTCCCCGCCCTCAGACAGAGACTGCCCTGTTAGCACTCACCAGTGCCACTGCCTTGCTCCAGGACTCTGGGGTGGACAATCCCAAGGCCCCTGGCACTGCCCCCTCCCACAGGCTATGCTGGTCCCAGGAGCTGTGGCCCTGGGCCCAGGTTAGACAGGCTCTGCCTGACAAGTCCAGCAGTTCCAACAGCAGCAGAGGGTTCAGGCCAGGCGACTCCACCCCATTGTGGGCACTGTCTGCCTCCAGGTGGGAACCGAAGGCAACCCAGCCTGTCTCTGCTGGCCTGGCCACGGGACCCTCCCCTCTCCCCCATCTGTTCTCATTGTTTCTCTCTCTCTTTCTCTTTCTCTCCCTCCTCCTCCCTCCCTCCCTTCCTTTTTTGGAGGTTCACCTTAGACTTAGCAAATGCAACGGCCTGCATTCTGTAAGCCCCCACTTGCAGCCCGGGCAGCATGTTTGAAAACAAAACTCGTCCGGTACCATTAGTCTCCAGGCTCCTTGGAGCTGCGCTGTCCCTTCTTGGAGCTACTTCCAGCCACAAGGTTGTGTTTGCACCCTGTAGGTTGCCCACGCCTCGGCCAGGTCTTTTATAGGGGGAGGGGAGCAGGGTTATTTCCGCCTGGTGGCTGGGGGAGGAGGCACTGCTGGGCTTCCCCCGCCCTGCGTCTGGCATCAACCCCTACGGAAGGAAGAGCAGCAAATGAGGGGTGAGGGGTGTGGAAAGAAGCCCAGAGGCACCTAGAGGCTGAGACACCACGGGATAGCAGATAAACTCACTCTGTACTCCTGCCCCTCCCTGATTTTCCCTGCTTCTCTGCACCCCAGCCCCTCCTCCCTGGTGCCGCAGGTTCTCTGCACCCCCAGTTCCCTTCCCTGGTGCCCCAGGTTCTCTGCACCCTCAGTTCCCCTCCCTGGTGCCCCCAGGTTCTCTGCAACCCCCGCCCCACCCCCACTCCCTCATTATTCTCCTTACTCAGCTGAGGTGGCTTTGCATGCAGAACTCTGTAGGATTCTGACCTTTTTGTGTTGATAAAGATGTCTCAGAAAATGTTACCGTGTAGGTCTTAAAAAAAAAACCAACCTGTGAGCTTCTGAAAAGAATTCCAGCTCAGAAAGATACAAATGTATAATTTACCAAGTTTTATTATGAATTGTGTTGAACTTTTCTCTTAGACTTTTGAAGACAAATTTCACCATTAGCGGCCGACACTGTGGAGCAGGAAGAGTCAGTTCTGTCCCTTTTATAAAAAGCACACATGATTTAGTTAAAAATAGCCTTTCAAGGGCCCGTTAGTGACCTAGAAATCAAGAGACGCGTTTCCCTCGGTTGGGAACTTGTGTGCAGAGCCTGTCGTGATGCAGAGGTGCCCATTCCCACAGACTTCCTCAGAGTCTTGCATTGCTGGCCTACAGAGTCCAGGGGGGCGGGGGGGCGGCACTGGGCGGTGGTCACCTTTGAGAGGGACCAGACATGAGGTGACGAGCTAAATAGAGGGTTCCTCGGAGCCTCAACTGCCAGCCTAGCAGGGTTCGAGGGTGCAGGGGGGCCGGGTGGGGGTCACATCTGAGAAGTACCAGGCATGAGGTGACCAGCCGGCGGACCACAATCGATCAGGGAACCCGGGGGGAAACAGGTCAGCGCCGCGCAGGAAGGAAGGTTCAGGTTGCAGCCCCGGACCCAGGCAGTGCTGGCAGAGAAAATGTCCACTTCTGGAAAATTAGCCACTGAAAACCTGGAGCGTTTTTCTCCTCTGACACGTGGGCATGTCGTGAGTCCATGTCGACTAAGTGGCAGCTGGCTTACCTGGTCCGGGGGGGTGGGGGGCAGCACCAGGTAAAACCACCCATGGGGTCAGAGTCTTCCGACTGCCCCAAAGAAGGTGCTGGGTCTGCTTCTGGTTACCCAGAGCCGGGATGAGAGCAGGCTCTTGGGGCTTTGGGGCCCCAGCACGGCTCAGAAGTCCCGAGCCCTGCAGGAGCCCACCTGCACTTAGCGGCTGGGCGGGCAGGAGGGGGCACCCAGAAACGACAACCATGAGCTGAGCGGGAGTGTGCTGCTGGGGCGCTGGCCTGGGGGACCAGCGCTTGGTCCCTTTGCTTTACTGCACCCTTGCGGCTCACTGTTCACGGAGCTCCATTCTCCTGGCAGCTAATCGCTGGGTAGGAACAGATGCTCAGGGCAAATGGCCGGGTGGGGAAGCAGCAGAAGAAGCAGGTCGCTGGAGGAATAAGCAAGGCTGCAGGCAGCCCTCAGACCACTTCCGGAAGCCAGGGGGCACACGCAGTTAGGAAGTGAATCGTGTTCCCAAAAAATATGTGTTGGAGCCCTAGCTCCTACCCCTGTGGATGTGATCCTATTTGGAAACAGGGTTTTCCTTGCTATGTTAATGAGGCCATATCAGTGTAGGAAAAAAAAAAAACCCATTGCCGTCGAGTTGATTCTGACTCATAGTGACCCTATAGGACAGAGTAGAGCTGCCCCATAGGTTTCCAAGGAGCGGCTGGTGGATTCAAACTGCTGACCTTTTGGTTAGCAGCCATAGCTCTTAACCACTGTGCCCCCAGGGATCCTATCCGTGTAGGGTGGGTCCTACACTAATCACTTCTGAGCTATAAGAGCGGCGTAGTCGGAGACAAGCAAGCACAAACGGGGGAAGATCGATGCCACGCGGAGACGGCCAGTCAGCCAAGGAATCCTGGGCTACGGAAGCTGAGACAAGGAGCTTCCCCCAGAGCCCACAGAGAGCGAAACTTCCCCTAGAGCTGGTGCCTGAATTCAGGCTTCTAGCCTCCTGAACTGTGAGAAAATAAATTTCTGTCCTCTCAAGCCACCCACGTGTGGTATTTCTGTTACAACAGCAGAAGTTGACTGAGACACCAGCCGTGTGCAGGTCTCCCTCGAGGCTCCTGCTAGCTGGAGCTTTTGTGAACAGATGTTGTCAGCTTACCCCCAAGAGGGCTCAGCACCTCAGGGTGGCATCTGGAGACATAAAGGACTGAGCCTCCCCACCTCGCACAGCACCCTCAGGATTCCAGGACCCAACCCACACTTCACCCCACAGACGGTTTCACCATTGACAGAACCCAGGGCCAGCAGGAGGATCATAGTGCCTGGATGGCGAAGGGTCAGCTCCCGTGTCCAGTCCAGGCACCGAGGGCGAAGACTGCACACAGGCTGCGGAGCCTGGTCTCTGGCCTGGGCCGAGGCTGCGTGTAGGCTGCAGAGCCTGGTCTCTGGCCTGGGCCAAGGCTGCGTGTGGGCTGCAGGGCCGGGTCTATGGCCTGGGCCGAGGCTGCGTGTGGGCTGCAGGGCCGGGTCTATGGCCTGGGCCGAGGCTGCGTGTGGGCTGCAGGGCCGGGTCTCTGGCCTGGGCCGAGGCTGCGTGCGGGCTGCAGGGCCGGGTCTCTGGCCTGGGCCGAGGCTGCGTGTGGGCTGCAGGGCCGGGTCTCTGGCGACCACAGGAAGTGGAGAGAGGCAGCTGTGGCTTCTGCTAACACACCGTGGGGATAAAAGGAATACAGTTTTTACTGTCAAAAGTTGTCTTCGTTTTTGCGAGGGCTGGAGGAGAAGCACAGATCTGTGAAATTGCATTTCTCTCACCGCTACCTCCCACCCAGTCTTCCCATCCACCAGGGTGGTCGCTCCAGAAGGTGATGGCTCTCCTCTGCCAGGGCATGCCCTCGCGTGTTGGCCTGAGGGCCTGTCCTTGGGTCCTGAACCAGGTGGGATGGGCTGTCGGCTGGCAACAGAGCCGGCGTCCTCTGGGCCCTCTCTGAGAGGCGGGGAAGCTAAGCAGCCATACTCCTGAAGGCCCGTGTCCTCACTGCAGGGTGGACACCAGACCACCAGGATGGCTCTAGAAGATGTGGGAGGTGGGCTGAGTCCTGGACTCTGCCGAGTGTTCCCTTCAGGGGTATGTGGGCTTGGAAACTAGGACACATGCTGCTCCCCTGTGCTGTGGGGGCCCTGGGTGTTTGTGGCTTTTTGCCAGGACTGCTGGTCCTCAAGATGGTCCTTCTGTCCCAGGGAGTAGTTAATTTTTAAAAAATGTTTCCTGGGAGGACCTCTGACCATCAAAAAAGCAGTGCCAGGAGCAGAGCGCGTCTTTTGGACCGGGGTCCCTGCGCCAAGAAGCTCCTAGTTCAGGGGAACACTGATGAGAAGGCCGAGAGAGAGAGAGAAAGGCTTCCCCTGGAGCTGATGCCCTGAATTTGGACTTTTAGCCTACTTTACTGTAAGGAACTAAATTTCTCTTCATTAAAGCCATCCACTGGCAGTATTTCTGTTGTAGCAGCACTAGATAACTAAGACAGAATTTGTTACCGAGAGTGGGGTGCTGCTCTAACAGATACCTAACATGTGGAAGCAGTTTTAAAACTGTGAATGGATCGACGTGTGGCAGTGACAGAGGACAAGCAGCAGCAGAGAAGCAGCAGCAGCACAGAACCAACAGCAGTAGAACCAGGAGAGCAGTGCGAGAGTGCACTGGAGCCGACCCACGGAGCGAGAGAGCTGAGTGCCTGTGCGCAGGAGGCTTCCTGGCGGAGTGGGGTACCTCTGGGCACTTACCGGTGGAGCTAGGCTTGCAGACCCATGGAGCAAGGGAGCTGAGTGCCTGTGTGCAGGAGGCTTCCTGGCAGAGTGGGGTACCTCTGGGCACTTATTGGTGGAGCTAGGCTTGCAGACCCATGGAGCAAGGGAGCTGAGTGCCTGTCTGCAGGAGGCTTCCTGGCGGAGTGGGGTACCTCTGGGCACTTATCGGTGGAGCTAGGCTTGCAGACCCATGGAGCAAGGGAGCTGAGTGCCTGTGTGCAGGAGGCTTCCTGGCAGAGTGGGGTGCCTCCGGGCACTTATACTGGTGGAGCTACAAAGGTTTGGAACCCTTGCCCCAGCAGGGCAGATGCGGGCATGAGGCTTGAGGGCCAAGAGGCCACAGGAACAGAAGCAGAAGCTGAAGAGACAAGGGACACAAGAAGTCGAGCTGCCTCAGTCTCGAAAGGTCTTCTCTAATACTTTATTAATAGACATTCTGACTCTTCAAAAAGGAAATACAGCATTTCCCAAAACTATCTGGCCAGAGAACCCTTTACAGAAAAAGCGTGCATGGATCAGTACTCCACACGATTGGTATCAAGTCTACAAACTGAGCTACGAGCAGATTAAGCAAACAAGCAGAGATGAGGGGAGAAAGCTGCTATACCCCATGAGGATCATCAAGGAACCAAGGAACAGGAGCTGCGGAGAGACAAGGGTCTTTCCCCAGAGCCAGCAAAGGAAAGCCTTCCCCTAGAGCCTGCACCCTGAGTTTGGACATCTAGACTCCTAATTTGTGAGAAAATAAATCTGTTTGTTAAAGTCAAAAAAAAAAAAATCTTTCCTGTGGTGTGAGTTTTCTATTGTTCCACACTAGCCCAAAACTTAGCATCCAAAAAACACACGTTTACTGTCTCAGTGTCTGTGGGTGGGGTCTGGGAGCGGCGGAGCTGGCCGTACAGACTCGGTCTTTGGAGAGGCTGCATCATCGGAGGCTGGATGGGGCTGAGGGGCCACTTCCAAGCCGACCAGCGCGACTGCTGGCTGCAGCCCTCGCTCCTCCTGCAGCTGGTCAAGGCTTCCCTTCACAGCCATGGGCTGCCTGTGTGTGCCCCTGAAAAGGAGAAATCTGAGAGACAGAGCGAGAGAGACAGAGACACAGAGAGAGACAAAGACACAGAGAGACAGGGACACAGAGAGAGAGAGGGACACAGAGAGAGACAGAGACACAGAGACAGACAGAGACACAGAGACAGACAGAGACACAGAGAGACAGGGACACAGAGAGAGAGAGGGACACAGAGAGAGACAGAGACACAGAGAGAGACAGAGACACAGAGAGAGACAGAGACACAGAGAGACAGGGACACAGA
>NW_004443967.1:21868786-21898842 GCF_000243295.1 Trichechus manatus latirostris
GACACAGAGAGAGACAGAGACACAGAGAGAGACAGAGACACAGAGAGACAGGGACACAGAGAGAGACAGGGACACAGAGAGAGACAGAGACACAGAGAGACAGGGACAGAGAGAGAGAGGGACACAGAGAGAGACAGAGACACAGAGAGAGACAGGGACACAGAGAGAGACAGACAGACGAAGCTGCAGTCCCTGTAACCATATTTAGGGGGTGGCAGGCCATCTCGTCCGTCCTAGACCACTGGTCACACAGACAGCCCTGCACACGGTGGGAGGGCCGCAGAGGGTGGGGACACCAGGAGGCAGGGCCGTGGGCTGTTGTGGAGGCTGTGAGCACACATGTCCGGGGCCGAGAAGGGCATCTCCCTGGGGCTGCTGGAGGACTGGCTCCCACTGACTTTCTAGGTGCTCTGGGAGCCACTGTTCGGAGAAATGGGGTGGGGGCGGGGTGGCAGAGCATCCCCCACGCCCCAATCTGCGACATGCAGGCAGTACGCCCCCACCCCTGGGGCCCCGTGTGAGCCTTGATGGGCCAGAAAGGCTGTGGGCCTGTCAGTGGCTACGCCTTCCTTTAGGGGACTCTGACAGGACTGTCTTTCCTGCTCGGCCTACGGAAGGTGTTCCCAGTGTGGGTGGTGGGCTGGGCGGTCCCTGAGAGAGAACAAAATCCAGCTGCAAGTGTAAGACACACGAGCAGTCCTGTCTCCACCACCCAGCCCACGTGCCTCGTGCTGGTGCATTTTACAAAATAAGAACCCTGGAGGCCAGCTCCCGCGGGGCCTAGGGCTGGGTCAGTCCACATCCTGCAGCTGAGGATGCACGCCTCAGCGCTGCTTCACGCCTGTGTCCGTGTCCATGGGGGACGACATCCACAGCGGCCCCTCCAGGCCCTACAGGCACTGCACAGAGGCCGGTGAGGCTGGTCCACTTAGAGTCCATGGCCTTTGGCAGTCCGCCAGGTGTGGAGCCGGCTGGGAGGCCAGGGTGGCTCAGGGAGGCCAGCTGGGCTCTGTCCCGCCAGGAGAGGGCCCCAGCTGCTCCTGCTCTCCATCATGGTCAGACTCATGCCCCTGGGCCCTCACCTGTGGCATCGCTGTCCACAGGGTTGGGGTCCACATGCGTGTGGGGTCCTGACCTCCTGTAGGTCCTCCCACTTGGCCGTCTCCCCAGGCACTCCTCTTTTTGGTAAAACTGGGTAGGTTGAATTTAACACACCAGTGCTCCACTCCAGTGCAGGCATCTGGGGGTTCCATCCAAGCAGACGCCCTTGTCACTGAGATGTCTGACGGCAGACGGACGCAGCTTCTCAGTGAGAAAGCTCTAAGCAAGCGACGCCATCCCCGCGTGGGTGGGGGACGCCTGAATCCCACTCGGACAAGAGAATTTCTGAGTCAACTGCTCCTTCCCAATCCCAGCTCTGACTGTATGAGGCCGTTCATCCGCTCCTGGATTCAAACGTTTCTTATTTAAAAACCACAGTGGCCCATACGAAGTGTATGCAAAGGCGTTGGGCCAGTGCTTCTGTTCATCTTTTCCTGGTTCAGTTGCTTGTGGAAGTAGTACTGTGTGGAACTAGACCTTCTGAAATAAAAACAACAATGTAAGAGCCTAGCCTTTCCGCTTTGCTCCACCCTGCGGTTTGTTTCATTGTCACGTTTTGTTATCCAGCCAGCCGACACAGTGCAGCTGATGGCCGATGTAGGCAGCTGGTGGACTCAGGGACAAAGCTCGGGCCGAGAATTTCAGAGACGGGGACCAGAAACTGAAGTTGTCTAAAAGCCATTACTTTATAATTGAAGTGAGGTCAGAAGAGTGCAGTTTCCCCCAGGGACAGCAGCACGCTCCGAGGGGCTCCTGTATGTTGGTCCCCCCCACTGTGTCCCACCTCCAGCCCCAGGCAGCTGGTGTGGAGAACACGGGCCAGCACCCGGGGCCCCGCAACCTCTAAGGTTCCGTCTGTCCATCTGCCCTCATTCCAGGGAGGCTGGCCTTCACGCCTGAATGGGCATCGCCACCCTGGCCCCCCAGGGCCTCGTCCTCCACGTCTGCCCTGGGCAGGCCACTTCACAGTCATCCTGCCTGCGGGCTCAGGGAGCTTCGGGAGCAGGTGGGCGGGGACAGATGTGACACTGCAGCCTCTTTTTATTGAGTCAAAATTCATGTAATTCACCTGTTTAACCATTTAAGGTGACAACGGAGTAGCATTTAGTATACCCGCAGCGTGTGCAAGCACCACCTCTAACTAGTTCCAGAACATTCTCGTCACCCCAAGGGACAGCCCGTGCCCGTTAGCAGTCACTCTTCATCCCCCTCCCCCGGTCCCTGGCAACCTCCTCCTTTCTGTCTGTGCGTTTGCCCGTCCTGGGTATTTCGTGTCAGTGGGGTCATACAATACGTGTCCTTCAGAGTCGGGCTTAGTTCACTCAACATCATGTCGCCAAGATGCATCCATGTCGTACGCACCAGAACTTCATTTCTCTTTATGGCTGAATGATACTCCACTGTGTGGATGGGCCCCATTTTGTTTATCCATCATCTGCTGAGGGACACTTGCGTGACTTTCACCTTCTGGCTATTGTGAACAGTGCTGCAAAGAACACTCACGTACAGGTTTCTGTGTGCACGTATGTTTTCACGTCTCTTGGGCATGTACCCAGGAGTGGCATTGCTGGATCACATGGCTCTGTGTTTAGTTCTTGGGGACCCTCCCTCTCTTTTGATGGAGAGTGGTTGCAGGTACTCTGGTGTCTCTATAAAATGCATAGGCTTACGAGCTTGCTGCTGACCTGAGTTCATCCTACCTTAGCTTGTATTTAGAATAAGCAGGAGAAAGCTCAGCATTGGGGTAGCTTGTCTCGTCTGTTTATTGGAGAACTTTCTTAGCTGGGCTCAATTGCGAGGTAGGTCACAGCAGCCACCGCTTTTTAAATTAAATGCATCTTGGGCTTGAGTGATTTTGTGTTTATAAAATAAATGACTTGCATGGTTTTATAAATTAAAAATTTGAACTTCTTCACAGAGATGAACACAATTAGGTGAGATTCTCAAAATGAAACGTCATCCCTCGGAGAGCTGTGAGCCGTAAAATTGGAGTCGTGCATCTCGGGGCAGACTGCTGTCTTTGCAGCTGAAACTCGCAGAGGCTGGTGGGATTGGGGCACTGCCAGCCTCAGGCAGGACCCTGTGTTGCAGGCTGGTGGGCTTCGTCCGCTGCACTCAGGCAGAGGGTTTTAACTCACTGCTCTTGTAAAAAAAAATACCCAGCTTGAGGGGATTAAGCACCATGTTTTTCCCTTAAATATTAACCTAGAGGTTGGTGGATCAAATCCACCAGCAGTGCTGTGGAAGAAAGGTCTGGCAATTGCTTCCATAAAGACTACAGCCCAGAAAGCCCTATGGAGCAGTTCCACTTTGACACACGTTGGGTTGCCGTGAGTCGGAATCCTTGGCTCTGTAAGCCTCCCGGTCAGGGCTTTCCCTCGTTCGTCTCCCTGAGAGCAGAGGTGTCAGGCTCATCAGAGGCCTCCCCAGGTGGGGACTGAAGCCATGCTCGCCGTGGACAGGGCACTCTGACTTTCGTGCTAATGTTTGACCACCCACGCGGTGGTCTCTCACTGCAGGTGCCGTGTTGGGGCTTGGCAGGTACTGTCTGGAGTCACAGTAGGGCCTCCTTGGTCTGAGAAGAGTTGGGGTGGGTGGAGGGTTCTTATCATTCCATCACGGAGGTTTTCTTTCCCCCCGACCTCTGGGTTCAGTGTGGGTGGATGGGGAGTGGGGTCTCCCAACTTTGCCTTGCCTGTGATGGTGATTTGTCCTGCCTTGGGGGTCTTGCAGGTCTACTGAGGACCTTGAGAACTGGGTGGGCATGGCTAGTCCCACCAGTGGCCACCTTTGGTCCCCAGGAGACCAGCAATGTGCTTTTGGGTTAATCCACTGAGATAGACTCAGGGGTTGGACAATGAGTGGAAAAGGGGCATCAGACAGACAAGGTGTATTGGGTGGACAGAGGGCATCCTACCCTGGGACAGGAGGTCGGCAGTTCCCATGGGAGCACAAAGATTTTTCGTGCCATTGAGACCCTCGGTGGGGTAGCTGGGTGTCTTGGGAGAAATCACATCCTGCTGATTCCTCTAGGAGCCACAGCTGTTAACTCAGTCCAGAGGAGAGAGCAGCTCTGGGCCCACTGCTGTCTACAAGCCTATCTGCTTTATGTGTATAGTACATATATATACACATGATTTATGTATATACTACATGTAGATACACATGCCTTATGTATATACTGCCTATAGATACACATGCTTTATGTATATACTGCCTATAGATACACATGCTTTATGTATATACTACATATAGATACACATGCTCTATGTATATACTACATATAATAAACATGCTTTATGTATATACTACATATATATACATGCTTTATGTATATACTACATATATATATATACAGATGCTATGTGTATATACTACATATACATATATATAAGGATCCCTGGTGGTACAGTGGTTAAGTGCTCAGCTGCTAACTGAAAGGTCAGTGTATCAAATCCACAAGGTGCTCCATTGAAGAATGATGTGGCCGTCTGCTCCCATAAAGATTTACAGCCTGGGAAACCCTCTGGGGCAGCTCTACTCTGTCCTGTAGGGTCACTGTGAGTTGGAATCAACTCATATGTTGCTGTTGTTAGGTGCCATCGAGTCGATTCCAAGTCATAGCAATTCCATGTAATAGACTAGAACGGCCCCATAGGGTTTTCTTGGCTGTAATGTTTATGTGAGCAGATCACTAGGTGAGCTACTGGTTGGGTTTGAACCACCAACCTTTCGGTTAGCAGCTGAATGTTTAACCATTTGTACCACCAGGGCTCCTTATACACACACACACACACACACACACACACACACGCACACACATATATATATACATATTGCAGGGCAATAGGTCTCTCTTTATGTATGGCCTTTCGGGCCCTGGCTTTGTAGTTCTACTAAGATGATTTTCTAGGCCACAATCTTGCAAAGAGATTGGTTAGTCTGCCATGCAAATCAGGTATGTAAAACTCGTGCAGGGATTGGTCAATTACTATGCAATCTAGGTGACTGTGGCCTGCTGAGGGGATTGGTCAGTTTTGCCATCCTGCTAGGCTTTAAAGAGCCAATCCCACAGAGGTTGATGGGGTCCTCGCTACCATCAAGAAGAAGAGCCAGGACCTGAGCACATCCTTTGGACCCAGGGTCCCTGTGCTGAGAACCTCCTAGACCCAGAAGACAGAGGGAGCCGTAACACTGGAGACAGATGGTGTGAGACGGCACAAGATGGCGTAAGACTGATGGTACGAGCAGCAGGAACCAGGAGACCGGCGTGAGACGTCTGTGGTGGGCTTCCCAGGCCCTCGAGCAAGACGGCTGCGGTGGGCTCGCTGACCCACGGAGCGAGAAAGGGCTGAGCACCTTTGGGCAAGAGGCTTGCTGGTGGAGTGGAGTCCTCCAGGCACCTATCGGCAGAGCTAAAGAGCTGTAAAACTTATCCGAACAGAGCAAAGACCACACCCAGGTGGAAGGGCCTGGCGGCAGTAGGAGCTGAGGGCTGTCTTGGTTGGAAGCCTTCTTGATTGACAAACTGTATCCTGAGTTGTTCCTTTTACTTCCAAACTGATCGTGATCTTGAATTGTAACCTATTACTTCCCTAATAAACTCCACAACAGTGAGTATGGTCTGTGAGTTCCGTGTGGCCATTGCAATGAATTAATTATCAAACCCAGCAGAGAAGTATAGAGTGCCGTGGAGGGATGGCTGGTGTCAGAATTGGTAAAAAATTGGAGAGTAGACATGTGTCTGACCTCCACCTCATAGGAATCAGCTTTGGGCTGAAGCTGATTCTCATTATCCCCCCTCAAGTTAGAGGACCTCTGACGCCACCACATCACACACTTACAGATACATACATATATATAATATAAAATATATGTATGTATATTATATCATTGATAAATAATCTCCAACAGCAGGCCTGAAAAGGGATTCTCACTTCACAGCTATCTTACACAACAAATCAGAGAAGTGTTTTTTTTTTAGAACTTGGATAGATGGTGCTTCCAATTTTAAAGGCTATTTTTCATCGAGACATATTTTAGCGATCCATCCAAATCATATGCAACAAACACAGTGCACATCTAACTAGACCCAGATGAAAACCCAATGCAAGAACAGATTTGGAAACACAAGAGAACATAGGCATTGTGTCATTTTAACAGAAACGAAGGGTGTAACTGCCCCACACAGAATCAGACGACAAGGCCTGCATTTGGATCAGGTGGCCGTCACCAGGACTCTGTTGAAATGAGCTGGATATTGTCACAGGAAGTAAGTGCCTGAGAAATACCTGTTGTCTCAGCCTTTCCTTTCAGAATCATTTGACAACAGGTGTGGCATGTACATGGTGGCTGTTTTCCCCTGATTCCGTAAATGTGAGTCATGGACTTGATCCTGCTTCCCATGCAGGGACCTGTAGAGGACCACTGCTGCAGGAAGGAGCACCATTGGTGGGGACACTGCCCCCAGGCTTTAGGAAGGTGCCACTGTCCCCTCACACTGCTGACACGTGGACCCAGCGGCCCCAGAATAATGATTCTGGCCTTAGATAGTGCTATTGTATTGTGTTCCACAAAATGTGTGTTGGAATCCTAACCCTATACCGGTAGATGCAATCCCTTTTGGAAGTAGGGTATTCTTTGTTAGATTGTACCCAAGTGGGGTGGGTTCTAAACCTAATCACTTCTGAGTGATAAAAAGAGCAGAGTAGGTACAAAAACACACGTGGGGGTGAAGGAAGACAGATACCATGTGAGGATGGTCTGCAAACCAAGGAACCAAGAACTCCCGGGAATCTACATGGTTGAGACCCTGATCTGGACTTTCAGCCTACAGAGCTGTGAAACAATAAATCTCTGTTCTTTAAAGCTGCCCCACCCCAAATGTGGTATTTGTGTTATAGCAGCACTAGGAGATGAAGACAGGCAGAAAGACAAAGTTCAGCGTTGGTCTTCCTTAGGCATCGGTTGATAGCACATGCTATTGTTGTTAGGTGCCGTCCAGTCGGTTCCGACTCATAGTGACCCTGTGTACGACAGAATGAAACACTGCCTGGTCCTGCACCATCTTCATAATCATTGCTATGCTTGAGTACATTGTTGCAGTCACTGTGTCAGTGCATCTTGAGGGTCTTCCTCTTTTTCACTGACCCTCTACTTCACCAAGCAGATGTCCTTCTCCAGGGACTGATTCCTCCTGATAACATGTCCAAAGTATGTGAGACAAAGTCTCGCCATCCCTGCTTCTAAGGAGCATTCTGGCTGTACTTCTTCCAAGACAGATTTGTTCATTCTTCTGGCAGCCCATGGTATATTCAATATTCTTTGCCAGCAACATAATTCAAGGGCATCAATTCTTCTTCAGTCTTCCTTATTCATTGTCGAGCTTTCACATGCATATGAGGTAATTGAAAATACCATGGCTTGAGTCAGGCACACCTTAGTCCTTAAAGTGACAGCTTTGTTTTTTAATGCTTTAAAGAGGTCTCTTGCAGCAGATTTGCCCAATGCAATATGTTGTTTGATTTCTTGACTCCTGCTTCCACAGGCATTGATTGTGGATCAAGATAAAATAAAATCTTTGACAACTTCATTCTTTTCTCCATTTATCATGATGTTGCTTATTGGTCCACTTGTGAGGATTTTTGTTTTCTTTATGTTGAGGTGTAATCCATACTGAAGGCTGTAGTCTTTGACATTCATCAGTAAGTGCTTCAAGTCCTTTTCATTTTCAGCAAGCAAGGTTGTGTCATCTGCATATCACAGGTTGTTAATGAGTCTTCCTCCAATCCTGATGCCCTGTTCTTCTTCATATAGTCCAGCTTCTCAGATTATTTGCTCAGCATACAGACTGAATAAGTATGGTGAAATGATACAACCCTGTCGCATACCTTTCTCGACTTTAAACCGCGCGGTATCCCCTCGTTCTGTTCGAACAACTGCCTCTTTTTCTATATACAGGTTCCTCATGAGCACAATTAAGTGTTCTAGAATTCTCATTTTTCCTCATGTTATTCATAATTTGTTATGATCCACACGGTCTAATGCCTTTGCATAGTCAATAAAACTCAGGTAAATATCTTTCTGGTATTGTCTGCTTTCAGCCAAGATCTGTCTGACATCAGCAATGATATCCTTCAGTCCACATTCTCTTCTGAATCTGGCTTGAATTTCTGGCAGTTGCCTGTCAATATACTGCTGCAACTGCTTTTGAATGATCTTCAGCAAAATTTTACTTGTGTGTGATATTAATGACATTGTTCGATAATTTCTGCATTTGGTTGGATTGCCTTTCTTGGGAATAGGCATAAACATGGATCTCTTCCAGCTGGTTGGCCAGGTAGCTCTGTTTTCCAAATTTCTTGGCATAGACGAGTGAGCACTTCTAGTGCTGCATCCATTTGTTGAAACATCTCAGTTGATATTCTGTCAATTCCTGGAGCCTTGTTTTTTGCCAATGCCTGCAGTGCAGCTAGGATTCTTTCTTCAGTACCATCGGTTCCTGATCATATGCTGCCTCCTGAAATGGTTGAATGCCAACCGCTTCTTTTTTGTATAGTGACTCTGTATTCCTTCCATCTTCGTTTAATGCTTCCTGCATCATTTAATATTTTCCCAGTAGAATCCTTCAATATTGCAACTCGAGGCTTGAATTTTTTCTTCAGTTCTTTCAGCTTGAGAAATGCTGAGTGTGTTCTTCCCTTTTGGTTTTCTATCTCCAGATCTTTGCACATGTCATTACAATACTTTACTTTGTCTTCTCGAGTTGCCCTTTGAAATCGTCTGTTCAGCTCTTTCACTTCATCATTTCTTCCTTTTGCTTTAGCTACTTGATGTTCAAGAGCAAGTTTCAGAATCTCTTCTGACATCCATTTAGGTCTTTTCTTTCTTTCTTGTCTTTTTAATGACCTCTTGCTTTCTTCATGTATGATGTCCTTGATGTCATTCATCAACTCATCTGGTCTTCAGTCATTAGTGTTCAGTGTGTCAAGTTTATTCTTGAGATGGTCTCTCAATTCAAGTGGGATATACTCAAGGTCGTACTTTGGCCCTCATGGACTTGTTCTAATTTTCTCTAGCTTCAGCTTGAACTCGCATATGAGGAATTGACGGTCTGTTCCACAGTCAGCCCCTGGTCTTGTTCTGACTGATGATATTGATTTTTTCCATCGTCTGTCTCCACAGATGTAGTCAGTTTGATTCCTGCGTATTCCGTCTGGCAAGGTCCATGTGTATAGTCGCCATTTATGTTGGTGAGAAAAGGTATTTGCAATGAAGAAGTCGATGGTCTTGCAAAATTCTATCATGGAATCTCCAGCATTGTTTCTATCACCAAGGCCATATTTTCCAACTACTGATCCTTCTTCTTTGTTTCCAACTTTTTCATTCTGATCATCAGTGATTATCAATGCATCCTGATTTCGTATTTGATCAGTTTCAGACTGCAGAAGTTGGTAAAAATCTTCAGTTACTTCAACTTTGGCCTTAGTGGTTGGTGCATAAATTTGAATAATGGTCTTATTAACTGGTCTTTCTTATAGGCATATGGATAGTATCCTATCACTGACAGCACTGTACTTCAGGATAGATCTTGAAATGTTCTTTTTGACGATGAATCCAACACCATTCCTCTTCCAGTTGTCATTCCCGTCATAGTAGATCATATGACTGTCTGATTCAAAATGGCCAATACCAGACCATTTCAGCTCACTAATGCCTAGGATATTGATGCTTATGAGTTCCATTTCATTTTTGATGATTTCCAATTTTCCTAGTTTCATACTTCACACATTCCACATTTCTATTATTAATGGGTGTTTATAGCTGTTTCTTCTCATTTTGAGTTGTGCTGGGCTGAGAATGGGGGCAGATTATTGCAAAGGAGTATGGGCAAATTTGGGAGGACATTCTATATTTTGATCATGGTGTTAAACAGTGTATATATTTCCCCAAACTAGTCGAATTGAACCCTTAAAATGTGTGTATCTTATTAAATGTAAATTGTACGTCAATAAAGTTGATTTAGAAATGAATATTCTCTATCACCCCACATGATGGTCAGTTTGTCATAGCATGATGACTTTCGTGTTGCCATGGTGCCAGAAGCCACGAGGACAGCACAGGACCAGACAGAGTTTCGTTCTGTTGTACATGGGGTCGCTATGAGTTGGAACTGACTTGACGGCACCTAACAAAAACAACAACAACCTCCGCCCAGCCGCCAGTGATCCAGCTTCTGCCCTACAGATTAGTTTTGCCTTTGTGGTCTTTACGCGTACAGAATCAGACTGTCCGCAGTTTTGGGTCTGGCTTCTTCCGATCTGACTCTGTTTTTGAGATTCCTCCCAGCTGTTGTGTCTCAGTACTTGGTTCTCAGTACTTAGTTTTCAGTACTTGGATCTCAGTTCTTGGTTCTCAGTACTTGGATCTCAGTTCTTGTTTCTTAGTACTTGATTCTCAGTGCTTGGTTCTCAGTACTTAGTTCTCAGTACTGATTTCTTAGTACTTGGGTCTCAGTACTTGGTTCTCAGTTCTTGGTACCGAGACCTGGGTATCTCTGCCCGTACTCAATCAAGAGGGAGACCAAAGAGGCCAGAGATGCTGGTCACACAGTCAGTGAGGGGGACTGGGGGACCTGGTCCCGGTCCTCCAGTGACCGCCATGGCTGCTGTGTGGCCCCTGGGTCTTACCCATCCACCTCATCAGGCTCAGATATGTGCCCCCAACTTGGCCTGGTCTACACCCCTAATTCTGCACCCGTTTCACACACATGGGTTCAACAACAACCTGAAGGGAACAGGGATATGCCTTCTTAGCCCTGAGCCGTGTTTGTTAACTTGGTTACATCACATGAGCCGAGAAGTGTGGTGCTTACTTGCTTATTAAAAAGAAATATGTTGGAGAAGTAATTGCCTGCTTCTCAGTTATACATCACCACCTCGCTTTTGTTTATTGTTTTTGAGGAAAACAGAAATATAACACACAATTTAGTGATTAGAATTTTACAGGGTTTTCATCTCATATAATTGCATGTTTTTATTCAGCAAAATTTTGACCCTATTTTGCTTTGTTTTTCTTTAACCTGGTTCCCTTTTGACCTCTTGCAGGATCCCGGCAACAACAAGACCTCATGGGTGAAGAAAGGCACGTTTGGCGTCTGAGGCTCCTGGAGTAGGGCCCACCTCTCCCTTCCTCCCGACATTGCTGGGGGAGCCGGGATGGCACACAAGACCCCAGGTGCAAAGAGGAGACTTGGGGGGTCAGTGCGCGGGTGAGGGGGCCTGATTTGGTGGGCGCTCGCTAACAAGGGGGCAGACCACAGCAAGGTCAAGACTGAGCAAACAAAGCGCTGGGGGTCGGAAAGCCGCCATGTGCCCCCAGGGGCTGGCCGACCCCTCGGTCTTCTCCCGAGCCGCCCTGTGCAACCTCCCTCTTTGGTGAGGGTCCCTGCAGCCTCGCGTCTGGTGGGTTATGTAGAAGGGTCTGTGAGCCGGGGGCACAGACCACATGTGGTGCCTGGTGGACTCCAGGTCCCACCCCTCAGCTCCGGTGCGGCTTCAGTCAGGTAAAAGTAGGACCGAGGGGAAACTTGGGCCAGGGCTGCCGCTACCGCCAAGCATGTGACAAAGCTGCTCGGACCTGCAGCAGGTTCCCCACGATGCCGCGCCTCGGGGCAGGAGTGACCATCAGAGAGGGGACTGAGTCACCACACCTCAGGCCACACCCGCAGCCACGTCGCTCTGAACTCAGGCTGGGGCATGGGCAGCGCTTACCAGACGCTCTGCAGAGTGTGCAAGAGGGACGCCCCAAGTCCATGGCTGTGATGCCCCAGCCCAGCCGGCTGTACCTCACCCGGTCCTCCTCACCCCACACAGGGCCTGGCTCTGAAGGTCCTGTTAGCCCAGGGGGCTGTCACTCTGGCGCGCTGGCCTGCTCCCCTCTGCACCGTCCACTTCCCCCGCCACTTTGGTCTCCTCTTGGGTAGTATGGTCTCAGGGCGCTCGTGCAGATTCCTGTTTCTCCAGGAGGGAAATAAGTGAGACATAACAGCCGTGCACGTTTTCCTCGTGGAAGCTAGCGGGTAGGTGGCAGTGGCGTGCTCCAGGCTGCTGGGGGTGAGTGGTGAGGCCCCCTGCAAGAGGCCCCCTCCGCCCCCTCTCCAAGCAGCAGCCATGTCACTCAGTCACACCCGGTTTGGCCAGGTGTCTCCCACCTGGGCTTGTTCCTGGGGTGGGGGCTGCAGCCACAGCGCAGGTTGGAGGGCCAGCCGGGGCTCACAGGCAGGGGAGCCGGTGTTACCTGGTCGCGGAGGGCATGGCGTGTGGCCTGTACCAGTGGCGTCATGCACTGACACAGCTCCTCATGCCCAAGGGGGGTCCCCACTTTGCTCTTTGCGGGACCCCAGTGCGGAGGGGCTCCTGGAGTGTCTCAGCAGAACCACGGATCCCCATTTAATTAGATGCTAGTTTTATAAGGCACAGAATAAGTGAAGTTTTCCAAGTGCAGTGTAACTGGATTTTATTGCTAATCTCTGTAATTGGCACTCTATAATGTCGTGTAAATTTGAAACTGCAGTGTTCATGTTAAATTAACTCTCGGGTGTGGGAGGAGAGGTTGGGGGGCCGTCGGGGAGAGCAGAGGGTCTGTATTCCGATTTCAAATCGGGATGCCGCTGAGAGCAAGCCCACGCTGTGTGGGAGCCTCGGGCGGGGTGTGTGGATCCCTGACGTTCTCATCACCTCGGTCACAAAAGGCAGATGGGCACATTGGTTAGACACAGCAACGCGTGAACCAAGCAGGACTGGTTTCTGGGGCATCACTGTCTCCAGGTGACAGCTGTTGGCCGTGCAGCATCAAGGTGACGAGAAAATGGGTCTCAGAGCCAAGTAGACACGGGTTCAGATCCTGCTCTGTGGCCTTGGGTGGGCCACGGTGCCTCTCTGGGCCTGGTCTGAGCTGGCAACACAGGGTCCGCCCATCAGTGATGATCAGGGTGGACTGCACTGTGGAGAGCAATGCTCCCCAAATGCCTGTCTTCTTAAAGGAAAGAAATGCTAGAATCCCTAGAGCTGAACGTTTATGGTATTTGGGAGGGTATTTTTCTCTTCGCTGTGCAGGAGACTACATCGTGAGCTGAAGGGATTTTAGGAATTACTCTTCAGGATTCCTTACATGTGGATCAGTTATGAGCCCAAGAAACTGACACTTAATAGAGGTGAGTGTTCACTGTTTTCCAAAGAGGAAACAAATATCAACTAAGTAAGATGAATTGACAGATTTATCTTACTTCATCTTGACAATACCCCCGTAAATGCACTATTATCAGTAAACATTTTGTGAATCGATTGCTGTGGTGATTAATGACCATACTGCCTGCTGGGTTAAGAGTCAATCTGACATTAGTGTATAATTGCGAGACATGAAGAGGTGCGTGTGTGTTTATATACATATGTCGGTAGGAACCTACTCAACGATACCCAACAGCAACGTATAATATGTATATTATATCTACGTATATACACGCAGAAATGGATAGTGACAGAGACGGATAGATAGATAAAGAGAAACCAGTTGCCAGCTACTTGACTGCAACTCATGGCAACTCAATGTGTGTCAGAATAGAACCGTGTTCCATAGGGTTTTCAATGGCTGATTTTTCCAAAGTAGATCACCAGGTCTTTCTTCCAAGGTGCCTCTGGGTTCACTCAAACCACCAACCCTTTGGTTAGCAGCCGAGGTTGTTAAACATTTGCACCCCTAGGGACTCCTAGATGAACACAGACTTGCAGAGAGCAGAGACAGATGGGTAGATGGTAGATAGATAAATGATAGATGATAGATAGATGTTAGATGGATGGATGGGTGGATGGTAGATAGACGGATGGATGGATGGGTAGATGGTAGCTAGATAGACAGACAGACAGATAGATAATAGGTTATAGTGCTATCCACCAACTATTTCAGGTCTTGTCCTGGGCCCTGGGCACGAGGTGGCCCTGCGCCTCCCCAGAACCTCCTGCTGGGTGTGGCCACGGGGCTTGCCCTGGCTAATGATACAGAAGCAGCAGTCACGTAAGCCTTCCTGGTGGAAGTTTCCAGCCAGGACCCTCGCTCCACTCAATCCCCCTGGGGCAGCAGCAGTGTCACCCTGGGGGCCACCCTGTCACCCGGCCCGGAAGAGGAGATGGGGAACGCAGCCCCAGATGCCCGCGGTGGCATGGAGGGTGAGTGAGGAAGGAGTCTCTGTGGTGGTCGTCCCTGAGAGCTGCCAAGGAGTTTACCTTACTGTGACCTCCGGCTGCATCTCACCGTGGTAGGAATCTGTGATTTTGTGCCAAAGATACTGTCCACTCCTGAGCCAGACCGCCTACTTTTAAATCTTCCCCAGCCATCACTGGCTGTGTGACCTTGGGGAGTTCCCCATCTGCGAATCGGGGTGACACAGGGCCGCCCCAGGCGTGTGGAGAGGATTGTGCATATTGACACACGTGAGGGACGAGAACCCTCCACAGGTGAGTGTTCGTGACTGTGAGCTGTTGCTAGTACCTGCATCCAACGAGACAGGTAACTGGGTGAGGAGAGTGTGAGGGAAGAGAGGACTTTAATACACAACACACTGAAACGGTGTTTAATCACGACTCATTAAAAAGTAATTACTGCATTGTAATTAGCACAGGTTCCCTGTGCCGGGGCCTCGTGTTTAAGCCTTGCCCGGCGCGTCTCGTGGCTGCTCCAGAAAAGCTGCTGGTTTCCTAAGGCAGGTCATGAGCGTTCTCCGGTCCCTGCTCATCGAAAGGCTGGAGAGGTATTTTTCCAGGGAAAAGGCTTTGGTATCAGATTTTAGTAAAGTAAAAGCAGTAAGCTTTCAAAGATGGTGGCATTCTCGTGAGAAAACCAGGTGATGATTTTCACAGCGATGCCACAGTGCAGACTTTTGGGGACTGTGTGCTTTTGAGAAGCCAGTTTGCATAGCCCGGGGCCACTGACGGAGCCTGGACAAGGGCCCTTGTGTCTGAGCACGCACGGCGGGGCTCCCAGGCCCAGGGGAAGAGACGGTGTTGCTGTGAGCCCTTGGGGTCGGCATTGGGCATTATGCCAGTGGGACCTTCCACTCAGGGACGGTCACTCTGCCCTGGGGACACCGAAGAGCCTAACAATTTTCTATGTAATGGGATTTTTTTGTTGTGAATTTGTGTATGGCAGTGTTACCAAATTGTCTGTTTTCTCCCAGCGATGAAAACAAAGCCCCAAAGCCCCGAGAGAAGCCGAGCTTTGGCACCACTGTCGGCTCAGCGCTCCAGAACGCCGAAGCAAGTTCCTGGGGCAGTCACGACACTCGCCTGTGAAGGGTCCTGGTCCTTCGTGTGTGTCAACGTGCACAATCCTCCCCACACCCCCTGGGGTGCGCAAGTGATGTACGACTCACTGTCACTTTTCAGTTGTCGCCACTTTCCTTAGCGCTTCTACTCCAGGAGTCAGTCAATGGTGAATTCATTGCTGTTAAAAGAATAAAATAAATACAAAAAGAACAAAAAAATCCAGTATGAAGAAAGTATTGCTCAGAAATCCTGGGTTTGGGTCTTCCAGTTGGGTTTTCCTCATCCAGATGAAGGTTCTACCTGGCCACACACAGGGACCTGGAAACTCAGGGTCATGCTCACCTGTGGTGATCAAAATGCTGGGTGGAGGCCAGGCTGGCTGACCCCACTCACTTGGCGTTCCCTTTGCTCCCGGCCAGGACACCTGAGCTCTCCCCACTGGCCTGGAGCTGGCTGATGGTTTCTCTATGCATTCACCCATTGAAGGACATCTTGGTTGCTTCCAATTTTTGGTAATATCACTTTGAACATCCATGTGCATATTTTTATGTAACACAGCATTTTGACTCATTTGGGTAAATACCTAGAAGTGCAACTACTGGGTTGTAAGGTAAAACTATGTTTGGATTTGTAGGAAACTGCTAGACTGTCTGCAAAGTGTCTGTACCATTTTACATTCCCACAAGCACTGAGTGAGTTCCTGTTGCTCCATAGCCTCGCCAGCCCTTGGTGTTGTCAACGTTTTGGATTTTAACCATTCTAATAGGTCACTGTTGTTTTCATTTGAAATTCCCTGATGACATATGAGGTTGAGCATATTTTCACATGCTTATTTACCATCTGTATATCTCCTTTGCTGAGGTCTCTGCTCAGATCTTTTGCCCATTTTGTAATTGTTTGTTTTCTTACTGTAGAGTCTTAAGAGTTCTTTGTTTATCAGATATGTGTTTTGCAAATGTTTTCTCCCAGTTTGTGGCTTGTCTTTTCACTCTTGACAGTGTCTTTCGCAGAGCAGAGGTTTTTAATTTTAATGAAATCCAGTTTATCAGTTTTTTCTTCTATGGATTGTACTTTTGGTGTTGTATAAGTCATTGTCAAACCCAAATAACCTTAATTTTCTCCTACGTTATCTTCTAGAAGTTGTGTGGTCTTATGTCTTACCTTTAGGTCTATGATTAATTTTTGCGTAAGGTATGAGCTCTGTGTCTCCGTTCATTTGTTTGCATGTGACGTCTAGCTGTGCCAGCACCACATCTTGAAAGACTACGTCCTTTCTTCACTGACTTGTGTTGCTCCCTTGTCAAATATCGGATGACTGTATATTTTTGTGGATCATTTTCTGAGCTCTCTGTTCTGTTCCTCTAATCTGTTTGTCTATACCGTCACCAACACCACACTTTCCTGATCACTATAGGTTTATAGTAAGTTTTGAAGTTGGGTAGTGTCCTCTAACTCTATTCTTCTTGAGTATTGTGTTGGCTATTTCAGGTCTTCCGCCTTTCCACATGAATGTTAGACTCAGTTTGTCACTATCCACAGAATAACCTGCCAGGATTTGGACTGGGATTGCTTTGAATGTATAGATCAAGTTGGGAAGAATTGATATCTTGATAGTATTAAGTCTTCTTATCCATGGACATGGAGTATCTCTCCATTATTTAGATCTTCTTTTATTTCTTTGATCAGAGTTCTGTAGTTTTTCTACTATAGATCATGTACATATTTTGTTAGAGTTACACCTAAGTATTTCATTTGTTTAGGTGCTGATGTAAATGGTGGTGTATTTTTAATTTCAAATTCTAATTGTAAGCAATTGACTTTTATGTATTAATTTTGTATCCTGCAATCTTGTTATAAACTATTAGTTCCAGAGTTTTTTGTCAATTCTTTGGAATGATTTACATAGACAGTTATCATTTGTGAACAAAGACAGCTTTTTCTCTTCCTTTCCAATCTATATATCTTTTCTTTCCTTTTCTAGTCTAATCGCATTAGCTAGGACTTCCAGCATAATGTTGAATACGAGTGGTAAGAGGGAAATCCTTGTCTTGTTCTGGATCTTAGGGGAATACATCTAGTTTCTCACCATTAAGTATGACGTTAGCTGTAGGTTTTTTTGTAGAAGTTCTTTATCATGTTGAGGATGTTCCTTTCTATTCCTAGCTTGCTGAGAGCTTTGTGTTTTTTTGTTTGTTTTGTATCATGAATGGGTGTTGACTTGTAATTTTTCTTCCTAGTAATGTCTTTATTTGGTTTCAGTATTATCATAGAGTGAGTTTGGAAGTGTTCCGTCTTCTTCTATTTTTGAGAAGAATTGGTGTTAATTCTTCTTTAAATGTTTGGAACAACTCCCTAGTGGAACCATCTGAGCCTGTTGCTTTCTATTTCGGAAGTTTATTAATTATTATTTTAATTTCTTTCATAGATATTAGGCGTCGTGCCAAGGTGTGAGGTCACCAACAACAGACCACACACATGCTGTATCAGTGCACGGGTAAACGCTTTACTCACACAGAGAAGAGACAGAGCAAGATCAGCTTCATAAGCAGGCACTGGTCTCCCACGGCCAGCAGGATCGTTCCCACATGTGGCTGATGCAGGGCAAAGGTCAACATTCACCCCTCTCATGCTGTAGTCGAGAGACCTCATTCCCTCCTTGCCAGGAACAGATATAGAAGTGGGGTTGGCCAAGTGCCATATGGTACCCGCGTGTGCAAGAGACAGAGAAAGTTACTGTGTGCCCAGAACAGGGGGAATGCTTCCCTGATAAGGAGAAGGAACTGGGAAAGAGCAACCCAGTTCCCACCCTCCTTATCAGAGAATGCTCTGGGCCCAAGGCATTTACTTAGGCAGCCTGGATGGGAGGCATAGAGGCAGACCGTTCCCCCAGCATTAGGCCTGTTCAGATTATCTGTTTCTCCTTGTGTGAGTTTTGGTGGATTGTGTGTTTTAAGGAATTGGTCCATTTCATCTAAGTTCTCAAATTTGTAGGCATAATATTCCTTTATTATCCTTTTAATGTCCATGGGATCAACTGTGATGGCCTCTCTTTATTTCTCATTTTTGTGATTTGGGGCTTCTCTCTTTTTTTCTTGGTTAGCCTGGCTAGACGTTTATCAATTTTATTGATCTTTTCAAAGAACTGGCTTTTGATTTTATTGATTTTCTCTATTAATTTCTAATCAGTCTCATCGAGTTCTGCTCTAATTTTTATTATTTCTTTTCTTATGCTTACTTTGATTTAATTTCTCACCTATTTTAAGTTTCCTAAGGCAGAAGCTTAGATTTTAGGCCTTTCTTCTTTTCTAATATATCTATTCAATGCTACAAATTTCCCTCTAAGCACTACTTTTGCTGAATCTCACAAATCTTGATTAGCTGTATTTTTATTTTCTTCAAAATATTTTAAAATTTATCTTGAGACTTCTTTGACCCATGTGTTTTTGAGATTTTCTAGCTCTCTTTCTGTTATTGATTTCTTGTTTAACTCCACTGTGGTCTGAGAGCATACTTCGTATGATTTTTCTTCTTATAAATTTGCCGAGGTGTGTGTTACAGCCTAGGATGTGGTCTGTCATGGTGAACGTTCCATGTGAGCTTGAGAAGGTTATGTATTCTGCTGTTGTTGGATGCTGTATTCTATAAATGTCAATTCGATCCAGTTGGTTGTTGTGCTGCTCAGTTAAGCTCTGCCTGACTGATTTTCTTCCTGTGAATCTGCCAATTGCTGATAAGGATTTGGAATCTCCAACTAGAATAGTGGATTTGGCTACCGCTCCTTGAAGTTCTATTAGTGTTTGCCTTACTGTCTGGCCCTGCTCTGGCCCACTGTGAACAAGACACACAAGCTCCCTGCTCTCACCAGACTGGTAGTCGGAAGACGCACGGGATCATCAAATAAATCGAAAAATGAAAAAGAGAAACTTGGGCACAGAGCAGGGTCCTTTGCACTGGGGTCTTCTGGGGAAGAGATCAGGGGCCCTCTCTGCAGCCGGGACAGCGAGCTGAGACCGAGTAAGGCCCAGAGTCCAGGCCTCACAGGGCCTTGGACCCCCTGCCCCCAACACTGGGAGCGTGTTTGCCCAGAAGGAGATACTTGTAAGTTTAATTAACATCCGGTTTATTAGAGTTATACACTTTAAAAAAATGGTTTTTCCTAAGTCTTTAGGCTAAACTTACAGATCTTGTTATATTATTGATAAAAATTATTCATGTTGGTATAGAAGATCAGTCATTGTTACTTGTCCGTTGATTAATGTGCAGTTAATTCGTAAGCATGATAGATTGCATTTCCCCTAAACATTTAACACCGTTTACATATTTAATCAAACAAATTTCCTCCAACATTTCAAATGTCATTTACAAATTAATCTCTTCGTCTCTTTCCAACTCTTCAACCCCTAACAGGACAGATCAGCGAAGCTGATGCACTCAGGAAATGCTCACCCATACAGCCGCCGGGGTCATGTTCCCTCACATGTTTCAGGCTTCCTAAACATGGAGTGAGTCCAGCGAGAACAAAATCTCTACTGTGGCTGAGTAAATACAATTTACACAAAAGGACGCTTTCTAAGGGTTTCGAATCCACTCCCCTAGCCAGGGTGTAAGCCCACCTCCTGGGACCAGACCAGCAGGAGGTCACCTGACAGAGCTCTGCTGAGCTTGGTGGGGGGGCTCCATGGAGCTTGGGCCAGACACACTGCCCAGGCCAAGCCCGCTGTCCCGGACGGGTGACCGTGTGGCCCTTCCCTCATCAGAGGGGCTTTATGTGTTAACTATGGAAGTCAAATGCATTCGATACAAAACACAGTGCAGGCAACCGTTGTTGTGGGTTGCTTGAGTAGATTCCAACTCCTGAGACCCAATGTGTGCGGAGTAGAAATGCTCTATATGGTTTTCCAATGTTGTGACCTTTTGGAAGCAGATCACCAGGGCTTTCTTCCAAGGCAACTCTGGGTGGGTTTGAACGGCCAATCTTTTGGCTAGTAGTCAAGCGCTTAACTTCTGGTGCCACCAGGGACCTAATGTATGCGGCAGAGAAATGGAAGTGCAAAAATAAATCCTCTGCAGACCCTCCGCAGGCCCTATTTTTCAGTAAGAGGGAGGGGGCTGGTGGTGGGTGGTGAGGCCACTTGGGAGAGGGAACCATGAAGCACCGTCCCCGGGTGGGCAGGAGTTCCCAGCCCGGGTGGGAGGTTCCAACCTGGGCAGGGGTCCCAGCCTGGGTCAGGGGTGGCCGTGGACAGCCTTGAACAGCCCAGCTCCTGCCAGGGGAGGAGTCTGCTTGAAACACACTTGCTTAAAGCCCTCGCAGAGGCCAGGTAAGTATTTGAAGAAGAGAACTCCCTGAAACTGTCTTTTATGAGCTTCTCGGCATACACCTGGCTTTGTGTGAGCTCACGCTGTTAGATGTCTGCGGGGCTTAGCACTGGCTTTTCTGCTGGCAGCTGCAGGAACTGAGAGGGGCAGGTAGAGTTCAGTGCTTTATTCAGGCCCCTCTGTGGGGGCCTCCACTGCCATGAGCGTCTGGTCTGTGGACTGGGTCTCCCTGCCCACAGCCCACACAGGGCCCAGCTTCACATGCAGGGTACCCCAGTGACCCTCACTAGCAGTGAACCTGGCTGTGTGGTTTGCAGGCTTCAGGAGGACCAGGCCTGTGTTCCCCATGCCCTCAGGGGACTCTACCCGGCCTGGCTCTCACCTCCACAATGCTGCCTCTGTCTGTCCTCTCTGTCTGTCTGAGACTGCTGTCTGGTCACAGGGAAGTCAACGGGCTGCACCCGAGCCGGCACCTGCCCTGAACTTGGGATTCAGCTTTTGCTTCTCGGCAAAGTTCCCTTTCTCTCTCCTTGACTTTAGACTCTCTCCACCTCCTCTCTTGCTTGTCTTCCCCTCCCCTCATCAAATCTCCTTTCCAAAAACTGCTGTATTTTTCCTCTGAGTCCCCATCTGGCGCAGGACCCACTCTGTTACTTATAAGGTCACCAGGAGTCAGAAGCGGCTTGGTGGCACCTAACAACAGCGAGTCTGTCAGTCCAGCCTGTGAAGCCTTTGCTTCAGGAGCGGCCCCGTGGGTCTGGGCCAGTGCCTGGCTTGTGGGCTCTGTTGGGTTTGGGACGGGATGCGGTTTGTGAAGAAATTGCAGATTGTCTCCTCTGGCTTTCTGACGATGATATTCTTGATATTTCTTGAGTGGTTTCTTGAGGGTGCAGTTCTCAAAAAGGCCGTGCTAATTGGCATGGAAAATTATAGCTCATCACCAGGAAAAGATTTCAAGAAGGCTCGGATTGGATCTTGATGGACAGATGCTCCACGCCGCCCAATATATGTGGCCAGGCATTTGCATCTTTTTACTTGATTTTATGGGGCTAGGCTTCAAGGTGCCTTTTGGTTTCCAGAAATAACTAGCCATCTTCACTTTCTTGGTGGGAAAGCCAAGCGACTGCATTTTAACCTTACATTTAGGCATTTGACTTTAGTTTTGATAATTAAAATCATTTTTCTCCCTAAATGCAGGAAGAGATTTTGTTCTTTAAGAAGCCACTCACCACTGAGGTCGAATTCTGTTGAGTGCAGAGTGTCAGAAAGACATCAGCTTAACGAGGTTAACGAAGATCCATCCCCTTCAGAACTGTGGGCACCGCTCATCACTCTTTGGAGCCAAATCTGCTGCCTGAGCTGGTTCTGTCCCTCTCCATGGAGCAGAGTGGGGGACCCTCCCAGGGCGCCCCCTCCCTTAGGCAGTGTGTTCAGCTCGGCTAGCAGCTGGGAGGGAGCACTCAGAGCTTGCGCCCCTTGTGCATCTGGTCCCCTCCAGAGCCTTTGCCCGCCCCCCCTTCCCCAGTGATTACTGCCTTAATTTCAGGTCGCAACGTGTCCAGGTAGAAACCCAACTCCAGCCTCGTCACGGAGGGCCTGAGAAGACCTCGGGCAAGGCTGCATGGTCTGGGGGCAGGGGGCTTCCCTTCCTGATGCCTCTTACTTTAGTGACAAAGATGAGTGTCAGGAGGCACCTGTGTTCAAATATGACCGTCCCACCCTGCTGTGGCAGGTAAGGTCTGGGCTTCTCTGGGCCCTTCCAAGGGGCCTCCATACCGCAGCGTCCAGCAAGTATCAGGTTAGTTCTTGGGAGAAGGAGCCTGGCCTGGTTTAGACTTGGCTACCCAAGTGGGCTGCCAGGTGGGAACCCACAAATGCCTCCCTTAGGGGTGTGGTGACTCTCCTCGCCCGGGGCGCCAGCAGGCACCCTGGGGGCAGCATTGACCACCAGCCCCTGGTGGTCCTGCTGCCCACCCATGGCTGACCCAGTCAGTGTCCTGCATGGTACAAGGTGAAGGAATTGGGATTCTGGAATCCAGGACCCTTGTCTTTGATTGAAAGTGGGGAGCATGAGGAAGTGCCCCAATTATGGGCCCATCCCAGCCCTGAAGGGAGGTGGAGCAGCTGGAAGGCCCCGTGTCTTTGTGGGGGTCGCCTTTTTTGCCTCGAGGTCCCAGGGCCTGGGAGGGGGGATGGAGAGGAGGCAGTTTGCTGTCTGGAATCCCAGAGCAGCCTCCTATAAGCAGGAAGGAGTAAGCAGCTGGGTGACGAGATGCTAAAGCTCTCTGGGTGAGGTTTCTGACTCATCAAGGAGAGTCTGTGGAGGGATGATGTGTGTGAAGACAGGGGACACGTGGCGTCACGTGCCTGGGTCTGGAGACCTTTGGGCATCACACTAGAGCCCTTTCACAGTGGAGATCCTTGGCCTGGTGGGAAAGCTCAGTGAATGAAGGCTCAGGGCAGTGGGGGGTGGGGGGCAGCAGTCACAGGCCTAGAGTCTTCCCCATGGGCCGAGCACACAGAACCCGCCCCCCGAGTCTCAGCATCCCCTCCAAGGTCAGGGCCTCCTTCCCGTGTGCAGTTGGTGACACTGTCTGCGTAGGCTCAGATGCAGTCTTTCAAAGCCCTGCCTGGATGGGTTTACATCCGTGCTCAGAATTTAAAAAACAGAACGTGCCATTCGATACTGTAATAAAGCACTTAACACCATCATTACCATGTCGGAAAATTATGTTTTTGGGAGAATTGAGAAAAGTAAGTTTGTGGTACAAAGCAAGCATTGGGTCACCAAGGATCCCCCAGGAATGGGCCAGGATTCATGGCCTTCTCCACGTTTGTGAGGTCCAGTATTAAATGTTCTGCATCCGTCAAACAAGAGAATAGAACAAGGGATACTGTGTGGTTTAAAATCAGAAAAGGTGTCTCCAGGGTTGCAGTATTTTACCAGACTTATTCAGTCTATATACTGAGCAAATAATCCAAGAAACTGGATTCTATGAAGAAGAACTCGGCATCAGGATTGGAGGAAGACTCATTACCAGTTCGTGATATGCAGACGATACAACCTTGCTTGCTGAAAGTGAAGAGGACTTCAAGCACTTACTGAGGAAGATAGACTACAGCCTTCAGTACGAATTACACCTCTACGTAAAGAAAACAGAAATCCTTACAATAGGACCAGTAAACAGGGTCACGACAAGTGACGAACCAACGGAAGCTGTCAAAGATCTCTTCTTGTATCAACAATCAATGTCCATGGAAACATCGGTCAAGAAATCAAACAATGTATTGCACAGGGAAAATGCAATAACTTCAAAGTGTTAAAAAGCAAAGGTGTCACTTTGATGACTAAGGTACACCTGACCTAAGCAACGGTATTTTCATTCACCTCATTTGTGTGGGAAAGCTGGACAATAAAAAATGAAGACCAAAGGGGAATCGATGCATTTGAATTAATGGTGTTGGTGAAGAATATTGAATAGACCATTGACTGCCAGAAGAATGAACAAATTTATCCTGGAAGAAGTACAGCCAGAATGCTCCTTAGAAGCAAGGATGGCGAGACTATGTCTCACACACTTCGGACATGTTGTCAGGAGGGACTAGTCCCTGGAGAAGGACATCATGCTTGGTGAAGTAGACGGTCAGTGAAAAAGAGGAAGACCCTCCATGAGATGGATTGACATAGTGGCTGCTCCAACAACTGTGTCCAGTGCTGAGGTTGTAAAGCCTGTTCGTACTGAAGTCATTGGGACGATTGATGGGATTGATCCCTGGGGGCAGCAGCAGTAGTGTGGCCTCTGGTGGGTGGACTCTTGCACGTGAGCAGTTTACTAGCTGTTTCCAGACTTCCACAGTTTGTCCTCCAGGCCATGCTGCAGCCAGCCAAGAGCAGGACAGCCCGGCCCTGGTGTTAGTTTCTGTCTCTCATTAGCAGGGCCAGCCGGCCGGGTGACGGACATGGCGTGCATCCAGGTGACACCGCAGCTGCAGCGTCCACCAGCCAATTTAGTGTCTGAATGGTGACGTCAGTGGGAGATGTGTCAATGCTCCTCGGCAGCCATACAAGGGCAGACAAATGCCGTCATCACTGCCACCCTCCACGTGCAGCTGAAACACCCTCCACGTGCAGGTGTCCCCTGCCTGTGTCTGTGCACGATGGGACGTCTCTGTAACCAGCATGCTCAGCAAGTGTCTTGAGGGATCCACTGTGCGGCCAGACAAAGGAAGCACGGTCCTCCCACCCTGCAGGGGCGCACATCATGGCCAGACCAGTTGGGGGCCCCTCCACACACCCCGGCTCCGTGCGTCTCTGATGGCGCAGGTGTGGTGCATCCTTGGGGCTCTCCTGAGTCTTCTGGCCTCCTGGGGCCTTCCGGCAGGGCACGCATCACACCGGACTGGGCAGGGCGGGCAGTTGGTTCAAAGACTCAGTTCAGGCTAGGCTGTCCTGCCAGCCTCCCCCACGTCTGGGCAGCCTCCCACCATGGTTGGACTTCATCAGGCCCCGCCGGGATACGTGGAAGCTCAGTCCCTTCCCCCGACCCCCACTGACTCCTAACTGAGCAGACCCCCTGACTCCACAGAGGAAGGGGCTTTGAGGAGCCTGGCCAGTGGTTGTACCGGTCACTTGGGGTGGCCAGTGTGCACAGAGAAGACCCCACTCAGCCCCGTCAGCCAGCACCAGGCAGGAAGGGAATGGAGGAGGCCAGCCAGTGAGGTTGGCCTAGCCCCGTTCTCCAGAAACACAAAGCCAACCAGCTGGTGACGTAAAGATGTGATGCCCGTGGACACAGCAAGACCTGGGGCAGGGGGAGCACGAAGGGGACCAAGGACACAGCAAGACCTGGGGCGGGGGGAGCACGAAGGGGACCAAGGACACTTGTCTGAGGAGGCGAGGCCCATGGGCAGTCTGTGGGGAGAGGTGAGCTTTCCTGTGAGGCCAAGGCAGCCTGTACCCGGGCCCAAGGCAGAGGGCTGGTCAGGGTTGGACTCGCCCTTCTGGGGCCACGGCTGCTCCTAAACCCGCTCTTAGTGATGTAACTGAGGAGCACCTGAGGCAGATGAACCGCTCGGCTGGGCAGGAATTAGACCAGAGGCTGCCCAGGGGCAGGGGCCACAGTGGGGCCACTTGCTCTGAGTGCCATCGAGATGACGCATTCTGCGGGTTGTCATGGGCAGGAGGCGATCGTGAGTGGGCAGCCGCTGTGAGCATTTGCCTCCAAGCAGAGAAAGCCTGGCCCCTGACTTGGAGGAAGCAGGCCCTGCCCTTGGGAGAGGGTCTTGGTGCCTACCTGCTCTAGAGCCTGCTTTGGCCAGAGGGCAGTGGCTCTCCCACCCAGAGCAGCAGCTCGGCCTCTGGCCAGGTCATGTCCCAAGGTCCCTGAGAGGAGAGTGGAAGACCTGCCCCCATTACTCTGTAGCTGGCCCGGAGCCACAGACTGCGTGCCGTGGGCAGGTGTGGACGGCACATGGTTGACCCCGTGTTCATGCTCTCCTTCTCTACTGAATTCAGGTTATGAGCAGAGCAACCTCCGTGAGATGCTCACCCGACCCTGCCCATGCTCATGGCCTTGAGAGGGAACAGCTGGGCCCTCCTCGTGAGGTTCGGGTGGCACAAGATCACCAAGCTGTGCGATTTTGAGTGGAAGCCGAATCTCCAAGCCCAGGGCGACCTGTTTCCATCACTTCCCATCACGAGCCGGTGCAGGTAACACATACATTCTCTCAGGTGGCAGGGGCCACCCACTCACCACTGCCCTCCACCCCCAGAACAGGTGTGCCTTGTGCCCCTGACGTGTTTATCAGCCAGGGCCATGAGCAGACGTCTCTGCATACTCTGAAAAGGAGCAAAGAAGCATGATAATAGCAGGGCTAAATCTGGCTGTAACTGCTCTGAGCAGAATCAACCTGAGGAGAAACAGTCTTTCTCCAAAGCCTCAGAGTCAGAAAAGAGGAGCGTCTGTGACTGCCCCATGCAGGGACCGCAGCACGCCTGCCTGGAAGGAGCTTTGTCCTGAGGGAGCCCATCCAGAGTCCTTGGACCCTGGGCCACCAGCCACAGCGAGGGGTGAGAGAGGGCAGGGCAGCACCCAGCTTGCTCCTGCCCAGGCCCAGACCTGGCAGTTCCATGTCCACCCCAGGCTGGGAAAGGTGAGTTATTCCCTGGGGAAGCTTAGATGCCACTTCCGAGTCCCCATGAATGACAGCCAGGTCTCCAACCTGGCCCACAGCTCTGCCCAGGGCTCGAGAGCTCACTTTGTTATTTCCCTTGGCTATGTTGTTACTCTAAATCTGCCCTCACGTGACCTCCGTTGCCTGCATGACCTCTGCCACCTGCATGGCCTCAGCCCCTGCATGACCCCTCCCCCCATGTGACCTCTGCTTCCGCATGACATCTGTCCCTCACATGGCCTCTGCCCCCTGCATGGTCTCTGGCATCTCCACCAGCTCTCACTCTGCATTGGTTGCTCTCTGCTGGGTCATGTGAAGTCCTGCTCTGCACATGGGCAGCCCTTCCCTGGGCAGTAATTTGTGGGGACCCACACAGAGTTCTGGGGCCACTGCTCTGCGTGTTCTTATCTGCTATGCTACTTATCTTGCAGATTCCAGCTTCCCCAGAGGTCAAGGACGGCAGTGTCCACTCTGCAGCTTGGCAAACTTCACTCCAATTGTACGCATATTCTACCCTCATGGCACACTACCCTCAGGACCCAGTCCTACTCACGTTCCTCCATCTCTGTCCAGCACAGACAGCTCCTGCAGAGCTCACTAGACATTTATTGCAGGGGGGGGGGTGCCCTCAGGTTTTTTTGGGCATCAGCCTTTTCCTTTCTTAACAGGCCTAGCTATTGTCCAGCCTGGAGGCAAAGAGGGGAGGTGTGATCAGATGCTGGGGGTATGCATGATGCCTCGTGATGCAGAAAGCCCTGCATTATTTTCAAGCAATGGGGGCATGCTCACCTTTACTAAGGGGGAGACCCACTCACCATGTGAAGACACAGAGACAGACACACTCACAGGGAGCAGAGACTGGAGCAATGCGTCTACAGGTCAAGAAATGCTAAGGCTTGCTGGCAACATGAGAAGCTGGGAGAGGCAAGGAAGTATTCTCCCCTAGAGCCTCCAGAGAGAGCACAGCCCTGCTGACATCTTAATTTCAGACTTTCAGCCTTCAGAACTGTAAGAGAATAAATTTGTGTTTTCCTGAATCCCTCATTTGTGGCTCTTTGTTACAGCAGCCCCAGGGAACTCATGCACCAACCTTTTAACTCTCCCACCCCAAAGCCCATAGTACCTGTCTGGCCTGTGTTGCCAAGTGTAGTTGGGTTGATTTCATAGAAAAATGATTTTTCCCATAACACTAAATAAATATGAAGATATTTTGCTCCATTTTCCCATTATTTCAAAGAGTTTAATACCCCTTGTCACTTCATTTCCATGTTGAGTCTAACTATTGTCAGTTGATGTCAAAGCATGCTTCCTGTTAAAGGATTAGCTGCAAATTCTCTTATCCTTAAGATCTGAAGAATAACTTGATTAGCGCCATTAGGCCCAGGGTCTTTCTTGGACTTTTGGAACTGAATCGTCTGTGAGTATTAATTCTATCTGAGCTACAAATCTTGTTCCTACTGAAATGTTTTGTGGGGACTGTGATGTGTTACCAAGCAAAAGTAACATAACTACTTCTGTAGAAAGGAGCCCTGGTAGCGCAGTGGTTAAGAGCTCAGGCTGCTAACCAAAAAGATCAGCAGTCTGAATCCACCAGCTGCTCCTTGGAAGTCCTATGGGGCAGTTCTACTCTGTCCTATAGGGTCACTATATGTCGGAATTGATTTGACAGCAACAGATAACTTCTGCAAAAGAAGACAGTGCTATTTAGATGTAGATATCTTTATTTCTGCTTTGTTTGTGTTTTTATCCAGATTCACATTTTGTGTGATCTTACAAAATGCTTTTAAGAGAAGCTTTTAAAGGATCTCTTTTGCCTTTGAGCAAAAACAAATAAAATAGATCTATTGGCAGCACATTGCAAATTTCCACAGTGAATGGATTTTAACAGCCCATAGATAAGTATCATTTTTGAAAATTAGGTCTAAGCTTTTTCTATGTGAAATGTAGCCTGAAGTTGGGTGGTCTTCACGTGGCTGCTCCCCCAGCCCATGAGACAGCCTCTTCCGAGCGGGCACCCGGCCAGTCACACTGCTGCAGAGCAAGGAGAGCACAGCAGATGGGCCCACTCATGCCCTGTCCACGGGGCGGCCCTGCACATGCCCTGTCTGTGGGGTGGCCCTGCACACGCCCTGTCTATGAGGCAGTCTGACTCCTGCCCTATATCCTGTCCTATTTCCCCAGTGCCCTGAGGCTGGATGGGCTTTTATAAAATATTTCACTTCCATGGAAGGGCCTTCTATAAAGTCTGGGGTAAGATCAGAGACTAGAAGACCATCTCTGAAACAGTGACAGGGTGCAGCGATGAGAAAGTCAGAGAGATATTGCAGTGCAGTGAATTACTTAATGGCCGTTCTAGCCATAGTCTTGTAATGCCCATCAAATGATTGAGTGAGACTATGCAAATAAGGTGCTTATGGCCCACCAAGGGGATTGGACGTCTTGCTAATAATGCAAATAAGGTGCATGACACCCTTGTGGGGGTGGGACCAAGCAAAAAAGGTGTATGGAAACCTTAATGAGGGTTTTGGTCAGTTTCACCAACCCATTAGGCTTAAAATGAGCCATCCCAGAGGCAGAAAGGGGGGACCTCACTACCACCGAGAAGAAGAGACAGGAGCGTAGCATATCCTTTGGACCCAGGAGTCCCTGTACTGAGAACCTCTTAGACCCTGGAGACAGAGAGAGAGAGAGCTGTGACACCAGAGATGGCAAGGTGTAGTGACAGAGAAACAGTGGCAGCAGAGGCAGCAGAACCAGAAGACCTGCAGGAGAGAGTGTGGTGGGCTTCCCGGCCCATGGAGCAAGAAAGCTGAGTGCCTTTGGGCGGAAACTTACTGGCAGGGTGGATTGCCTCTGGGCACTTATTGGCAGAGCTAAAGAGCTTTGTAACATTCATCCAAACAGGGCAGAGGCTGGGCCGAGAGACTGAGGGCCAGAGAGAGGCCTGCCCATGGGCATCGCCGAGAAGCTGTCCCAATCAAAGAACTGTATCCTGAGTTGTTCCTGATCTTGAATTGTAACCTGTTACTTCCCTAATCAGGAGCCCTGGTGGCACAATGATTAAAGCGTTCAACTTCTAACAGAAAGTTCAATGGTTTGAACCTACCAGCTGCTCCACAGGAGAAAGATGTGGCAGTCTGCTTC
>NW_004443967.1:21901161-21902082 GCF_000243295.1 Trichechus manatus latirostris
AGTAGATGTATTTGTAAATTACCACAATCAGTGGTCTGTCCACCGAATGCTCGAGAACTGCCTGTTTAGGACAGGATTTAAGGTTGAATGTGGTGATTGAATGGTGGCCTAACAGACGTGCCTCTGCCTTCTGGGCACTTCTGCCCCGACTCCCTCAGCTGCGGCCGCTGCCTGCAGTGGACAAGGGGCAAGGCCGTCCATGTGGCCGAGGAGACCACCTGTGCCCTCCCCAGTGCCCTGTGAGGGCTGTCGCTCCGTGGCCAGGAGGTGAGCCGCTGGTGTGTAGTGAGTGGGCATCTGTGGGGGACAGAGGAGGCCCACGATCTCAACCACACAGCGTGCCATGAGGAACAGGATGTGGACGTGCGGAGTGGGCGTGGGAGGGGACTCTACGCTGTAAACTCCTCTGCACCACTCTAAGAATTGTCATGCCCGTGGACCAATGAAGAAAGAAAAAGTAGATTACTCCCGACCCGGAAAAAACTCAAAATCTAACTGGGTACAAGGATGTGAAAAAGAAAATCCTTCCCCTACAGGAACACACACACGTGCACACACATGCATACACACAATATACACACCACACACAATCATACATGCACACACAATATACACAATCACGCACACACATGTACGCACACACCATACATACCACACACTCCCATGCAATCTCACTCATACACAATCACATAGGCACACATGCACACACATGCGCACTCACATAAGATACACACCAGACATACATGCACACACGCGAGCATACACACAACACACACCACACACATGCAATCACACACGCACATACACACACATGTCGCGTGATTGGCACCAAGCGCAGGGCTCCTCCTGTTGCTCACCCACTCGCAGCCCGAGGAGCTAGCACTCAGGAGCATGGTGTGAATATACAGCTGGTGTCTCTGC
>NW_004443967.1:21922974-21923962 GCF_000243295.1 Trichechus manatus latirostris
GGAGACACAGCCCAGGTGGGGTGGCCAGGGAGTTGGTCCCTGCGGGCAGGATAGCCAGCCTGGTTAAAACAGGGCTAGAGCCATTTTCTTAAAATCATTGACTCCTCAGGACAGCCCCTCACCCAACCCATTTCCTGAAGTTGTTTTTCTCCTCAAAACTTCCTTGAAAAGAAACACCCACCAGCTAGCCAGAATGGGCTGAAACAGGTCCTGCCCTCCATCTCGGCACTCCAGATGACCTTTGCCTTATTAACTGCCTCATGCATGGTAACTCCTCTGCCCCTGGGTGGAGAGCTGACAAGCTGATGAGCAAAAATGGCTTATTTCCTCCTGCCCAGAATCAAACCCAGGCCCTAGAAAATGCTCACTCATTCTGGAATGCTCTGCACCAGCGTGCGTGCCATCTTGTATTTTGTAACTGATCTTGCCTGTGTAAACCAGCCTCAAAAAGCTGCCTGCGAGCAGTCTTGGAAGGCACTTAGCCCCGACTGTCTCCTTGCTTGGTCAACCAATAAGGTTGTCTTTCGTTCTCGCCAGATCGGTCTCTGTCTTCTGACCCTGGATGGAGTCCCGCTGAGCAGAACCCGGAGTTCCTGGCAACATGGTTAGCTGTGCTCACCACAGACGTGTTCTGCCCACCCTGGCACCCACACTAGGAACAGTGGCCTCTGCATCTATGGGGGGAATGATAAAAGCCAGCCCCTCTATAGTTGAAAAGACACATTGCTTTCCTGGGAGGGAGGAGTTTCTAACTAAGTAGTTTTTAATTCCGGGGAGCCATGTAAAGTGTATGCCTGACCCAAGCCATGGTATTTTCAATCACCTCATTTGCCTGCAAAAGCTGCACAATGAAGAAGGAAGACCCAGGAAAAACTGATGCCTTTGAATTTTGGTGTTGGTGAAGAATATTAAATATACCATGGACTGCCGGAAGAATGAACAAATCTGTCTTGAAAGAAGTACAGCCAGAATCCTCCTTATTTTGGAC
>NW_004443967.1:21925430-21942533 GCF_000243295.1 Trichechus manatus latirostris
CCTTATCCCCTCACATGGTAAATAAGATTGAATAACTGAAGGAATTCTGACTATAGGACACAATGTTAATACTGTCAACCTTGACAAGATAAAAACAATAACAACTCATAAACTGAGGAATGAGGAAGAGGAGGACAGAGGAACAACACGTGTGGTACCTCTTCGTAGTTCACAGCACGCAATCAATACATAGTACAAAATGTGAAAAAAATCTCAGTCACTCTAACTTAAAAATTAATAATCTTTTTGTCTTAACTTCAGTTGGCCGTGACCTCAGCTGCCTGGTAAGATCATCTGGGGAGCATCAGAAGATCACCATGCTGTGCTGCTCCTCAGAACAGCTAAATCCGAACCTCTGGGGAGGGGCTTTCAGGAGCACTTGTTAGGGCGAGCTCTCCAGGTGAGTCCAATGTGCAGCTCCAGGTGAGAACATCTTGAAACATCTCGTACAGTAAAGGAACATTTCTTTGAAGTTCTGTTCCATCAGACTTACTTTAACTTAGCAGAAAAAGTGACCTGTGGAGACTGTCCTGGCCACCTCTGAGGCCGAAGAGTGTCCTCCACTCGGGGGGCGGGGTGTGGAGTTTGTGCCCAGACTTCTGACCTCACCACCACCCTGTGATCTTGGGCATGTCCGAGGCGCCGTCCTCTCCTCTGGAAAAGGGAGGTGATAGTAACACCTGCCCGATCACCTTCTGGAAGGCTGCTTTTTTCAGCTCCAATTGATGCTGATGTTTGTAAAAGAGATTCACGGACCGTGAGCAGCTGTCATATCCAAGGGGCTGACAGTAGCAGTCGTGAGCACTGAGATGGTTGTGTTCACCCAGGAACAGTGATGTTTCCATGCTAGGAAGCTCACACCCTACAAGGGTGCTCCTAAAGCTGTTTAGGGTGTATATTGTTAAAGGGTTGTCTCAGCCTCCGAATGCTGCTGTGATACAGCTACCCCACGTGGCTGGCTTCAAAGAACAGAAATTTATTTTCTCACGGTCTGGAGGCTAGAAGTCCGAATTCAGGACACCTGCTCTAGGGGAAGTCTCTCTCTCTCTATGCTGGTTTTGGGGAAAGATCCTTGTCTCTGCTTCTCTAGCCCTGGCATTCCTCAGCTCCTTGGCGATCTTCACGTGGCATCTATCTTCCCCACTTTGTATTTTCTCCTGTGTCCAACCAGCTCTTTTTAACTCAGAAATGATTAGGTTTAGAACACACCCTACCACCCTACAACGATATAGCCTCATTAACATAACAAAGAAAACCCAATTCCCAATGGGGATTACCTCCACAGATGCAGAGGTGAGAATTCCAACACATTTTGCGGGGACTTAATTCAATCTATAACGAGAACAAATATGTTTTGGTTTGTAGAGAAAACCTATTGTCTTGAGAATGTTTAAAATATATGCAGATGAGGAAGGATATTGTCACCAAACCTAAGACATCTTTAAGGTGTAAAAGTTTCAAATAAAAGCTAATGATTTTTTAATTGATTTTGTCTCAAGTAAATGCAATTTCAGAGCATGTTAGGAAAACCTTTTAAGATAAACTTTCCACTTCTGCCAATATTTAACATTTAAAATTATGTTTAGTATAATAAGATGCTAAGACTGCTGGTGGCGCAATGGTTAAAGTTGGCCATTTGAACCCGCCAGTGGCTCCTCAGAAGAAAGATCTGGGGATATGCTCCAGTAAAGATCACAGCCTAGGAAACCCTATGGGACACTACTCTGTCCTGTAGGGTCTCTACGAGTTGGAATCGACGCCATGGCACCTAATAACAAAAATAATAAGCTGATGTTACATTGTAGACTTTCACCTGTACACTCCACTCCAAAACTGAGAAAGGGAATGGAGAACTTGAAGTCACTCAAACTAAGAAGGAGCATTTTTCTTTCCCCCCAAAACCGCAAGTCCTCGGGTCCAAAATAAATTCCAAATAAATGGTGATGATGTGACAAAGTAAATGATGCCAGAAATGTTGAACCAGAACACTTGGGGAAATGGGAGAGCCCTACTGGTCTTCCGAGTGTACCAACAAGCTTCCAGACAGGGGCAGCCGTTAACCAGCTCCCCAAATTCTCATAATAAAGCAGGAATGCGGGGTCCACAGGCTCAGAAGGGGCCTGGAGTGTGCCAGGAAGTCATTTGATAAACATATATCGTAGAATAACTCATCCTGGGCATGGTTAGTCATTGATTATAGGTCATCTCTCCCTGTCTTCAGAGTGTAATGATCTGAGGGATGTGGTGATCTCTGGGATGTGATGGTCTGAGGGGTGTGATGGTCTCCAGGATATGATGGTCTGCAAGGTGTGATGGTCTGCAGGGTGTGATGTTCTGAGGGGTGTGTTGGTCTGCAGGATGTGATGGTCTGAGGGGTGCAATGGTCTGAGGGGTGCGATGGTCTGTGGGGTGCGATGGTCTGCGGGGTGTGATGGTCTGAGGGGTGAGATGGTATGAGGGGTACGATGGTCTGTGGGGTGTGATGGTCTGCGGGGTGCGATGGTCTGAGGGGTGTGATGGTCTGCGGGGTGCGATGGTCTGCAGGGTGCGATGGTCTGAGGGGTGTGATGGTCTGAGGGGTGAGATGGTAAGAGGGGTGTGATGGTGAGTGCTCAGGATGAATCCACATTTGGCCAAGAATCAACCATCTCTGAAAATTTCACCCCAAGTTCTCACGTTAACATTTAGATTTAATTCATTCCACGGAATGTCTATATCTACAAAAGCCATTTTGGGAGGTAAGGTAGTTTTAAATATCTTGTCAGAGGCCTTTTCTTTCCTCGGGAAAATAAAGTGACTGCCTGCATCACAGCCAGTTGGTAATTAGAAAGTGTCAAGAGCACGTACTTGCTAACTAATGTTCTCTCAGGTGTGTCCCAGTTGGGGTCTTTTTTGTGTCTTCTGGGCTGGATTTGAGCACCTGATATGTGGGGGCACTGTGGAGTCCTGAGGAAGCAGCAAGGAAGGGAGTAGCCTGACCCTCACAGACAGCAGCCAGGTTAGGAGAGGATGGTGAAGGCAAATCCCCCCTGACTGATTAAATGCAGTGGTGGTGAGTGCCCAAAATTGCAAGAGGATGTCAGAATCCCTCACAAGCAGTGACTGGAGCAAAGCCCCAGATGTATGCATCTGCCTAATTTGTGAGCAACCCAAGACTTTAATGTGTAAAGGAGGTCCACTTGAAAGTTTGGCTCTCAGATTTTCCACTCAGTGGGATCCAGAGGCCTCCTGGTAGACCCCAACTAGCACCTCAGGCCTTCCCTGCACGCAGGCTGCTATTCCAGGGTTAGACTTGTGGATGCAAATTTTTGAACCTGAGTTGTTGGTAGATCTGAATTGGGTGACTTCAGACCTAATTAAAAAACTCCATCCTAAATTAAACTAAGATTTTAATTTCTACTCTTCTAAAGACACCATTCAGCCTTTTGTCAAAGTTTTACTGCTTGGAAAACTAAGCAGGTAGAAGCCAACATTTCTAACCTAGATAAAGATTTGCCTCTGCTTGTTAATGTTTATGCAGCTGGCCCCAGAGAAGGTGCCTTGATTAACAGAAGGTTAGAGAATAGGGTTGATAATGTCAAATGAAGTTAGAACCTATAAATAACTTTGTAGCCAAGATATGTATATATCAAGACTTAGTTCCACATCTTAGCTCCCAAATTAATTTTCACTCATTGGAATTTTTCCACTGTATTTCTGCTAGCTCTTTGTAGATTTGAAACTAGTTAGAGAGTAAGTTATTAAAATAAGGAGGCGGATTGCGGCTGTAAAAGTCTTGACTCTGTAACCTAAAGAGTGCTAAGATGCAAGCTTGAACTTATGTAAATAAACTTACTATCTTAACTGCTTTCTGGGAATTTCCCCAGTGAATGCCTAGGCTCTATCTCACTCCCCTTTAGCCAGATAGGCAAAGTTTACATGTCAGAAGTTTTCAGATTTAGAGCTGATTTAATCTTCACTCTTACCTAATGGTAGATTTTGCATTTCAAGGATTCCAACTACATTTGACTCAGCCTACAATCCATCACTAAACCCCCACATCAAGAATGTTTATATGTTTCAATTTAGAAATATTGCCTTAGTCAAATTGTATTAGTAATAAGAGATTTGTGTTAGGCTAGAAATTGATGTTAAGAAAGTTTGTAGTTTGACAACTCCTTGTAAATTTCTCTTTCCTCCCCCTACAACCTCTTTGATGTAAAACCATTTATGTTTTGTTTACTCTGCCTGTTGAATACCCCACTGTTCTGCCTACAAAGCAGAACACATGCTGCAGCCTGCATTGAATGCCATGTGTCTCTTCATTCTGAGGAATGAAATTATTCCTCCAATAATATTTTTGTTTTAATTTCTATCAGAGTATCGGTCCAGTGTTAATGCTAGGACAAACCCCAAGACAAGTGTGGTCAAAGCTAATGGAAGTGGCCAGCAGGGCATCTTATCTCAGGTGGGTGCCACCCTTGCCCTTGGGATGGGCTTGAGGTCACGTTTGACAAAGGGCACAGTGGCTCCTTGATGGCCACTGTTGATGCTGGAATACTTTTTGTTTTGCAGAGACTCAGCATGGCACTTTGGGGCTTTCTGGTCCAGCCCTGCTCAGCCCTTAGAACCAGACAAAGCCTGGTGGACTTGGGACAAAACCAGCAAATGACAAGCAAGATGGGAGTTTGAGGGAAGGGAGCATGGAGAAGGGGTCGTGGGTGAGGGAGGTGGGCCCAGTGAGGGGCCATGAGTAGGCGGGAAGAAGACCTGGCGAGGGGCCGTACGTGGTAGGGAGGGGCCCAGCAAGGGGTCAGCAGTGGCACGCACAGGATAGGGAGTCTTTTCATTTAAAACAACTTTCTGGTCCTGGAATTCTGTGCACACAGCTTGGGTTTTGAATAATGAATCAGACTGTCCTGGTGTGATTAATATTTTTAAATGAGGTATTTGCATATTGTGATTAATCAGGAGAACTCGTTGGAGCTCCTTGGGGGTTGGAGCTGGAGGTTCGGAGGCTGGCGCTGCCTGTCGTCTTCCCACCCCCATGCCTCAGCCGCCTGGGGTCTCAGGTGCAGGAGGCATGTGAGGGCATCAGTGCTGCTCAGGCTGCAGCTGGACTCAAGACTTCAAGAGGGAGGTGGTGGCCATGGATGCAGGGTCCTCAGCAGAGGCTTCCAGAAACCAAGGGAGGGGATGGCAATGGCCCTGCTCAGTTCCAGGCACTCTAGGCATCTGTAGCAAGTGATGGACATGCTTTGCCCAGTGGGCCAAAGGCTGGAGTCCCTGAAAGCATCCATCTCTGGTCCCGTGCCTCCCGGAAGAAAGCCAGCCGCAGTTAGACTCAACACAGCTCATTGGGAACCCAGAGCACCTGACCCTGGGCAGAGGACTCGGGCTGAACTGCTCTTCTGGAGCCAGCGGTCTCCAGCCCCAGGCTGTGGTATGCTCCAGAGACATTCAGCCCAGCTGTTGTCCTGGGACACCTCCTGAGAAGGATGTGACACAGAGACCACAGCCTATGGGAGGGGACTTGGCAGCTGGACTAGGGCAGCCTGGGATCCAGGATTCACCTGCAAATGGCCAAGCACCACAGTCCCTGGGAGCCTGGGATCAACAGTGGTGCACCCTTGGGGTGGGGGAGGGGCAAGCCTCCCTGCTTGAGTGCCGAGTGGCACCCCCCTCCTTGAGTGGCCAGGGGTGTGGGCAGGCATGGATGGGACAACCGTGGGCAGGAACGGGACGCAGGCTGTATTTTCACAAGTGGAGACTGTCAGTTCCAGCCTGGGGAATGGATAGAGCCCAGGCTCAGAGTGTGGCTTGGTCTCTTGAACACCAGCCCAGGAAGAGAAGTGGGCTGTCAAGAAACAGCAGCATGGAGGGGCCTTCAATGCACGTTGCTAAGTGTGACCCTGTAGGGCAGAAATAGATCTGCCCCATAGGGTTTCCAAGGCTGTAATCTTTACAGAAGCGGACTGTCACATCTTTCTCCCACGGAGCAGCTGGTGGGTTTGAACCATCAACCTCTCAGCAGCTGAGCCCTTTAACCACTGCGCCATTGGGGCTCCTAAGTGCAAGAAGCCAATCTGAAAAGGCTACATGCTGTGTGATGCCTACTACAGGACGCCTGGACAAGGCAAAACTATGGAGACACTGGAAAGATCTGTAGGTGCCAGGGCTGGGGGGCACATAGGTGCAGTGCAACTCTTCTTGCGTGACACTGTAATGGTGAACACGTGGCATGCATTTGTCAAAACCCACAGGCTGTACGTCTCCAAGAGTGAATCTTACTGGAATAACGATGTATCAGTATTGGTTCATCAGTTGTAACAAATACATCACATCAATGCAAATGTTAGTAAAGGGAAACTGTCAGCAGGGGGAGGGGGACGTAGAGGAATTCTCTGTACTCTGCACAGTTTCTCTGCACTTAAAACTGCTCTAAAAAATAAAGTATTTTTAAAAAGAGAAGAACGAAAACAAGAGAAAGCCAGTGCAGAGAGGAGCCAGAGCTGTGCCTTGCTCTCACATGCGCAGTGAGGGGGCAGCGTTAGGAAGGGTGGGGGGCTTGAGGCGGGGTGTCAGCTGCAGCACTTCCTCCATGCTTGAGTGGGTGCTGGTGGGTGAGGAAGCATTTGTGTACTGCCACCTGGAGGGCCCTTTCAAAGCAGCTCCTTGTTCAGCCAGCTGCACCCCACAGTCCTGGGACAAGGTCCTAGTGCCCCCAGGTGGGCAGGGAGTGGGAGCCAGGTCCATGCCTTTGGACAGGTCTCCTCCAGGGCACAGTGGCATCTGTGTTGGCCTCTCTCTCTGCAGGAGGGCCTGAAAGCAGGACTCTGGAAAGTCGATGTTCTAGGAAACGGTACTTGACTCAGACAGACACTGGAAGCCCGTGCTCATAGTTGCACTGTTCACAACAGCTGAAAGGAGGACACAACCTTAATGTCCGTCAGCAGAGATGGGTAAACAAAACGTGGTCCATCCGGACAGTCACAAACAACTCACTGCTGTTGAGTCGATTCCGACTCCTAGCGACCCTACAGGGCAGAGTAGAACCGCCCCACCGGGCTTCGAGGGAGCGGCTGGTGAATTTGAACTGCCGACTACCTGGTTAGCAGCCGAGCTCTTAACCACTGTGCCACCAGGGCTCCTCACACAGAGTCAGAAAATAGATTAGCGGTTGTCTGGCTGGGGGAGGGGAAGGGAGTTATTGCTGAAGGGGCACCGAGTTTCTGTTTGAGGAGATGAAAGTATTTCGGAACTAGATGGTGGTGGTTACACAACATGGTGAATGTAATTACTGCTACTGAATTGTTCCTTAAAAATGCTTAAAAGGCAAATTCATGTTATATATATTTGACCACAATAAGATTTAAAAAGGAAAGAAAGCAATAGCCCTCGGCCTGGGAGGGACAGAAAACGTGATGATGCAGATAGAGTGCCACATCTGCCCCGTGCTGCCCCCCAAGCCCTGTCCAGCTAACACCCTCTGTGTGGAGGGCAGGACCCGTGTCGCCTGCACACTGACCTTCCTCTACCCGTGACTTGAGGTTTCCTCTTTGTGCCGAGTGAGCTGGTGACATGAGTCTGCTGACTGCTGACCCATGGCACCCTCCCCCATGTTTTGACAGATGTCCCTCAATATTCCTCTAGAGACCTTTGCTATGGAGCTGCCCAGTTCCAAGGGATGATGCATACCGCCTTCCAGAAGGTGGCCTGGGTGCCCCTCCATGGTCAGCCACTCTGTGAGGACAGGGGAGGCCCACCTCTAGCCTGAGTGGCACCTGCATTTCAGATGCCATGGGAGTGGACGGAGACGCCTGGGCCTTTCCCACCTTGAGGTCTGGCCCCTTTGGCCCTGGAGCCCTCAGGGCTGGGGAGGGGTGGGGGGTGTTCCTTTCTGAAAAGCCCCAGCATTGGCCAAGCTGCTTCAAGGCACTGCGGTGGGCCATTTGGGCAGACGTGACTAGGGTGGCAGTAGCTGGGGGATTTGGGTCTGGGGTCTCAGAGGGGGGAAACATCCACTGTATCGTGCAGGTGGGATTCAGATACACCGGGCAGGAGATGCAGGGGCGTTTTTGAGGCATTTGAGAATAACTGATAGAGATAGCTAAATAGAACATATTAGCACCTTTTTTAAACATTTATCAAAGTGAAACAGTGAAAAATATCCTGGAAATATAATTTTCCCTTTCACTGAGCATGTCATTAACTTTGAGCCTTGCGGCTGAGCTGGGTTACCCTTGAAGATGCTCTTACTTAATAGACGTTGGCCTGGAGACACCAGCTCTACAGCTCCAGGAGAGTCTGGGGGCTCGCAAAACTGAACCCAGAAACATGGCTCATTCTCTTGGCCTCTGGTGAAACCCACAGAGAGGGGTCCACAGCGGCACCCCCCACCCCCATTGCCCGTGTTCCCATCCAGGTTCAAGAAAGGAAGTGTGTTTTCCAGTTCTTTGAGAGAGTGACAAGGGTGGCTGTGACCCTGGATGCGCCCGTCCTTCAGCCTGATGGGTGAGTCTAGGAAGGCCAGGGCTGCCCAGGGCTCCACGGTGTGTGCGGGGCATGGCCAACGGTGGGGGGCGGGGGAGCATGCAGGTGCCAGGCACTGGACGGAGCCCCCCCGGGGGGACCTGGAGCACTGGTGACATGGACCATGACAGTGGGAGACGGCCTCCCAAGCCCTCCCCAGGCCTCCCCGAGTTCCCGAATCCTGGACCAGCAGGCTGTCATCCCACGCCCCCTCCCAGCGTGGCCATGGTGGCCCCCAGTCACCTTCCCCCACATTAGTGACTCACTTCACCGGCCTGGATGGGGGCGTCTTCCACAGGTGCCTCATGGAAGGTGATCGACTTGGGTGGTCCCCTCCCCGCGCCCTCCGCCCACAGCCCTTCACAAGGACACAGTCCCAGGTGAGTCCAATGGACACCAAAATGCCAAATAAACCTGCCTGCTCCCACCCCGCCCGGGGAGACCAGCCGCTGCTGGCTCATCTGCCTGGTACACTTGAGCCCATGGGCCAGCCCGGAGCCGGGCAGGGCTCCAGAACAGCAGTGCCGCTGTCACAGGAAGGGAGAGCGAAGAGGTCAGGCCAGCCTCAGCCTCAGCTGTGGGACCACCGGCTCCTCGCACCCAGGCCCCCAGCGCCTTGCCCTCCCCTTCAAGTTTCCCAGGACCATCTCCGGCCAGCAAATGCCGAGAGGCCTCTGGGAAGGCATGGGAGTGCAGTGGGGGGGTCTGTCCCTCCGCTTGCGCATTTCCACATTCTCAGGTCAAACGCTTCCATACTAAGCCCTGCCTGTAGGAACCCCTAGGAGGCCCTTGGCACTGAGATCACAGCCCCTCCTCTACCCCTTGGGCAAGCCGGGGCCACATGGCTCCCCGTGGCCATCCTGGAGGGGCCCAGTGCTGGGTCGGTCTGGCACTGTCTGGTGCCAAGAAAGCACTTCTGCATGGCCCAGTCTGTGCGATGGGGTGGCCTCACAGAGGGGGCCCGTGGCCCGCTGACCTGCCGACCTGCCTGGGGTTGGGCCAGCCCCTACGCTGCGCCTGCTGGTCTGTCGGGATTGTTCCGAGCTTCCCATGCCCAGATGTCTCTGAGACTGGACTCCGGAGGCTGATTTCAATTTCACTCGACTGCAAACTTTTAATGGATGAAACTTCAACGGCAACTTTTTGGCTTTTCATAATTGGAAAAAGATATTTTCTTTCCTTGGGAGGTTTTAAATTGACTCATGAGACATTTTTAGAGCCACAGAACTTCACGGACAGAGCGTGGTTGGCGGTCACCCTTCACATCCCCCAAGGGGGTGGCCGGCTGAGCCAGGGGTTGGACCCTGGGGTGGGTCCTTCCTGGTTCATTCCTGTTCATTCGAGTGGCTAACCTCAGCTTTTCCTTCCTTCGGGTCAGAGGTACCCTAATACCAGCCCCAGGAATGCTCCCATACCCCCGTCCCTCAGAGCTGGCCAGACATCCTGAAGCACAGCCTGGACCCCAGCACAGAGGGCCACGCCCACTGCTCCCAAGGAAGCCACCTGAGGGGAGGCCTTCATTTAATTACATTGTGATGCCCAGCAAATGGCCACTCTCTGTCCAAAAGAATTTCCTTCAACTGCAGAATTGCTGACACATCTTGGACCCCATGTCTCAGCACACCTACCCATGAGGTTGACGTTTGACGTCACTTCTGTGTTGTCCCCGAGCCCGTTCTCGGGGACTGTCATTCATGTCTACGCACCTCTCGGTGTGATCTCTGAGGGACCTCTGAATACATCCTCATTCATTGCCTGCCTGTGTGTGAGTGTGAGGGACAGTCTAGCATTACCGTGATGGTGACTGTGGCATTTATTGGGCAGAGCAGTTGATCCAGAACCATGTGCTTTGTGGCGGTGGGGCGCGTTCTGGCCGGGATGATTCAGTGCCGCCGAGCTGTGGCAACCATCTGCCAACAAAACAAGAGATTCCACCCCAGGGCCTGAGACGCATTTTAACCAGCACCTGAGGGGAGGGGGCACAGGGTGCCGGCCCCCCAGCCTCGTCCTGCCCGTCCCTGTGCATCCACTAAACCGCTGGGACATCCCCACAGCCTCACGGTGCCTTGCAGACCAGCCTCAGCACTGCCCACCCTCCTGCGAGAGCTGAGTCTCCATCCAGATTTTCTTAACTTGCAGGTGATGTCAGAGCTGAGGGCGGTGTGGGTTTCTTACCCGGATTCTGCACATCAGCTCTCCACCAACCACGCAAGATGAGACCGTGCACACTCTGCTCAGAGATGGCGGGATTTGTTTTTCTCTTCCTGCTCCTGTGACTTGGGCTCAGAGCATAGGCTGTCCTAAGTTAATGTATGCTTAGGCTTCCCTCCTCATCTGCTGGGGAGCTGCACCCTGCTCCCTGCTCCCCGAGCCCTATGCCCCCCAAACCTGTGTCCCGCACCCCTGCAACCCTTCACCCCTAGGCCCAATGCCCATACCTCTGTGCCCCATGCCCCTGTGTCCTCACACGCTACACCCCCACAACCTGCACCCCACACCCCTGTGTCCCCATGCCCCACACCCCAACCCCTGTGCCCTCACCCTGTACCTGTACCTGGCCCCCTATGCCCTGGGCCTCACATCCCTCCCCAGAAAAGCAGTGGTGCTGCCTGTGTGGGCAGCAGAGAGGACCCTCGTCAGCTGGCTCCCTGCCTCAGAGTTGAGGGCCAGGCACAGCTCTGCCTCCCAGAGTGAGGCCATTTGCAGGGAAAAGCCACAGGAACAGGGCAGCCCTCAAGGAGGGCCCTGGCCTCGTCCCCCGCCCCCCACTGCGAGCACATGTTCTCCAATGGCACCATTTCTTGTCGAATTTCTCATCACAGTGCACCAGCTCTGCTGTGACTGTTCTGTCTTCATGCCGGTTTAATGCGCTTCCCAAAAGTCCATCAGGACCTTTATATCCCCCAGTAACTGGATGGTCTCCCCCAGTACAGAAGGTCAACACGCTCCACCAGAAAGCAGCACGCAGCAGGGAGAAGGGGGGTCCGCCTCTCGCCGGGCTGTCTTCCTAGGTTCTCGGCGCTCAGCTTCCTTCCTGAGCGGCCTGTGTCTCACCGTCTGCATGCTAATTAAGATGGGTCTGGTGATGGAGATCCCTCTCCTTGTCAAGGTTAACGAACCTGTGCAGCCCCATTGGAACAGATTCCAGTCAGATGCGGCTTGGTTCACAGTCTCAACAAGTTCTCAGAGCGAGAGACAGAAGGCCACCAGTGACCACTCACCCCAACAGCTGTCTGAGTGCCCGGGGGGACGTGTGGGTTTGGCTCTGATGTTCTCCTGCACACTCTGGGGAGGACCTCTGGGTGCCAGCGGAGCGCCATGGGGGACGAGTATCCCAGCCCTGGAGGAGAGGACTCGGGCAGAGAGAAGAAGAGCTTACTGAAACGCCCCAGCGGGGGGCTCCGTGTCCCCATGTCCGTGTATCTCTGAAATGCCCCAGCATGAGGCTCTGTCTCCCCATGTCTGTATATCTCTGAAATGCCCCAACATGCGGCTCTGTCTCCCCATGTCCGTGTATCTCTGAAATGTCCCAACGTGCGGCTCCGTGTCCCCATCTCTGTGTATCTCTGAAATGCCCCAGCATGCGGCTCTGTCTCCCCATGTCTGTATATCTCTGAAATGCCCCAACGGGGGCTCCGTGTCCCCATGTCCGTGTATCTCTGAAATGCCCCAAAGGGGGGCTCCGTGTCCCCATTTCCGTGTATCTCTGAAACGCCCTGACGTGGGGTTCTGGGACCTCATGTTTGTGTATCTCTGAAATGCCCCGACATGGGGTCCTGTGTCCCTGTGTCCATGTATCTCTGAAATGCCCTGATGTGGGGTCCTGTGTCCCTGTGTCCATGTATCTCTGAAATGCCCTGATGTGGGGTCCTGTGTCCCCGTGTTTGTATCTCTGAAATGCCCTGACATGGGGCTCTGGGGCCCCGTGTTTGTATCTCTGAAATGCCCTGACATAGGGTCCTGTGTCCCCATGTCTGTGTGTCTCTGAAATGCCCTGATGTGCGGTCCTGTGTCTCCATGTCCGTGCAGCTCTGAAACACCCTGACATGGGGTTGGGGTCCCATGGCAGTAATGGGGAGCTATAGATCTTCCTTTTCAAGACCTCTCTCCCGTCTGGGCTCACAGAGCCCCAGTCTTCTCTACACTGTGTCCCCCGCATTTGCACTTACAACACGTGACTCCAGCAGGCTGAGACCCAGGAACCAAGCCTCAGTGCCTGTTTCCCCGAAGGTTGGGCTTAATTCAGGAGCTATGTTTATCAGCTTCAGACTCCGCCTAATGGGCTGACTCCAGCCCCCAGTCAGAATGAGTTACATCTTCATTTAAATGCAGATGTTGAATGGGAACTGAATCATTTTCCTCTTCAGAAAATGCCATAGTCAGAGTCATGTTAAATTATAGCAAGGCTTGGAAACAGTATTTTCCACCACGGTTTTCAGATGACAGCTGACGCGTGCCCTGCTCTGCTCCGGGAGTGTGCTCCGTGTGACAAGACGCTGTGGTGGTTACGGCTGTGTGTCTGTTTGGCTGGGCCATGATGCTCAGTCACTTGGCAGTTATGTAATGATGTAATGATCCTCCAGTTTGTGACCAGATGTAATTGTCCTCCCTTTTGTAATATTGTGTAATTGTCTTCCATTTTATGCGAGGTAAATCCTAAACCTCTATATATTAATGAGGCAAGACTAGGGTAGGGTGCATCTTGAGTCACAAGTCTTACTAAATGGTGTGACTCAAGTTACCACCTTTACTGAAATCACACCCTTCACTGCCTTTTCTGATGTAAGGGAGTTCCCTTGAGGGTGTGGCCAGCATCCAATATATATGGACTCTGGTGAAGCTCGCTTGCTTGCTCTGGATCCTGCATCCAGCTTGCCATCATCTGACCTCTGGTTCTTGGGACTTGAGCCAACAGCCTGCTGTCTGACCTGCTGTTTCTGGGATTCACAAGCTTCCACAGCCCTGTGAGCCAGCAGCCCGTTACCTGACCTGCTGATTTGGGTTCGTCAGCCCCTGCAACCACGTGAGTCAGGAGAAGCCTCCAGCCTGACTAGTCTGACCCACAGATTTGGGACTGGCCAGCCTCCATAACTGGGTGAGCCATTTCCTCGAGATAAATCTCTTTACATATACAGGTATGTATTACTTAACATCCACGGTACATTCTGTGACAAAGGACATTATGTGATTTGGACATTGTGTGAACACCTGTGTAGGCAGCTCCCACTGAACACCTCAGGTGAGCCCAACTGTCGCTGCCTTCTCTGCTAAGCCAGCTACAGGGAAGGCCAGCACACCCGTGAAAACCTGCCCGGGGAGGGGACGATGTGGACCAAGGGGCTGAGGGCACCCGAGCTAGGGCACAGGGACTAGACACAGAATCATGGGAGCCCAGGGGGACTGAGGTTGGGAGTCTGGCCCTGGGCCTCCACTGCCACAGACTAGGCGGCTTCCAGGTCACATGTAGCAGCCATGCAGAAGTGGAGTCTGGTGTCCTGGCATTCAGCTAGCTGGGTGCCCCGGCCCATGGACGTGTATGCAGCTGGCTATTGCCAGAACAGACGTTAGGTGATGCATATCTGTGTGTGTGTGTGTGTGTGTGTGTGTGTGTGTGTGTGTGTGTGTGTGTGTATTTATATGTATATATTTACCTGCTTTACTGGTTTTGCTTCTCTAGAGAACCCAGCCTAAGACAGACACATTACTGGAATGTCACCACAGGCATCACAGGGTGGCAGCATCCACTCTCCCAGCATGCCTCGGGACTCTGCACCATCCTGCCGAGAGGACACCAGCAGCACAGGAGTCCCAGGAGGTGAGGCCCTGGGCTGTCCTGTCCTGGAGGCGTTGTGTTTGTCAGCAGAGGCCACCCTGCAGGACCACCCTGCAGGACCACCCTGCAGGACCATGGCTGCAGTGTTGCCTGTTGGTGGTTTGAAGCAAGTTCGGGCCAGGGCAGTCACCTGGGTGCCTGGCATGGGCCCTGACTGTGGGCGCCGGGTTCGGGGAGCAAGAGTGGGCATGTGTCCAGGCGGCCCAGCTTTGTGGTGCAGGGACAGGTGGGGACACAGTGCAGTGGCCAGACGAGGCCACCCTGCCCTGCAAGGGAGCTCTGGGAGAGTGCAGGCTGGGTTGGGATTCCAACCCCCACTGCGGTCAGCAGGGGCTGTGCCGGCTGACTCCTCGGGAAGGAGTCCTGGAGTGGCACCCCCACCCACACTGGCTGGAGGGAGGAGGCCCCTGGGTCTGGGCGGCTCCCCTCACCCCCCCACCTGTCCCCGCACTGGAGTCTGAGTCTCCGTGACTGGGCCCCATGCCCACCCGGAGCCATGGCATGACCCTTCCATGACAAAGGGCTCCACACTCCCGGCCTCCTCCCATCTGTCCAGGTGAGCTGCTGAGGACCAGAGCCGTGCCAACCACAGCCAGGAGGCCACAGAGGGGGAAGCCCTCCAAACAGATTTTCTGAGCTGGCGTGGCTGCCCAGGCTGACAGCCGCTCCTCCTGGCCTTGGGTCAGGTGCCAACACTGCTGAGGCTGGGTATCTTACCTCGGGAGTCCACATCCAGTTTTGGGGGCAGCCTAAGCAAGTGAGGTTCAGTTACACCAACATGCCGAGGGCCAGGAGACCCTGAAAGTAGAGGAACTCCTGTCCCTGGGCGCACGCCCCAGGCCTGCAGGCCACACCACAGGGTGCCCTCCTGCAGTGCCTCTAAGTCCAGCCACACCGAGCAGCTGCCCTCGGCACTCAGCAAGCCTCACTCAGGGATGAGGGAGCGGGTCAAGGAGCCGGGAGCGGCCTCTGTGCAGGCCGGCAGGTCAAGGAGCCGGGTGGGGGCCTCTGTCCAGGCCTGCGGGCTGCCTCGTGAGGTCCGTCTCCTAGCTACGCACATGCGTCTGTGCTGGAGCCCACACGGTGGGGGAGGGGAGTGGCTGCAGGGGGGTTGGCACAGCAGAAGGGTGTGTGAACACACGTCTCGGTCCCCTCTGAAGCTGAGACTAAGATCATCAAATGTCCTTCAGAACACTCTTAGCTGAGAGAGCTCATTTAACAAGAATAAAATAAATGGCATCGACCTTGGTAGAAACCTTGTCCACAGTCATTTTTCCTTCTCTGTGCATCACTCAGGGACTCTGAGGCCCATAATGAAGAGCAGGCAGCCTCAGGATCCCCAGATCTGGGAGGGGTGCCCTCCAGCCTGCACCTCGAGAAGGCCCCTCCAGCCAGGATCGTCCTGGCGTGTCGTGGTGCAGGTGACCCCCTTCAGCTGTCTGAGGGACTGGAGGTACTTGAGAGGGATCAGGACGAGGACCCAGGGGATAGAGGTACGATTGTCCCCCGAGTGCACCCACATCATTCTGGAGACAGGGCCCTGATTGCTTGTGTGTGAGCGGCTGTGCCTCCAGGTACAAGGGTGGGGCGGACTTGGCCATCAGGTCGCCCTTGGCTGTCTGCCCTCGGCCGGATGCAGGGAGTCCTCCCAGGAGTAGGGTGGCCCAGGGAGCCTTGTGGGAATGATGGCCATGGCTGAGATGCGGCAGAGCTGGGCTTGCCCAGTGGAGACAGAGTCAGCATGCCTGCTCCCGAGGCTGGCACCAGGCGGACTCACTTCCGTTCACTGTGCTGGGCAGGCCAGTGGGGAAGAAGGAGAAGGAGACCTAGCGGGGGCTGGGCAGCTCACAGGAGCCAATCTCCGGTCCACCTAGAAGGATGGCAGTGGTCAAGTGGTGTTGTGGGTGAACTATCTCCCCCCAAAACAGGTGCTAAAGTCCTGACTCCGGCCTAACCCTGACCCCAGCACCTATGAGTGCGCCTTGCTTGGAAATGGGACCTTTCTTTTGTTATCAGTTGAGTTAATGAGGTCACAATACTGGAGTAGGAGGGTGCTCATCCAGATCCTTTCTAAGTGTGTTTCTAAAAACAGACAACAAGCGTGGAAACAGTCACCCAGGGGAAGACAGACGTCATGTGACAACAGGGAGGCTGTATCTACAGGCAGCAGAGGAAAACCGAGAATCGCCAGTGGCCACCAGAAGCTGGGAAGGAAGCGTGGAGCAGATTCAAAGCCCCCAGAAGGAACTGACACGCTGAGACCCTGATTTGGACTTCCAGCCTCCAGAACCAAGACAATGAACCTCTGTTCTTTAAAGCTCCCCACTGTGGTATTTTGTTATGGCAGCCCCAGGGGCCCAGACAGGCTTGGGCAGGGATGTTTGACACTGTCCCACACCGCACGACCAAGGTCCCTGTGGCCACATCCCATGACCTGTGCAGGGGCCCATGCCCACCACCCCTGCTAGCTCAGAACATCAAGTAGGACAGGGAAATGGTGCTTTTACTCCAAGCTAAAGACCGCAGGCCCCACTCAACGAGTTATCCAAGTACCATGCAGGCCAAAGCCCTCTGAAAGGAACCATATGCAGAGCACGAGACCCCTGGTGTGACAGTCCTCAGTTTCTCTAAATGGCTTCCCTGCATTTCCCAAGCTCGTTGCAGAGGGTCCCGAGGGAATTTGGTGGGAGGCATTGGGAGCTAGTAGGGAAGACGCATCTGGTATGAGCAAGCAGGGAGAAGGTGGGTTGACAGGGCGC
>NW_004443967.1:21943288-21944926 GCF_000243295.1 Trichechus manatus latirostris
AAATGGCATGGTAAGGGGCACCTGACCTCCTCTGACTTTACAAGGGGGAGGAGAATCATTATCAGCATCAACAGCCTAAGACTGATTGCAATGAGACTGAGGTCAGACATACCTCTTCTCTCTAGCTTTTCTACCAATTCTGCCACCAGTTGTCCCTCCCATGGCACTCTCTACTTCTCTACTGGGTTTGATACTTCATTGTAATGGCCACACAGAGCTCACAGACCATACTTAGAGTTATCAGGTTTATTAGGAAAGTATCAGATTACAATTCAGGATACAGTTCTTTAATCTGTAGAAGACAACCTCTTCTCAGCCGTGCCCACAGGCAAAGTTGTTTCTGGCCCTCAGCCCATCAGCCCCTCGGCCCCTTGGCCCGGCCTCTGCCCTACTCTGGCAAGTGTTACAAAGCTCTTTAGCTCTGCCAATAAGTGTCCGTAGGCACCCTACTCCACCAGGAAGCCTTGGCATACCCACTGTAACTACCTTGCTCCACAGGCCCGGAAGCCCACTGCGCCATCTCACGCTGGTCTCCTGGTTCTGCTGCCACTGTTTCTCTGCTACTTCTCTCCAGCTCGCACCATCTCTTGTTACAGGTCTTTCCCTCTGTCTCCTGGGTCTAGGAGGTCTCAGCTCATGTATCCCAGGTCCAAAGGATGCAGTCCACTCCTACCTCTTCTTTCTTGGTGGTAATGAGGTCCTCCCATTTCTGCCTTTGGGAAGGCTCTTTTTAATCCTAGCAGGATGGCAAAACTGACCAATCCTTTCCTTAGGGTTCCATACACTTTATTTGCACCATCCCATCCCCAAGGGGTGCCATGCACCTTATTTACATTATCTTAACTGTCCAATCCCCTTGGTGGGCCACAAGCACCTTATTTGCACAGTCCCACCCAATCATTTGGTGGGCGTTAACAAGGCCATGGCTAGAAAGGCCATATAAAAGGGATCCATCGAACCACAGCCGTGTTCTTGACTCGTCATCTCAGGCACGTCTACCGTTCCTGCTCTGATGATGAGGACTCAGTTCTGCAGCCGCCTCTTCGGACATGGTGGCAAGTGCTTCAGTCCCAGCCAGGCTGCTTCTTTTTTTTTCAGGCTGCTTTTTGACTTCAGTTGAAGGGCGGCCCTTTACTGCTCTTCCCATCCTCACTAATTGGAGAATCTTGATCCCCCTGAAGGGTGGGGCCCTCCTCCTCTCCCTGTGCCCCTCCCATGCTCCCCCCTCCACACCATGTGCTTTGACAGGTGTATTTTCAAGGTCAATACATATCTGCACTCAGTCCTATACCCACCTGGACAGTCTGAAGTAACTCTGAGAAATGGTGAATTTTATGCATCCTTATGTGTCAAAAATGTCCTTCTACCCACACACTCAACTAATGGATTGGTTCTCCATCTCAGCTTGGAGACATGTTTCCCTGAGAATTCTAAAGACTGCTCCGGGTCTGCCAGCACCACATGCGGTGAGCATCTGTGGACACCCTTCTCTCCCATTGTCTCTAGAACTTTCCGGGGTCTTCTCCTCACCTTCACAGCTTGACATTTTGGATTGTCCATGTTTAGTTTTGCCCTGTGCTCAGAGCACAGGGGAAAAAAGGTTCTCTGAGGGATGAAGCTGTGTTAAATTACAGCAGA
>NW_004443967.1:21966218-21970802 GCF_000243295.1 Trichechus manatus latirostris
CTGAAGAGTGATGCTTTCTGGGATCTTGAGCTGGGACTTCGTTTCTGTATCATGGCACCTGGGCGATACTGTGCCTGGCATGAGCCATGTCAGCCTGCCCAGACAGCAGAACTGAGCTGGTTATAGCTTTAGTTAGCTGGGACCTATAGCTGAGGTCCTTCAAAGGAGGCTGCAGACGACCATCTAGAGAGTGTGACCTAGAAGGCCTCCCTGACCCCAAATGGGGAGGGGAAGCAGGAGAATCCTGGTGAGGAGCGGGATGGGCTCCCCAGGAGTGGGCTCCCTGCCCGGTGACCATAGTGCCCTGTGCCCCCCCAGAAAGAGGCTGGTCTCTTGTTTAAAGTCTCCGAGCTGCTCAGGGGCTGCTTAGGGGCTGCACCGCCTCCCAGGGTGCCCCGACCTTCTGGAGCCACGGGAAGACTGTGGACACTGAGTCCTGGTGCCCGCAGTTGAGCACAGGACCCACCTACCAGGGAAGTTGAGGCTTCGCTTGTAATCGGACAGAGATCCGGCCTCTGGCTGGAGGGAGGCCGCACGGGTCTGTCTGCCTTGGGGTGGGGGTGGGGGCTTCCTGGTTTGCAGTCATCGTGGAGCAAAGTTCAAATTTGCATATGTTCATCTTACTCGTGGATGATTTAAGAACTTAAGTATCACATTTACAGAATCCCCACACCAAGTTTGCGGTTCCATCTCCACTGTCACATCATCTGCCTGTGTTTTTCCTCTGCCTCAAGCTTCAAAGTTACGCGCACGTTACCCGGCCTCTGTCGCCGCCGTTCACCGCGGCCCCCGATTTGGGGAGTGTGCACACGTGGCATGTGGATTCCGCAGACGTCGGGAACCTGCTCATCTGGTGCCCAGATGCAAAGGCAGATGTTCGGAAAACACGGTGTCTCTGTTCACCCTGACTTGCCTAGACAACAAGTACCCAGAGGCTGCCAACTTCATTGTGGAAATGGGTTCTGGGAGCAGTTATTTTTACCTCCATCCTGTATCCATCTCGCACTGCTCTCCACACACCAGCCAGCAATGCACACAAACCTCTAACCACACAGCCATGACAATGGCCCCACAGTCGGGTCCCTGGGGTTGATGGTCTACCAGGTGGGCCAGGGCACCAGGCTGGCGATGGCCAGGAGGGCAGGGAGCTCAAGGTGCAGAGCTGAGGAGTGACCAGGTGGCCCGTCCAGCCGCAGATCCCAGGGTCAGTGCTCAACGCAACCTTGGCCCAGCTGTTGGGGGACATCTCCACACATCTTAGCTCTTCAAAAAGAAGTAGGCGGATGGAGGTCAGGTCACACTAGAGATCTGATTTACAGACCAAGTCTCCAGAATAACATTGGCAGTCACTATAAACACAATGCACATGCACACACACACAAACTAACACACGTACACATGCTCACACACTCTCACACCCACACCCACACTGCACACACTCACAGACATATACACACTCACTCACACAAGCACACACTTGCACACACACATATACATACTCACAACCCCCTCACATGCACACTCACTCACACACATGCTGTCACACTTGCACATATATATACACACTCACACACACTCTCACACATATTCGCACTGTAAAAATGGCATGAGGACAGCATCTGACCTCCTCTAACTTCACAAGGAGGAAGGAGAACCAAGATCAATAGCACAAGGCTGATTCCTACGAGGTGGAGGTCAGACACCTCCTCTCTCCAGCCTTTTTACCAGTTCTGACACCAACTGTCCCTCCCATGGCACTCTCTACTTCTCTGCTGGGTTTGATGATCCATTGCAATGGCCACACAGAACTCACAGACCATACTCACAGTTATGGGGTTTATTAGGGAAGTAACAGATTACACTTCAGGCTCAGAAACACTCAGGATGCAGTTCTTCCATCTTGACAGCCTCTTCTCAGCCATGCCCATAGGCAGGCCTCTCTCTGGCCTTCGGCCCCTTGGCCTGGCCTCTGCCCTGCTCAGGCAAGTGTTACAAAGCTCTTTTAGCTCTGCCATAAGTGCCCTGAGGCACCCACTCTGCCAGCAAGCCTCAGCCAAAAGATACTCAGCTCCTGCTCCATGGGTTGGCAGACCTAGCTCTACCAAGTGCCCAGAGGCACCCAACTCTGCCAGCAAGCCTCCTGCCTGAAGGCACTCAGCATTCTCGCTTCATGGACTCGGCCCACCATGCCATCTCCTTCCAGTCTACTGCTTCTGCTGCCGCTGTTTGTCTGCTGCCACTTCTCTCCATCTTCGGTGTTACAGCTCTCTCTCTGTCTCCTGGTTCCAGGAGCTTCCCGGGTCCAAAGGACTTGCTCCACTCCACGTTCTTCTTTCTTGGGGGTGGTGAAATCCTCTCTCCCACCTCTGGGATGGCTCATTTTAAGCCTGCCAGAACGGCAAAACTGACCAATCCTCCTATTAGTGTTCCATACAGCTTATTTGCATTGTCCCACCCCCACAAGGGTGCCCTGAACCTTATTTACATTAGTATCAAGCTATCCAATCCCTTTGGTGGGCCACAACCATCTCATTTACAGAATCCTCACCCAGTCATTTGGTGGGAGTTACAACGATTATGGCTAGAAGGGTCACATTAAGTAATTCACTGCACTGAACCCATACTCACATACATTAACACTCACACACCCATACACAAGAACATGCTCATGCACACTCACACACACAAACGCTCATGCACACTCATACATCCTCACACTTATACATGCTCATGCACACTCACACACACTCATGCACCCTCACACACCCTCACACACTTGCACACATATACATACACTCACACACACACTCGTAGACCACACATCACACACTTAGACATACCACACACTTGCACACACACACATACACACACTCACAACCCACACACATATACTTACAACATACACTCACACATTTGCACACATATATACACACCCACACACATATATACACACATACATACTCGTGCTCACACACAAGCTCATGCACTCTCATACACTCATGCACATTCACACATGCACACACATTCACACACTTATGCACACTCACACACTTGCACACGTACACACTCACACTCTAATACACATACACACTCCCACACCACACACTTACACACACCACACATATACACTCACAACCCACACATATATACTCACACACATGCTCACATACATACACACTCACACACTTGCACACATATATACACACCCACACACATACCATATTCACACACACCAACACTCACACACCCACACACATGTTCATGCACACTCTCACACACTCATACACTCTCACACACTTTCACACAAACACACACTCCCACTCCCACACACTCCCACACCACACACTTGCACACACATACACATAACCCACACACATGCTCACACACTCTCACACACGTACACATTCACATGCACTAACACACATATATTCACACTCATGCACATATACACACTCACACACTTACCCACACTCACACACTTGCACACACACACACACTCACACACACGCAGGCTTGCTTCTCGTGAAATTCTTAGTTGCACTCAGTGGTGGCAAGAAAGCCCAGCACAGCTCCCCGCCTGTCACCACCCCCTGCTTCAGCACCAAGGTTCTCACTTAAACCCCTGCCCCCACACATGGGTCACTCTGCAGGAAATCCAGCCCCTGACTCATTCTATCTGTCAATCAGCGTGCACCACTGAAATACAATGCCTCTTTTGTAAATATAACCATAATACCATTATCAAACCTGAAAAAGCTAACAGTGAAATGTCTTTTCATAATCAAATATTAAGCCCAGGTTCACATATTCTGGATTGTGTGATAATTTTTTGCCGTTTGTTTTTTACAGCAGAATTGAAAAAAGAAAGGTTCACACCTTGTGATCGGTTGATGTGTCTCTTAAGTATCTTTTAGCTTATAAGTTTAATTTGTAGGCTTAATTTATAGGTCTTCCTCCATATTTGCTTTTTTTCCCCATCCTTGCAAATTTTTTGCTGGAGAAAATTGGTTGTTTGTGGTGTATAGTTTCCTGCACTCTGGATTTTCTGGAATGTTGTATGCAGCCTGACCTGTGGTGGTGTGTGATGGAGCCCCATGGCCCCCCTATATCTTTAAGTGGGTGGTCATATCTAGGAGGTGGTTGGTGGTTCTGAAATAGAATTCTTGCCTTCCGTGCAGGAGGCTCAGGTTCGATTCCCAGCCAGTGCACTTCATGGGGAGCCACCACCCGTCCATCAGTGGAGGCTTGAGTGTTGTGATGATGCTGAACAGGTTTCAGCAGAGCTTCCAGACTAAGACAGACTAGGAAGCAAGGCCTGGCAATCTGCTTCCAAAAGGCCTCGTGTGTTAGAGTGAAAATGCCAATCACAAATCATGCTGGATCTTGCAGAAGCAGCCCCTGCGGGTCTTGCCTCCTCCCGGTTAACAGGTGGCCTGCATGTCACTGTCAGGAGCCTCGGGCCTTGAGCTCATCTGGGGCTGGGGCAGAGACACCTGCTCCTCTCAGGCTGCAGCTCCAGCCCCGGGACCCGGCCCTGGCTGTGGCCCTGGGGGGGAGAAGCCCAGGACCCGGCCCTGGCTGTGG
>NW_004443967.1:21971027-21984252 GCF_000243295.1 Trichechus manatus latirostris
GGGGAGAAGCCCAGGACCCGGCCCTGGCTGTGGCCCCGGCGGGGAGAAGCCCAGGACCCGGTCCTGGCTGTGGCCCTGGTCCTGGCTGTGGCCCCGGGGGGGAGAAGCCCGGGACCCGACCCTGGCTGTGGTCACAGCAGGAGAAGCCCAGGACCTGGCCCTGGCTGTGGCCCCGGTCCTGGCTGTGGCCCCGGAGGGGAGAAGCCCAGGACCCGGCCCTGGCTGTGGCCCCGGGGGGGAGAAGCCCAGGACCCGGCCCTGGCTGTGGCCCCGGGGGGGAGAAGCCAAGGACCCGGTCCTGGCTGTGGCCCCGGTCCTGGCTGTGGCCCCGGGGGGGAGAAGCCCAGGACCCCGCCCTGCTGTGGCCCCGGCGGGGAGAAGCCCAGGACCCGGCCCTGGCTGTGGCCCCGGGGGGGAGAAGCCCAGGACCCGGCCCTGGCTGTGGCCCCGGCGGGGAGAAGCCCAGGACCCGGCCCTGGCTGTGGCCCCGGGGGGGAGAAGCCCAGGCCCCGGCCCTGCTGTGGCCCCGGGCGGAGGAGCCCAGGCCCCGGCCCTGCTGTGGCCCCGGGGGGAGGAGCCCAGGCCCCGGCTCTGCTGTGGCCCCGGGGGGAGGAACCAGCCGGCCCTGCTGTGGCCCCGGGGGGAGGAGCCAGCCGGCCCTGCTGTGGCCCCAGGGGGAGGAGCCAGCATCGCCCCACAGGAGTAGCCACTGCCGGTGTCCCGGGCTCAGTGTTGCATCAGCGTGGCCGAGGCTCCAGCCAATCAGGGTTCCACCCACCTGTGCTCCCCAGACACAGACTTGGCCAGCATGGCACGAGAAACCACCTCAGGACCCCAGATCCAGGCCCGCAGGCCATTCTCCACCCACACTGGGGCCAAACGTTCCTCCCAGATGGCCGTTTGCAGGTTCAGTAGGAGCGTTCGACCCCGGAGGCCCCAGGGCTCCATTTGTACCCCCTATACACACCACGCCCCCACCCATGTCCCGAGGGCCCATTGGGGTTTCCTGGCCTGGCCAGCTGCCAGTGACCAGAGGACCCCTGCCCAGGGCGTGACCAATGGGGGGGGTCACCTCTGTGCGCTCTCCTTAGCCCCCCAACCTGGGCTGACCTCTTTTAGGAGTGAGAATTGAGGGTGGAAAGTTGAGGGAGGAATCTGAAGCCTGGCTTGGTGGATCCCAGTGTGAGGAAATTGCTTCATCAGGAAACTTTTCACTGAGGGTCAGGAAGGCCTGTTTTACCAGCAGCTCTGAGGTGCTGAAGGCTTAAGGAGGCACAGTGGGGGATGCAGACAGAGGATGGAGTATCTGCTGGTCCCTCCCTCCCTCCTGCCCCCGAGTTACAGATGTGACACCGGCAAGTCATTTTCGGGGGTCAATGGCACCCTTTTTCCTGGGGTGGTGTGCAGGGCAAGCCTCTGTGCCTGTCCAAAAAACCCAGCAGCTCAGCTTTTTCTTCACTGTGAGCCGACTAAGTCTGCACTTGCCCCATCACTGCCCCCCACTTGACTCAGAGACGTGGCGAGCGGTCGGGCTGCGGAGTCTGGGCTCCGGCCTGGGCACCGCCGGAGGCGGCCAGAGCCCCAGCTCTCCGCTTCGATGTTCAGGGTTCCTTCCATAACCGCCTTGTGGCCAAGTGAAGCCTTCCTTCATGCTCCTTCTCTCGGGTGGGCTCTTGGAACCCGGCACGTCCAGAGTATGGGGCCACAGCCTCCAAAGCCCCCCTGGGCCAGGTAAGGTCGTGCTCCCAGGCTGGGTGGGGGCTGTGTCTTTGGGTGGGGTGGGAGCCGTACCCTCAGGAGAGTGGGAGCTGTGCCCAGGTTGCCTCCTGGGGAAGGACTGAGGGGCCTTTCTTCTCTAGCCTCTGGAGAACCCAAGCTTTCTGGCCCGCTTGGTGGGTATGGGGACAATCATGGAACTGTCCTGCAGATGGAAGGTCACAGGGAGGAGTGTGGCAGAGGGTCTGTCCTCCCTCTGCCTCCCACCAGGCAGCCTGCTGGGATGAGGATGACGGAGGTGCCAGCGGGCTCACCCACGTCCCTCCTGACACCCACGAGGATGAAGCTCCCTCCCTGCACCTCCTCTGCAGCCCCTGCCCCATCCTCATCGTTCAGGACAGTCTCCACTGAAGCCGTGGCACCTCCTGCCCGCAGCCACTAGGGGACAGTGAGTGTGGGGGACTGCTGGCCCCGGCCCACCCAGACACTGGGGGGCACGTGGGGTGTGGGGCACTGCTGGCCCCGGCCCACCCAGACACTGGGGGGCATGTGGGGTGTGAGGCACTGCTGACCCCGGCCCATGCAGCCACCGGGGGGCACTTGTGGTGTGGCCCAAGGCCTCAGTCTGTGGGCCTGCACAGCTGACCCTGCCCGCACCCCTGGGGTGCCCAAGGGCAGGGAGGAGCCTCGTGTTCTTTTGTGCTGCTGCCACTCTCCCCCACCACCACCCCTCACCCACCTGCAGCTCTCAAAGTTCCTCCTCTGCCTGCTGTTCTGGCTGAAAGAAGTGCTGAACATATGGACCCACTGGTCAAATATTTGGAGTTCGGAAACACTATTTTGAAATTAATGAGGATTTTAGCTTTCATAGGCTGTAAAATGTGTAAACATGCCAACTTGGAGGAAAAAAGTCTCAAACTTATGTGTAAGGCAAATTCCACGGTGACTTAGCTGCTTTCTGCCCTGGTGGAGCCTTTGCTAGCCTGATGGCACCCAGCGTGAGACCCCAGGTGTGAGCATGCACACGTGAGTGTCCCAGTGTCTGAGTATTTATCCACCCTTTGTCTTCCCAGGCAGCATCACTGGTGATGCCCCCAGAGGGGTCTCTCTGGCTGTCTGCATGCTCTGGGGGAGGGTCTGTGTTGCAGCAGCTGAATTCCTCCACAGACAGGGCCTCCTGGGAGAGGCGACCCCACCCAGCCTCTCCAGCCCCTAACCCAGCCTGGTCCATCCTAGGTGCATTTACTGACACCCGAAAACACAGTGGTGCCTATTGTCTTGTTTGTCATGTCTACACTACCGTGTGAGCTCCGAGAGGCCCCCCTGTCCCCAGCTTAAGAACATATGGCTCATACCCCAGGCACCCCCACGTGTGCTGAATAAAGGAGCATCCAGTCACAACTTCTGTAGGAGCGGTGGTCTCCACAAAGGGGAAATCTGAAAATATTTATAAGCACAATTGTGCCACCTTTTCAGAATTCAAGCTTTTTTCTATGTTTATTTCCCTTTGTCAGAATGCTTGCTTTTTCCTTCTTTCTTTCTTTTTTGTTTTTTTTGTAATCAGTTTTAGTTATTCTTTCCGCCCTGCCTTGTAACGAAGGAAAAAGTTGGAACAAACCAAATTACTACCTAAATGTCACAACAGTAAAAATCTCCTTCCTTTTTTATTATTTAAACTTTCTTGTGTTTGCTTGAAAACGAAACAATAGTCAATAAAGCAGTATCTGAAAATGTGAAAGCAACAGAGTTAGATAACAAATACTCACCATCCTACTCAGCCAGAGCCACCAGTGCCAAACCCCTGCCCATGTCACTTGGGTCCTTTTCAGAGCAAAACACACACACACTCACTCACACTCATGCTCACCACACAGACATACACACACATTCACATATACATACACTCACACACTCATGCTTACCCACACACATACTCACACACACATTCACATATACACACTCACACTCATGCTCATCCACACACATACTCACACACACATTCACATATACACACTCACACTCATGCTCATCCACACACATACTCACACACACATTCACATATACACACTCACACTCATGCTCAGCCACACACATACTCACACACACATTCACATATACACACTCACACACACATTCATTCTCATCCACACACATAGTCACACTCATACCACACTCACATACTCACACACACTCACATTCACATATACACATACATACTCACACTCATGCTCACACTCATGTACTCACACACAAACACACACTTGCCTAACATGCTAAGTCACATGCTCACGCACTCACATACACTGAAACACATACACACGTACATTCTCGTATGCACTCACACTCATATCACACTCACACACACACATTCACAGGTACACATACATACACTCACACAAACTCTCACACTCACACAAAAACTTATTCTCTTACTCACACACTCACATTCACATACACATACACACTCACACAAGCTCACGCTCACACACATTCTCTCACACACTCACTCCACACTCACATACTCATGCACTCACTCACATTCACATATACGCACTCACACATACGTGCACACTCTCACACACTCGCGTTCACAGACTCCCATGCATTCACACTCACATACAATCACACACACACACAGTGATGTCTGTGTAGAGACGAGTGCACGAGCAGACTGCTTGCACTGCCCTTGGGGATCTGTGGGCCTGAGCTCCGGTGGGTGGTTGTCAGTCACTCCAAGGCGTCCCAGGGAGCTGGGCGTTCGTTGGCTCCAAACGTCTGCTCTTACCCACAAAGCAGGAATAACTGGCTGAAAAGGATTAGAAGTTAAAAACTAAGAAGATTATTTTTATGCTAAAAGACATTTTGAAAGGAGGGGAAGAGAGGTTTAAAGATGGGAGGAATTTCGAAGCTGTCCTGCAGTATGCCAAATCTGCTAACACTAGAAAAACCAATGACTCGGGAATATTAATTTTCAAACAAATAATTATTTTAACAAAACTGCCAGGTGGAACGACTTGCTTTCAGCCACACTTAATTTAGTAAAATTGCTTTGCCCCAATCACTGGCCGCCTTGTCAGGAGCCAGGCAGGTGTCTACGTGGCCGCGGGTGTGGGGAGAGCTGCGGGGTCCGGCTGGCTGAGTGTGTCAGACGAGTGTGGCCTCGGCAGGGCCACGTGGCAGCAGGACCCAGGCTCAGATGTGGCAGGTGGACAGGGACGGGTCCGATGCCAGGAGGCTGAGTTGGATCGAGAGCACATCCCTCCGGGTGGGTGAGCCAGGACAGCAGGGAGGCCGTCCCAGGACGGCACCACCCTGCAGATCAGCACTGCTCTGGGAAGCACCAGGGACAGCTCCCTATGGCCTCCTCCTTGTCCTGTCCAAGGAGCTGCCTGCGGGCTTTAGAGGCGGCTGGTCCTGGAGGAGGCTGCACCTGCCCCTCTTGGAGCCCTCCCGGCTTCCCGATCAGATGCACCCAAGGACTGACTCCGAGCTAGGCCCATGGGCACTGGATAGCTGGAGACCAGTGAAGGAATCCAGTGAGCTGTCAGTGTGGATGGGTTGGGGGGATTGGATGTGGGCGGGTGGGTGCAAGAGTGGATGTTGGGCGGTAGCAGTGTGCGTATGGATCCTCTGGGGTGGGGGGCGGAGTAGGATTCTTGGATTGCCTGCCTTCTCCTCACTGGAGCCTCCTCCCCTTGTCCTAACAGGACCCTGAGGAGTGCAGGGGGCCCGGACCCTGGTCTCTCCTTTCTTCCTCTTCCCTGGACCAGGGAGGGTGGTCCAGGGCAGCTCAGCAGTTCAGTGCACCAAGGACAGAGAGTGGAAGGGGAACTACTCATCCCTGACAGCAAGGATGGGCAGAGAAAGGCCTTCAGGGAAGGGAGACCTCCATGGTTGCTCCCTCTACCAGAGAACTCCAGATGTGATCTTAGCCCCAAAGAGAGTCCCAGGCCTCACCCGAGATACTGGCCCCAGTCCCACAAGGCTGAATGTGCTGATGAAAACCAGGTCATTTGGTCAGTTATTTGGGTCCCTGAAGTTTAAAATCATTGGGATAGCTAGATTTGTTTTCCAGAATTTTGAGGTCAGCATAGACAGTCTCAATGACAGCTGGTGGAGAAAGGGGTGAAGTGGTACGGGAAGGTTCTGGCTATGAAAGCTATATGTCTACAAATGTTTCCAAGGACCTATATTAACTTCTGAGTCCAGAAGAAATTATCTCCATGAAACTGAAGAATCTGAATGCATTCCTCATATCTTTGCAAAGCAAACATCTCGTGGATGGGTGATTTGTCTTCTGACTTATTAGACCGTTACCGGAAGATAAGAGTGTTTGCTGTTAAACTAAACAGAACGGCTCGTTCGTGTACAGCTTATCTCTCCCTATGATTACCCCTTATTAAATTTCTGTGCTGCATGTGGAGGTTCAACAGCAGAGTTTATAGACTCCTTCCTCACCCCATGTCTGGGGCTGGGTTCCTGGACTCATTTCAGGCCCTGGGATGGTACAGACAAGGACATGCTTCTGGAGATGGCACCACAAGTTCACGTCACATCCAGTGACCCCTCCCTGGGCACTGCCAGCAGGAGCACAGTGCTCGGCCCTGCATCTGTGGCGTGTGTCATGTGACCATCACTGGGAGGAAGTCCCCCCTGGCCTGTTGAACCCCAGCTCCATGGAGAACACTACAGACGGGATCAGCCAGAGGCTTTATGAGGCAGCCCTGCCCCATGTGGTCCACGAGGGTCTCAGTGGTCTTAGGAGGCCCTTTCTTATGGCTCCCTGGGGCTGTCCATGTGCCTGTCTGTGCACACCATGGTCCTTGGAGGGAAGGACTTAAAGCTCATGGTCACTGGGTCAACAAAACATCAGAAGGTCAAGTTGCAATTTGGGTTGTGCTTTGAGACTATCAATCAGCAAGTGTTGTGGTTTTACAATTAACAAGTAGAATTCAAACATGTGCTTATCCGATAGACCGTAATATAGCTGGGGCTGCGTGTTTCCACTTTCACAATGAGTAGCTGCAAACCAGAAATGCGTAGACAGTGGGCAGGCTGCAGACACTGCTGTGTGGGAACAGGGCCTCTGAACCAGGGAAGGTGTTGCAAGGAGCTCAGCTGCTCGGATGCACCCGCAGTGCCTTCATCTTGTTCTCAAGCACAATCTTCTACCCTTTTGGAGATAAGCTGTGGATTTGGCTTTCTCGTGTAGTGGTCATCAGAATCAGCCCGAGCTGGTATTTTCTCCCAAGCCCCACATCCTCAAGTTTTCCAGGCATAGATCAGCAGACGGCTTGGAAAACTGGGGGTTTGTCGAATGAAGGACCTTCAAAAGTGACTCTCTTGGGTGGGAGGGGCATAGCCTGGGGGGGACTCATCTCTTGGTTGGGAGGGGTGTGACCTGGAGGATGGGGGCTCAGCAAGAATGGGTAAGGAGTCTGAGCAAAGTCCCAGCACATCACACAGCACCACGATAACGAAGGCAAACCCACCCTCCTAGCCCCCTGCTCAGGCCCCTGCCATAACTCCCCATTACCCACAGGATGAGCAAAATTCCACACAAACACTCCCCCAGTCCCAAGCACCCCCAAAATCATTCTATTCCACTCCCCTACTCAAACATCTTCCAGCAAAGCAGGGCCCAGCGTACCCCCAAACCAGGCCGCAGCCTTTGCCCTAGGACTCCCTCTGCCCGCCCCAGAGCTCAGCTCCCACATCCAGCCCTGTTCCCCAGCAGGGGTGTCCCCCACTCTCAGGCTCCATCCTGAAGGAGGGAGCTGGCAGAGGGTCTGAGCTCTACCCACACAGCAGAGTTGAGAAGGAGAAAGAAAGACATGATTTTGAGAGGAGGGAAAATGGAGTAACAGACTAGCAGTGGCCAGTGAGGAAGATGGAGAAGCGGGAGATGTTTTCACCTTTAAAGCACTATTCTCCCTCATATTCTCGCCCCTGTCTCTCCCTTCAAGTGTCTTCTCCACCAAGATGCCCTCCTGGCCCTTCTGGTCAGCTCTGGGGGAGACCAGAGGCCATAGGGTGGCCCATTAGGAGGGGGCCTTGTCCCACTCACCCCTCACCTGCAGTCACCTCTGCACTGAGCAGCTATGAGACAGGAAACGCTCCGCATGGCCCCACGTTGGGGTAAGACCAGTCAGAGGAACAGACTAGGGTGCCCTCGGCCCATTGGCTTCCCGCCCTGAGACTGTGGGTGCCTCCCACTCCCCCAGCAGCAGGCAGGGCCAGTGGTTGGGGGTGACCAACAGTCAAGGAGCTGGAGGGAGTTCAGCTTGCTGCTCCTGGTGCTCGGCCTGGCTGACCCCGACCCTGGAACCTGGGGAGCCCCCAAGACATCCTGCATCCCATGCTAGACCTTGAACATTTGTGGGGATACGCAGACATAGCTCCGTGTACAAACCACTGAAACCCTCGTTCGGCCAGGGGTCAGCAAGTACTCAAGGTGTCTATTCACTGTGGAGGGATCGGCTGGAAGCTGCACCAGGCAGCCCTGCCCCACGTGGCCACGGGGGTCTCGGCCACCTCAGGAGGCCCTTCCTGAGAGGACGCCCGTTGTAGGAGTGCTTTTAGTTTAATTTTATTATTTGGTTCTCAACTGGGCTGCACCTCCGGTGAAGAATGAATTTGTTGGCTCGAATCTTTGCTAGAAACGGTGGTCTGCACAAATTCAAACTGACACGCGTGTGGGAGACAGCTGGTTGTCATGGCAACCGAGAGCCCTGCTTAATTCCGCTCCGCGAGTGACGCTGGAAGCGCATGATGAGGCCGCGGTTCAGGACTGTGTGTGTCACAGGCCCCCCAGGCTGGGCTGGGCAGCGCCCACACCGTGCACACACCTCACACGCAACACACAGGCCTCGCCTACGCCTCACATATGCCACGCACACGCTGTGTGCACACCTCAGACACACCGCATGCCCCTCATACACACCTTGCACGCTTACCTCACACGTGCCTCCCGCATGCCTAACATACACCACACACACCGCACCCACACCACAGACACCGCACACATGCCACACACGTGCCACGTACACACCACACACATGCCTAGCACATGACATGCACACGCTTTGCACATGCCTCGAACACACCAGACACCATGCACACACCTCACACACCTCGACCGCCCCACACACGCCTCGCACACACCTCATATATGCCTCACATACACCTCACACACCCTGCAAACACCACACACACCTCATATCCACCACACACAGTGTCCCCACACCACAGACACCGCACACGTGCCACACGCACCACACACGTGCCTAGCACATAACAGGCACATGCTTTGCACACACCTTGAACACACCAGACACCATGCACACACCTCACACACCACGACCACGCCACACAGGCCTTGCACACACCTCACACAAGCCTCACATACTCCATGCATGTGCCTCACACACACCTCACACATGGCTTGCACACACCTTACATATGCCTCATACACCTTACACACGCCACACATACCATCCCCCACTGTGCATACCACATGCACGCCACACACACGCTGCACGTGCCCCGCTGCACACACATCACATGCTCCACACACACACGCTGCACGCACACCACACACCCCACCACACACACCCTGCTGCCCGCCTGCTGCCTCTTGCAGAGACGGCCGCTCCCCACGCCATGGTGCTCTTCCCCCAGTTCATTTCTCAGAATCCCCACAAAACGGCTGGAAAGTGAATGAGCCACTCCTGAGGCCTCTGACACGTTCAGACTTGAGTCAGGTCTACCGGGGCCGGCAGGTGACCTGAGGCCTTCTTATTCCTGAGACACGCCCTGTGCACATCCCAGACAGAGCCGCTGCCTGAGGCGTGGGCCGAGTAGGGAGGACAGAAGAGCCTGCATTTCCCTGGTCACTGCCCACATCCCCCCAGAAGATCTGACAGTTTCTCAACCTTCGAGACATCCGTAGGAGCTAGACCAACTTTGTCTTCAAAGTCTTTCCTGTTCTCATAGGGAACCCAAGGTTGAGTAAGGGTATTGTTGATGTGTTGTGAGATTGTTAACCATTGTCATAGGGCAACATTTGTAGTAACTGTTAAATGAGAAACTATTTTGTTCTGTAAGCCTTCATCTTAAGTGAGAATAACAGCACAGTTGGAAGAGCATAGTCAATGTCACTGAACTGTGCATGTAGAAATTTTTGAAATGGTGTATCTTTAGCTATGTGTATTTTCACCAAAAAAAAAAAGAGGTTGAGAAGTTAGAGGGTTGATGTGTTGTGGGGTTGTTAACCAATGTCATAAAACATGTGTACTGCTGTCTCATGAGAAACTATTTGTTCTGTAAGCCTTTGCCTGAAGTACAATAAAAAATAAATAAAATAAATGAGAAGTCTTTCCTGTTCTCCCACCAACAGCACTGAGAGTCGCCAAGCCAAAAAGAGGCAGAGAGACCCGGTCCCTGTGTATCCTGGGCTCTGAACAGGCGCTGGGGTCTGGGGGCTCATTCGCCGTGACAGCAGTGACTTTGGCCCTTCCACCGCCAATGGGGTGGGTGGGGGGGTGAGTAAGCTCAACCACAGGTGGGCGCGGCCCTTCCTGCGGCGGCCGCCCCAATGAGGCAGCCCCAGAGTAGCACCCAAGCCAGGCCAGAGGAGCCCGGCCAGAGCTGCCCAGCCAGAGCCGCCCCAAGGCGCCAGGAGACAAACGGCCTGGCTGGCGTCTGTCAGGAAATGAAGTTCCCTCAGAAGGAAGGAATGTGCAGCAAGCTAATAAAGACTCAACTGCTACAGAGGGGCGGGTGAGCACCTCTGTTAAGGCCCTGATGGTCCAGAGGAAGCCAGGTTCCTCCCTGTCAGCCAGACCTGCGGCGCCGTGTGGGGTCAGGCCTCCAGGGATCGCGAGCTCCTTGCACGTCCTGTCGCAGAGCTAGCCTTTCTGGAGGTGAGCCGGAGACTGGAGAAGACAGGGGCCAAAGCATGCAGTCTGCTGGGAACAGGCGTTTTATGGGTAAAATGAGTCTTTTGTGCTGATTAAACTGCAAACTCACCCCATGTGTAACTCACAATTTTCAGAAGTGGGTTCTCGGCGCATCTGGAGGCCTGTTTTAATGAATATTTCTCTCAGAAGATGAGCCTTTAACGCATTAGGGTATGCAAACTCCTGCTAATCCCTGAGTCGGGAAGAAATCCATGAGCAGCCACCTGCCTGTGCTGGCTCCCAGCGGAGGGCCAAGGAGGGCAGGGCTCCGCCTCGCACCAGCCAGTCCCCTGGGCCCTGGCTGAGACGGGTTGAACCTGAGGGAGACCTTGAGCATTCAGTCAAGAATGTCCTTTCTTCTACAGCAGAGATCACCAAGCTACGCCCACGGGCTGAATGGTCTTTATGTTTTTAAATGGTTAGAAAAAAATTGGAAGAAGAATATTATTTTATGGCCCATAAAGATGCTGTGAAATTCAAATTTCAGGGCACATAAATAAAGTTTTATTGGCACACAGCCACACCCATTCGTTTAGTGTCGTCTATAGCCGCTTTCAAGCGACAACCAGGTGAGGTGTTGTGATGAGACACCTGTCCCTCAGGGCCTGAAGCACGTCTACCTCCTTTCACAGAAAACACTTGCTGACCTCATTCTACAGACGGAGGTGGCCTGGCGTGACAGTCAGTTTAAAGCATTCACTTAAATGAGGCATAAACCAAAAACCAAACCCACTGCTGTCGAGTCGATTCCAACTCATAGTGACCGCGTAGGGTTTCCAAGGCTGTAAATCTCTACAGAAGCAGACTACCATGTCTTTCTCCCAAGGAGCCATTGGTGGTTTTGAACCGCTGACCTTTCGGTTAGCAGGTTATTGCTTTACCCACTGCTCCACCAGGGCTCCTTTGGCTGGGGCATAGTCCTCAGTCCAACACGGATCAGGGTGTTGCTGTGAAGGTATTTTGTAGATGTGGTTGATGTCCTCCATCGGTGCTGTACGTCCCTGACGTAAAGATCACCCTGGTGTCTTAATCATCTAGTGCTGCTACAACAGAAACACCACAAGTGGTGGCTCTAACAAACAGAACATTCTCGCACAGTTTAGGAGGCTAGAAGTCCGAATGCAGGGCGCCGGCTCTAGGGGAAGACTTTCTGTCTCTGTCGGCTCTGGGGAAAGTCCTTATCTCTTTTCAGCTTCTGTTCCTTGGCTCCTTGGTGATCTTCATGTGGCGTGGCATCTGTCTTCCCCCATCTCTGCTTGCTCTGTTAGTTGTTTGCTCAATCTGCTCTTTTTATATCTCAAAAGAGATTGATTTAGACACACCCAATACTAATAATGCCTTATTAACATAACAAAGTAAACTCATTCCCAAATGGGCTTATAACCGCAGGTGTGGGGGTTAAGATTTATAACTCATATTTTTGTGGGACATAACTCAATCCATAACACCTGGATAATGTGGGTGGGCCTGACCCAATCAGTTGAAGGCCTTAAGAACAGAAGGTTTCTCTGTGGAAGAAGTTCCCCCTTTGGACAGCAGCATCAACTCCTGTCCAAGAGTTCCAGCTGCTCTTTCTGATGGCCTGGCCTATGGGTTTCTGACCTGCCTCGACAGTGCCCCCAATCACATGAGCCAGTTCCTTGCAGTAAATTCCTTAATACAGATATAGACAGATATAGGTGTGGGTATGGGCATACTTATGGTTATGAATATGAGTATGGATATGACGGAGATGGAGAAACAATATCTGTCTCTTATTGATGGAACTCTAACTGAAACCCTTTGTTGAACACCCTCAGTAAACATTTAGATGAAATTTTCCCTGGGTGAGTATTTATATCCAAGGTGCAAGAAAAGGCCTTTCCTGCCCGAGGGATTTCATCTTTTCCACAGTGAGAATCTTTATTGACTTAAATCTTGAAACACTGTTTTGTTTTTTATTCTTTTGTTTTAATTCTCATCATTGTCCTGATCTCTTTCTTTCAATTTGTCTTTCTCTTCTGGTTGATGAAGAGATAAGGAAGCTCAGCAGATGTCCTTAGATGTGCCTTTGTGACACTCAATAAGGAAATATCCATTTGGAAGAAATTGGAAAAGTGGAACGATAGGCTAACATTGTCCCTGAGGTAAACTCTAAGCTCCAAAAAATCAGAAGTTTCATTGATAAACAGCTGGATTGTTTGCACAGATGAGGAGAAGGCTCAGGGTCATGCATCATTATTTCCATGCTTGTTCCAGAAATAAACCCTTCGGAAGGGACAGGCAGCAGATGCATACTCCTCCTGGGCTGCCAGACACAGTGGGCTGCGGTGGACAGCAACCCTCTCTGGACAGAGGATAGAGTAGTGCTGGGAATACTGGATGAGATGGTGGACATGGGGCGTTGGGAATACTGGGTGAGATGGTGGACAGAGGAACATTAGGAACACTGAGTGAGATGGTGGAGAGAGGAGCATTGGGAATACTGGGTGAGATGGCGGACACAGGAGCGTTGGGAATACTGGGTGAGATGGTGGACAGAGGAGCGTTGGGAATACTGGGTGAGATGG
>NW_004443967.1:21984880-21999624 GCF_000243295.1 Trichechus manatus latirostris
GGACGGAGGAGCGTTGGGAATACTGGGTGAGATGGTGGACAGAGGTGTGTTGGGAATACTGGGTGAGCTGAAGGGTATTAAAGGCTATGGGTAGAGAAGGGAGCACTTGTTTGGGAGTCACAGGATTCAGATAGAACTCAGTGCATCCACTCAGTGGCCGTATAACCAGCTGAGTCCCTTAGCCTGGTTAAGACTCCATCTCCTCATCAATTAAATGGGAGCAAGAATCCCTCTCTTCTGTGGGAACAGGACTCACAGGTGTAGTCACAGAGGCCACTGGGATGGCCATTTGGAGCTGGGGTTCAGCTTGAGTTTTGAACTGGCTCTCCACACACCCATGCCCCTCGGCTCTGTCTCCCTCGGCCACACCCCGCCCCTCCCAGCTCCAGGCTCAGCCCCGCTGTTCCCATGCCGGGAAGACTCTTGCCCACCCTCTCCTCTTCCTCCAGCAAAGTCACCCTCTCGGGCCCCAGAAGGGCTGTGGTTCTGGCCAGCCACATGCCGGGTGCCTGTACTCTCTCAGGGCTGGGTAGTCGTCCCCACAAGGCAGTCAGCCGCAGGGAGCCTGGGCTGACCCCACGCCTCTGAGTAGCTGGCATAGGGGAGCACCTGCACCATCTGTGGGGTGAAGAAGGGAACAGAGGAGAGTGGAGCAGGGAGATGCTGCAGCATGGCCACAGGCAGCAAACGTCCCGTGAGCGGTGTCGCAGGGGGTGCCTGCAGGCCATGGCCCCCAACAGCACAGCTGGCACTGGTCAGCTTGGACCCCTCTGAGCAGGCCCTTCCCAGCTGGTGGGAGCAGGTGCCCGGGCAGTGTTGGGTCTTCCCTCCCACTGGGCCCCCGATGCCCCATCCTGCAGGGCTTGTGCGAGGGAGGTGGGGCAGCGAGACCCCCGGGGGAGACAGAGAAGACGCGTCCCTGCTCCGCACCCCGTCCCCTCAGAGGCCATGAGGCAGACCCCTGGACCTCACCTTGTCCTCTCTTATTCTCAGTGACGCCCCAAAATAGGACAGACTCCATGCCCTGTCCCGCCATGGCTTCTGGAAGAGACAACAGTATGGAGGGCCCCCGAGGGGCTTGGGCAAATGTGGGAGGGGAGCAGGTGGTCTCCTCGCAGACTGGGGAGGGGGGCTTAGGGGGCCACATGCACTGTTGGCCTCTGCTGCCCCCCTTCACGACACCATTCCATCCCACAGACGTGGGGTCTGACCCAGCCAGCAGCCCGTTCTACCACAGGGGCGCAGGGGCTGTGATCCATGTTGGGGGGTCAACAGCCAGGCAGGCTGGCTGGACCCCTGTCTACACTGCCAGGGTCCACACTGCTGATTCATGCTGGGAGAAATCCCTGTGGGCTCCTGCTTCAACATATTCGGATTTGAGGATATTTTACCACCACAAATATAAAAATGCCCCCTAAGTCTGTCTTCTTTTTCATATTTCTGTGCTGGAGCCCTCGGCAGACAGGAGCTTCTTTAAAAATAAAACACCCCCAGCTCTGCTCCCACTCCTCCCAGGGACGCTGGAACGTGAGTGTCGGGTGCTGTTGGAGAAGGCTGAACCTGGCCGGGTGTCTCTTTAAATCCGGGCTGCAGTGTGACGGGCGGGCAGCGGGCGGCAGGCAGCGGGCCGGGAACCCCTCCTCCCTGTTGCAGGGAGCGCCCCACCACCATCGGCGCCTCCTCCATCCCCATGGTGACGGTTGCCTCCCAGCCGCCCGCTGCCGGCCCCTGGTCCCCGGCTGCTGCCCGCTGGAGGCAGCCAAGGCAGCGGGCACTGGGGCAGGCGCCCGGCGGAGAGCGCTGAGCCCGGCCCCGCGCCTGCCCGGCTGCAGCCCTGCAATCTGTTGATCCCCACCTGCCAGCTCGGCTAACCTTCTGGGATGGGGAGCTGGGCCCCGGCATGGAGTACGCGGCACGGCTCACCGACACCGGCCGGCACAGAGCTGTCACCGCCCCAGCCAGCTCAGCCACAGTAGGTGAGGAGGGTGCTGCGGTGGCCAGGCGGGTGGCGGGCAGGGCAGGGTCGGAGCAGCGGCGCGGCAGGGTGAGGGGTCCGGGCCCGAATGCAGGTTCTAGACAAGTTTGTGTGAGGCAGGGAGCCGGAGCGGGGCGCCCGGGAGGCAGGCTGGCGTCTGCTGGGGGGGGGGTCAGCCCCGAGGCCCCACATCTGCACGGTGCATTTGTCTGCCAGGCTGGCAATTTGTGGGGAGACTAATCCTGGTGCGTTTGATTCTCCTGATGTGGCCGGGCCACGTGGACAGATGTGCTGGCTGGTCTGGGCAGCCCAGAGGAGGGTCCCATCTCATACTGGCATGGGAGCACGGGCCAACAGCACGGGGAAGGGGTGCTCCCCAGAAGGCGGCATCTGCTGCTGTCCTTCCCTCTAAGGTCCTGAGGTGCCCAAGCTCTGGGTCATCACCCCGAATCTCTGCACACCCAGACGAGCCCTGCCGGCGACTCCAACAGGCTGGAGATGTTGAGGGGGGCAGACCTCGTGGGGCGGCTGCCGCTCCAGCCAGGCGGACCTCAGCCAGGGCAGGGGTGCAGCTTCAGACTGAGGGTCTTCACCCGCCCCCCTCACACCACTGTCTTTGCAGATGGGTGCACCCTGGCGGCCTTGCCCGCCCCATCGCAGTGGCTCTGAGGTGCTCTGCCCGGGGGCTCAGCCCCACGGCCGCCGTCTGGGACGCTGACCTTCTGGACAACATGGAGGCCGGCGGGGAGCAAGGTGCCACGTGATTGGCTTGGCGGCAGCACCTCCGTACAGCATCGGCGTCGGTCACTTGGGTGCTCATGGTGAGTATGCCCCCCCGCCTGCCCGCCACTCACGGTGTCCCCGGGCAGATCAGGAAGCTGGGGGCCAGGATTGCTGGGCCCTGTGGTGGGGAGTCCGCTGGGATGGGGGCCGGGCCAGGTCTGGGAGCCTGGGTGTCTGCTCCGGGCCGCTTGGTGTGGATCATACTAATAAGCTGCAGGCATACCGCAATGGTGAATCAGTTAATAAAAGGACGTGTGGGTCACTCCAGCTCCTGGGGATGGGGTGAGGGTCTGTGCGCAGGCTCCCCCAGTCCGAACCAGGTTCGGGAAGAACCTCTCTGGAACTCGTGGCCTCCCTCCCTCACAGGCTCCCCACAGCCCTGCCACCCCTCCCATCACAGAGTTGGCCAGTGGCAGCCGAGGACCTGGGGGAGGGGAGGACCACAGCCTCGGGGTGGGGGGCGGCAGCCCACACAGACACGGCCAAGGCGTTTCCTTTCTCCAGGGAGCCGATCCGGCCCCAGCCACTGCAGAGTGAGCCTGCGTGAGGGGTTATCCTGAAGGTTTCATTATGGCTGCTGTCGCTTTGAATTCCAGAAAGGTTTATAGCCGAGTAAATAATACACTGTGTGTGTGCGTGTGTGCGTGTGTGTGCGTGTGTGTGCGTGTGTGTGTGTGTGTGTGTGTGTGTGTGTGTGTGTGTGAGGGCCGGCCGGCCGGCAGAGACTCCAGCACGTGCAGAGAATGCCAATGGCCTGTAGGACATGGCTGCCTAGGTCCAGACACTGGCAGGAGCGCCTGCACACAGATGGTCTGTTTGGGGACTGTCCGTTTGTCTGCCTGCACCACTCGCTCATGTCCTTCCGGTCGATTCTGCAATCCCAGTCCAAACTGGAGGGAGACTGTAACGGTCAGCCTCTCTCCAGGACCCGGCAGGGCTGCACGGCGTCACACAGAGCACGCCCAAGGAGGTGGCGGTGGGCCCCAGTCCCCTCCTGCCTTCCACACCAGGCACCTGTTGCCCCTGCGGGTACCACTCCCAGCACGGCACCTGGTGCTGGGGCCCATTATCGGTGGCTTCTCGTCCTCAAATTCGGATCCTTGTTTGCAAACAGACGCCTGGTACTGGCGAATGCTGGGTGGATGGTTGTCTGCCCCCTGAGATGCTCCTGGAGGCTCAGCGGCCCAGGACGGCCTTTGGGGGCCTGCTGTGTGGGGTTCAGCTCTTTCTGACCCTTGGACCTTCCATGCAAAGCTGTGAGTGGGGTGACTCTTCCAGCTCTGCTCTGTTTGAGTCTGCTCTCACTGCCCCCCCCCACCTCAGTTTATGAAGACTCCGGGGCCTTTGGGTACTTAGCTGTGCCCAACACTGCACCTGGCCCCCCAGCGTGGCATTGTCCCTCATGGTATCCAGCTCACCCGAGACTTTGGGAAGCTGTTGGTCAGATGTGGTGGAGAGTTTAAAATCTCAAAAGCTATGTGGGTTTTTACTTACTTCTAAGAAGGAACATTTGTACTTGAAAACATTTCTGAAGGAATAAACAGAGAACCCCCAGACCTGCCTGCCCCAACCTACAGTGCAGCCGCCCTTCAGTGTGGCTCTGGGTCTGCGGTATAGACCGTGGGGCTCTGGGTCTGCGGTGTAGACAGTGGGGCTCTGGGTCTGCGGTGTAGACAGTGGGGCTCTGGGTCTGCGGTGTAGACCGTGGGGCTCTGGGTCTGCGGTGTAGACCGTGGGGCACACTCACTTCCAGGGTCTGGGCAGTGCCAGAAGAGAAGGCTTGGAGTCACAGTCAGGCGGGTGGTGCGGTGATGTTGCGTGTCCCACACTGCTGTGTGTGGGACCCTCTCCCTGGGCTCCTGGTGGTAGGGCAGGAGTCGTCGCTTATAAAGCATAAAACACAGGTCACAGTCTCTGGGCCTTCCCTGTATCGGCCACACACGAACGCTTCTTTCCAGCAGCTGCCGGCTCCCTGGCTTCTTGCGGGTGGCACAGCTCTCTGGTCAGCTCGTGAATATGCCAGAGCGGAACGCAGGCTGTTCAAGGGTCTCCCCCTCGGGGTTTTAGTCCCTCAGTGTTTTCATCCCTCAGCATTTCCATCAGGAGGAGCAACTACGCCACCGCGCTGCACCTCCACCTCAGCTCTCAGTAAACAACAGGTGGAGCGTGGTTGTCTGTGCAGGGGGTGCTGTGAGGATTTCAACTCCATGCATACTACTGTGTACCCTAAGTCTCCTGTGACCCCACGCTTAGCTCGGAGAGCAACCGCTCTGAGGGGTAAAATGACAATCTGAAAGTAGTCAGAAGACATCCGAGCTGTGTGCTCTCCGTCTGCTTTCTCTCGGGGACTTGAGTCTGATGGTCTGGCTGTGGTGCCGACCTTGTCACTCACCGTGAGGGAGGCAGCCTGCACTCTCGAGAGGCAGTGGCTTTCCCAGCAATCCTTGCTGTGGGGACAGGAATTAAGTGGAATGATTGACAGGATTAGCATGGTTTGGTGTGATGCGGTGTGGCATGACATGGCATGGTATCATATGACATGACTTGATGTGGTGTAATGTGATGTGGCGTGGTGTGGCGTGACAGAGTATGATATGGTATTGTGTATCAATGACGTGGTATGACACGGAATGGTCTGATAGGGTAGAGTGCGGGTGATATGGTGTGGCATGGCCTGGTATGACATGGTGTGATATGTGGTATGACATGCTGTGACATGGTGTGGCAGGGTATGATATGACATGATGTTATGTGGTATGGCATGGTGTGGTGTGGCCTGGTATGACACGGTCCTCCAGTTCTCCTGGCACCACCAACTTCAGTATCTCTGGTGTTCCAGTCTAGCTGGCAGAAGCGCTTGCTTGCCCTGTGGGGCACAGTGGCGGGTGGCTAAGGGGCCCTTCTGCCAGTGGCTTCACTTCAGGGTGGTCATCCTGCGGTCGAGAGCAGCAGCAGAGGAGGGTGGGACCCTAAACCTGGGCCGAGGTGCCCAGGACGCAGACCAGCCAAGAAGCAGCTGGGATCACTGCCTATACCCACGGGGTTGAGGGAGGCTGGGGGTTGGGTGCCCACCTGCCAGAGGTGGGCCCCGGGAAGAGCCGGAATAGGACCCAAAGATGCAGTGTGCATCTCCGTGCCCTGGGGCTGCTGTAACAGATAGATGGCAAATGCGCGGCTTTAAGGAACAGGGACTTATTGTCTGGAGGCTAGAGGTCCAGATCAGGGTCTCATCCTCATTGGTTCCTCCTGTGTCCTCTCTTACTTTCTGAGGACTGCCAGCAAATCTTGGTGCCATTTGCTTGTAGATGGGCCCTCGTGTGGCATCTGTCTTGCCATGTGTGTGTGTGTGTGTGTGTGTGTGTGTGTGTGTCTATTCTGCTCAGAAGTGATTAGGTTAAGAACCCCCTCAGCTCTGGTGTGGCCTCATTAACACAACAAAGAGAACCCCTGTTTTCCCAAACAGGGTCACTGTCACATGTGCAGGGGTTAGGACTTCACCATGACTTTCTGGGGACAAAATTCACCCCATACCAGTGCGTTGGTCATATCTTTGAACAGTCAGGAGACATAAAGCTCATGTGTTGTGTGTTGATTTCCCTGCTCGGGTGCAGTAAGCCCCTGCCACGCCCTTTGTCCAGGAGGCAGAGGGGAGCCATTGCCCCCAAAGCCCCCAGCAGGTCTGACACCGCCTCCCCCAGCAGGGACCGGTCTCCTGGGCTCAGATAGTCGTGGCACTCCCAAATGTTTCAGACCTTTCCTGATCACTGAGTAAGCTCTTTGCTGTTTGCTGCTTTTCATTCAGCTCATCTCAATATTTAAGTTACGAAAGTCTGGTCAAGCTTACGTCCATCTCACAAACGCAGACCTTGTCATCCTTCTTAACATTTCCTCTAAATAAAGAGCCTTAAATAAGTAATGACCATTCCAGAAGGCAAGTCCTGTGACAGCTTCAACACATTTTCCCAAATCTCTTCATCATGCCACTAGCCCATGTATCCCTCCAAAGAGAAAACCATAACAGACCATATAAATGAAATGCCCAATTATGCTAATTTGCGTTCCCATGAATAAATTACTTATCTTTTGCCTTCTGCCTTCCCCCGGGAACACTCTCATGAAAGGTTGAAAGATCAGTAAGATGTAATTATCATTAAAAAGGCAGACAAGGAAAATACACCAGGCCCTAATGAAATCCACCCTCCCTGGCCCAGCGCCACCACGAAGCCTGCTTGCTCGGCAGGGCCAGCCTGGGGACACTCCCTGTGCAGGACTTAATGCCACCCCTCACCAACCGTCCACACCCGTGGGCTCCAAGAGGTTACTTCCCGAGTAACAGATAAGAGGGTTATGTTTCAATAAAACAAATGACGTGTGACTTGGTTTACCACTTTCTTCCCCCCCACCCCCACCCTCCTTTCTGTTTGTCTTTGGTGACACATCGACCCACTGCACCTGCAGTGTGAGAAGGTCTGGAGTTTACCAGTCGTCCTAGAGTCAGCTTTGACTGCTGGTGCTCCCGTGTGTGTCAGAGTAGAATGTGCTCCGTAGGGTTTCTAACCGCTGAATTTTCGGAATTTGCCCTGGCTGGACTCAAACTTCCAACCTTTCCGTTACCAGCTGAGCGCTTAACCACTTGCACCACCCAGGGACTCCTCATCAAAAAGGACACACACAACCAACTAACATGTAAAGGGAGCTGCTCCAGAGAAGGGGAAGTCCAAGCAAACCAGGACGCCGTCCCCTGCGCGCCAGTCTGCGACTGTGACTTCGTGCTTTCTCTCCGAGAAAAAGGAGACCAGCCAATCCAAGGGATGGAGCCCGTGCTTCCCAGGGGTGGAGAGAATCCTCACAGTCGGCACTAAGGAAACCCTCACTGAGCTGCTCCGGCCGTCCTGCAGGCATCCAGACAGCGGGACTCCTGCTTGTGGCCCTTAGTGCCCTTCCCCTCTCCCAGCCCCTGGGGGCCTTGCTGCCTTCCCAGTGGGTCCCCTGGTCTCGAAGGCCATGTCAACTGAAGCCCCTTGGATTCTGTTTAACTGACACCACTTTGTCATCATGACCTCGCCCATGGGGCATTTGTGAAATATGCTTCCAAGAGAAGCGTGGCCAAGTGTGAACTTTAAATGTGAACTGTATCTCCGGTTTCAGTTACCCACGCTGAATTCGGAATGTCAACATGCAGGAAGGCACTGCTGATGACTCTAATTTGGAGGAAGAAAGGAGAGTGGGAGGCCGGAGAGAACCTTTTCTGTTTCTCATAGAACACGCGTGTGCGCCAACAGTGCCATGCCCCTCACGTGGAAGCCCAACCTCACACGGACACACTCCCTGGGCCACCGGCCCCCACTCCCACAGCCGCTCCGGCAGGTCGGGGCCTCCCCTGTGCTTACTGCCCCGTGTGTCCCCCAAGGTGGTGTGACCCTGAAACTGGATGTTGTCCTCCTTGAATGCATTTAGAGAACCACGCTTTCAGCTTATGCACCTCCGTGTGCTTCCTCTGGCCAGGGTTTCCTAGAACCATCTTTGGATGCAACTTCTGATGTAGGTACATCTGGGGCTGCGGTTTTTCTGTTTTCATCTCTGCCCCCAGTCCTGACACCTGGGGGACTCAACTCTCTAATAAATAAAAAGACGAAAACTTTCTTCGGTTCCAAACAGTTCTGGCCTGGGGCATTCTTCCCTGGGTTAGCTGTGCCATGGGGATGATGGTGTTCCCCTCTGAACTCTGACCTTCAACCCTTTCCTTGTGCCATGACAGATGGTGGAGTCAGGCAGGTGACACCCAGAACCCGGGAGGGAAGGTCTGGGTCCCGTGTCTGTGTGGTCGTGATGACTTTTGCCCATGCCTGTTGACCGAGTCTCCTCTGTGTAGACTGGCTGGAACTTGATGGGAAACCCTCCTGGGAGGTCGAGAAGCAGAATTTCCATGGATGTGGCATTCAGATGTGGGATTTGGGGATAATATGATCTTTGGGCTACCACTCTGGAGGGCTCAGTGAGACCCCCATGTAGGCGGGAGTGTGGCCATCTGACACTCGTGCTGCGTAGAACGGATGCTCGATCCATCAGCACCCTGGAATGGCACGGGGCTGGGACAGGCTTTCAGGGCACAGCCAGAACGCTGCCCCTGGGAAGATGGCAAGGCCCACACAGCAGCCACCTGAGGAGGGTCTCTCCCAGCCCCCACGCCCTCCTGCCCCAGGTGGCATGTCCATTTCTGCAAAACCTGACAATCAGAGGCTCCAAGTCAGAAAAGCCACGAGTAGGCTGTAGGGGAGACATGGGCGGCAGGGAGGAACAGGTGGTAGCCACCTGGTCACAGGCCTCTGTCTTCTTTCCAGGATTTGAAGACTGTCCTCTCCCTGCCCCAGCACCCAGGGGAGCTCCTGCACCCCGTGGTGTATGCCTGCACTGCGGTCATGTTGCTGTGCCTCCTGGCCTCTGTCATCACCTACATCGTGCACCCCAGGTGAGGCTGCGCCGGTGGGGGCCCCCTCCAACACACCACGTGTCCACTTTCAAGTCACAGTCCTCAAGGGGAACCTTGTTGGCCCTCACTCAGCAAGGGGTCCTCCCTCGAAGGCATTTCACGGGTGACAAACCACCTTAGGCCTGCCGCCACCTGCCCATCCACTAGCCCCAAGGGTGGACACTGTCCAGGGAAAGGCAGGCCTTTCCAGGAACACGGAGCTTCCATCAGGGTCTTCTCAACTGCGGCCCCCATGTTCTCATCTAGCTGGGTGAAACTAGTTCAAATGGCACAAAGGTTAGAAGCCCACATTCGTGAGAAGTCAGGGCAGTCCACGGAGCCCTTAACATTGTGCCTTTGTATCTAGTCGTCGGTTTTCTGCGCCTGAGCTTGTTTCCTGGCCAGCCCCTACCTGGCGGAGTGGGATGACCTTGGTGTGTCTGCACCATTTGGAGAAGCACTGGGCATATGTGAGGAGGGTCAGTGTCGAGTCAGTAGTCAAAGTTGGAGTCATCGGCAAAGCTTAGGCATGGCCATAACCACAGTCATGGGCAGGGACTTAGGGGTGTCCAGGGCCACGGTCACGGGCAGGGACTTAGGGGTGTCCAGGGCCGCAGTGAAGGTTATGGCCGTGGTCAAGACTATGGTCATGGACTAAGCATATCACAGGTCACAGCCAGGGCCCGGGTGGAGCTGTAGACATGCTTATGGTCATGGAGGTGGCCCTAGTCATAGGACCTAGAGTCCTAGTCCAGGATACGGGCTGGCTGTCGCCAGAGTCATGCACATAGTCATAGCCATAGTCATGGCCTTCTTCTTGAGGTGTCAGAAGTGTGCTCAGAGGGAAGAGCTCAGTCCTGGAACCAGGAGATGTGTCATCTGGCTTTCCTCTGTCACCTCCTCTCTCCATGGCTGTGAACAGCCATGTCTCAGCCTCACCACCCTCACTGTGAAGCAGCCGGTGGTTCGAGGGTTAACAAGAGCCCTTCCATCACAGTATTCTAGGGGATTTGACTCTGAGTCATCCAATGGCAGCCACTAAGGCGGGATCCAGTGCAGCCTTGTGTCTTTTTCCTTCATGTGTCCTTCGCAATCCTGGTGGTGCAGTGGTTAAGAGTTCAGCTACTAACTAAAAGGCTGGCAGTTCAAATCCACCAGGTGCTCCTTGGAAACTCTATGGCGCAGTTCTACTCTGTCCTATGGGGTCGCTATGAGCCGACATCAACTCAGCGGGCAATGGGTTTGGTTTTTGGTTTAGTCCTCTCCGTGCCCACTGCAGTCCGCACCCCTGGGGTTGCCCACCGGTTCCCATCACGGGGAGAGCGGCCCCGGGTAAGAGGGCTTGCATTCATGCTTCACCCGCGGATGTAAGTTCCTGACATGGCTCTCCCTTCCCCACAGCGCCATCCGTATCAGCAGGAAAGGCCGCCACACACTCCTGAACCTCTGCTTCCACGCGGCACTGACGTTCACGGTGTTTGCTGGTGGGATCAATCGCACCAAGTACCCGATCCTGTGCCAGGCGGTGAGTGCTGTCCCTGTCTCCGCACGCTGTAAAAACCAAAATGTGGCCGTCGACCTTCTTGCCCAAAGGGAAATCTGTGATAATTGTCTTGTTCATGAAATGATAGTCTAGAACTTCCTCAGGTGTCTCTTGTGGAGGGCACAGCTGGGCGTCTGGGTGTCTGTATTATGTGGTTCTCCCACGCAATGCTGATCGTCTTGCTCAGCATTTGATCATATAAAACACTTTATGTTTAAATTGGACTGCCTTATACTGAGGCCTGTGGTGACGTGCTAACTAGACATTTGCCATCCAGCAAACATGGATTTCCTGGGATGGTGACCCGCCCACCTCTCCTGAACTCACTGGTGGGGCGGGAGCCAGGCAGGGCTGGAGCTGGAAGGACCAGGCCTCTCCCCTGCTGGCAGGTGGGCAGCTTCAGATGCGGATGCCTGGACTATGATCGGGGGGACGCCAGCCCGTGGGTCACCAGGAGTCCGGGCCACAGAAAACAAAGCACAGGTGGCCCCAGCACCCCCTGCGTGGACCCGGGGCGGCCTGAGCCACAGCCGGAAGCTCGATTCTGGGAGGGTCTGTTATCCGTCTCAGTTACCGGCGGAACTTCAGGGCAGCGAGTGTTGAAAAGGACTTCAAAAAGCCACCGAAACAGACCCACCTCAGTGACGCCTCAGGGAAAGTGCACACTCGCTACCACTGTCCCCTGCCTGCTTGGCGGTCACCAGGTGCGGCCACGTCTGCCGTGTTCTGTGTCAGCCTCACAGAACTTGAGCCGGGATCTACAGCAGTCTCGGCACCTGCCCCCAAACAGCTCTGCTCCAGAGACCTCGGCGCCAGGACCAGTGCCCTCCCTGGAGCTTCCAGACAGGGACAACCCTGAGCTACAGTGAAGACCACAAGTCCACACAAACCCACGTCACAGGCAACCAGGTTGGAACTGGGCTCCCCACCCATCCCTGGCTCAACGTGGCTGGGTGGAACGCTGCCTAAACCTGCCTGACGGCGGGCACACGGCCCATGCTCCTGAACCGAGCTGGCTGGACAGCGTGGAGACAGAGCCCCAGGACCCCGGAATACCTGTTAGGATCTGCCTACGAGTGCCTGATGGATCCTTCAGAAATGCCTTTATATAAAGACCGTTATCTTTCTGTCGGAACTCGGCCGCCAGGAGCTCATTTCACGTGGGGACTGGTGACGGCCAAGCGGCTGGAGCCGGAGCAGTCGGCCAGCCTGTGCAGCCTACGGCCCTGCAGCCTCTCACTGACCACGCACCCTGAGGCCAGAGGACACCCTGGGAGCTGTGTCCCCGCATGGCCAGCCCAGGTGCAGGCTCTGGAGGCCTGGCCTCCACTGTGATGTCAGCTGGAGGCAACACTGGAGGTGTTTGGTGGGGGTCGGGGGAGGGTCTAGGAGGGCCTGAGTGTCGAGATCCATAGAGGAGATCACATTAAGGAGAGAAGTGCTAGACTTGACCCCCGGAGGAGGATGATCCCCTGGACCCCCAGGAAGAGAACCTCCACCTGCTGGTTGAGAAGGATGATGAGGCCTGTTCCTGAGGCGTCTCCAGTCCTGGCTCAGCTTCCAAACGGCACCCGGGGCACCTCCTGCCCATTCCCCCTCCATCCATCCGTCCGTCCATCTTCCACCCAGCAAGTCTGCGTCCAGAGCCTCTCTTTGCCCAGACTGTGGAGATGTCGGGCTACAGCGGGAACAGCACCTGAACCCAAACCCCGAAACAAACCACGAGGGTTGTACGTATTGCAAGAAAGCCCCTGGGGGGTTGGCCTGCAGCTCTGGAGGCGGCCTCGAGGCCCTCACATGCCGGTCCCTCCCCTGGGACGGCCCAGACGAGGCCTTACCTCCACCTGGGCCTCTCAGACCTGTGTCCGTACGTGGGACAGCCCCTTGTACAGTCTCCCAGGTGAGGAGCAGACCGAACAGAGAGGCCTGAGGGGGCAGGTTAAAACCAGAAAATGTGTGTGGTTTCCCAGTCGGCAGCCAGGCCCCCCAACACTGATGCCTCACCCACCTTGGAGCCCACCCAAGATTCAGGGCCGGCCCCCCCCGTCTGGGCCACGTTACCAGGAAACCGTTGAGAGAAGGCCCAGTGCTCCTGGCTACAGAGAACAGATGGTTGTTATGGCAACAAAGAGATGACCGTCAGCCTCATTAAAAGTATTAAGTGACATCATAAACACTCACAGATGGCTGCTGCCGGCCGCGTGATAAACAGTTGCATCTGTGCTCGCTGGGGGTCAGGAGGCTGGCGGGAAGCACAGGAGGGCGGAGGGTGCTGTCGGAGGCCAGCGCGCATCCCTGCAGCCTAGCGGCGTTGAATAGACTGCTGTTTAGAGGCGTTTCAGGTACAGAGAAACTGCAGAAGGAACAGAGGTTTCCTGGGCACCCCTACCCATTGCCCGCGGTTTCTTCCATCAGTAACATCCTGCATTCGTGTGATACATTGGTTACAACTGATGAGCCCACACTGACACATTATTAACTCACGCCCGTGCTTTACGTTAGGATTTACTCTGAGCTGGACAGTCCTAGGGGTTTTGACAAACACATAATATCACATACCCACCATTACAGTATCATGCAGAATAGTCTCACTGCCCTAAAAATGTTCTGTGCTCTACCTGTTCACCCCCCAGCCCCAAGCCCCTGGCAACCACGGATCTTTTCCCCTGTCTCTACAGTTTTGCCTTTCCAGAAAGTCAGCTGGTTGGACTCCTACAGAACGAGTCCTTTCAGGGGGGTATCTTTCACTTGGCAACGTGCATTTAAGGTTCCCCCACGTCTGTTCTGCGGCTTCATAGCCCACTTTATTTTTATTGTTGAATAACACTCCATCGTATGGACATACTACAGAGCGTTAATCCATTCACCTATTGAAGGACATCTTGAAAAAATGAATCAAGACAGAGCTTACGTCTTTCAGAAAAATTAACTCAAAATGGATCATAGACCTAGATGTAGGATGCAAAACTACACAACTTCTAGAAGGTAATGCAGGAGAAGATCTAGGTGATCTTGGCTTTGATGATGACTTTTTAAGATATAACACCAAAAGCAGATCCATAAAAGAAAAAATGGTAAGTTGGACTTCACTGAAATTAAAAACTTCTGCTCTATGAAAAACACTGCTAGGAGAATGAAAGATAAGGCACAGACTCGGAGAAAATACTTGCAAAACACCTATCTGATAAAGGACTTGCATCCAAAATACGCAAAAAGTTCTTGAAACGCAACAATAAGAAAACAAACCATCCAATTACAAAATGGGCAAAAGATCTGAACAGACACCTCACCAAAAAAGTTATACAGATGGCCAATGAGCATATGAAAAGGGGCTCATCATCATACACCACTGTTTTTCTTGCCTTTAAGTAGGCTCTGACTCATGGCGACCTTACGTACAACCGAACATACTTGCCCAGCCCTGTGCCATTTTCATAATCACTGGTAACAGCTCATTGTCAAAGCTATTGTGTCAATCCGAGTCACTGAGGGTTTCCCTCGTTTGTCATTAAGGAATTGCAAATTAACACAACGATGAAATGCAACTACATGGCCGTCGGACGAGATAAAATCAAAACGCTGATGACGCCAAGCGCTGACACCGGGCTGTGGAGCAACAGGAGCTCTCACTCCGTGCTGGTGGGAATGCAAAAGGACACAGCCACTTTGCAAGACAGCCTGGCAGTTTCCCGCAAATCTAAACAGAGGCTTTGGAGCCATACAATCCAGCAATCACACTTCCGGGTATTTACCCAAGTGAGATGAAAACATACGTTCACACAAATACCTGCACAACAGTGTGTATAACAGCTTCATTCATAATTACTCAAAACTAGGAGCAGCCTAGCGGCATTTTAACCTCTCCATGTGTCCACCCTAAAGTCTGTATTTGGCAGGCAGAGTTCTGTTTCTTCATTCCCGTAACCCCCAAGCTCGTCCCCATCTGGCGAGGCTCCGCACAGTCCACCCTCCCT
>NW_004443967.1:22001342-22007092 GCF_000243295.1 Trichechus manatus latirostris
TCCCTGTTCCCTGCGGGTCTCACCCTTGCCCCTGAGGATGCAGAGGGAGCAGGGTGGGCTGGGACCTGGTTTTCTGGAAGGACACAGGCGGTGCTGACATGCTCTCCCCGCCCCCCCACCAGGTGGGCATCATGCTGCACTACTCCACGCTCTCCACCATGCTGTGGATCGGGGTGACTGCCAGGAACATCTACCAGCAGGTGACCAGGAAGGCCCCACCCTGCCCGGGCCCAGACCAGCCACCCTACCCCAAGCAGCCGCTGCTCAGGTACAGGGACCCGGGGGGCAGGCAGGGTCTGTAGGTCACATCACTGTGGCTGGAGCCAGCTAGCCCAAGTGCCGGTCATGCCTCCCGTGGGGTGAGGCTGCCTGCAGCCCTCCAAGTGGGAGGTGGTGGGGTGCTCTGGGCGCTGCTGGTTTGCACACAGTCTCCAGGACACCAGGCCTGCCAGTCCCCCAACCATGCATTTCCAGGTGGGATGGGACCTTTCTCAGACTAGGAGGATTCCTGTGACAGGACAGGAGGGGTGGACTTGTCTGGTAGCCATGGGGACCCCGAAAGCCCCAAGGGCTTTGCTTAGTCAAGATGGGATCCCCAGCACCTAAGTCAGTAGAAGCCATGCATTGTCCACGGGCAGCCCATGGGAAGAGTGGTGTACTGGCCCCACGCACCAGTCGGGGCTCTCCAAGGAAAAGGCCAACAGGAAGTAGAGACAGAGATGCATTTAAGGAACTGGCTCATGTGACTGGCAAGTCTGAAACCCACAGGGAGGGCAGCAGCTGGGAACCAGCAGGATTTCTGTGTTACAATCTTGAGCAGAATCCTTCTGCTGGAAACCTTAAGGCCTTCCGCTGATTAAATCAGGCCCACCCACATCAGCGAGGGTCTTCTAAACTTAGCATCAACTGACTTTAGACATTAATCATGTCTACAAAATGCCTTCATAACAACATCTAGATTAGCGTTTGACCAAACAGCTGGGCCACAGAGCCAAGTGGACACACGAAATCCACCACCACACCCAGTGCCTCACTGGTCTTTCCCCTGGGAGGGTCAAGGAGCCCCACAAGGACCTGGCCTTGAGCCACTGGCTGAGTGTTCCTGGGTGACACACTTTCATAGGGTGCACTGCAGCCAAAAGGCTGCCCTGGATGCTGGACGACGGTGGGTTCCTTGGAGCTGCATGGCTGTTGGCTGAGGTGGTTCGTGTGTGAGGGCCATGGGCGCCCAGCCCCTCTGGCCAGCTCCAACCATCTCAGTGTGTGTGTCCTACCACCACCGGGAGGTCTCATTTGAGGCAAACAGGACAGTGCCCTCTATTAAGCGAATACGGTAATCTCTCCCAAGAACATTGTCTGGTATTGTTTGATTTTCAGATCTGGCAAATGCATTGCCATTTAGCAACCAACCAGGCAGCAGGTTTCCAAGGCCCCATCTCTCCTGTGGGCGCCAAGGTCCCCTGGGCTTAAAACTCTTCTCAAGTGTCTGTAATTGATTGGAGCATACCTGCTGTTTGGAAGAGTGGGGTGGGTGCCACGCAGTGACCTGCTGTTTTCCTCTGTGCCTCTTTCTAAATGCACATTATACCACCGGGCAGGTGGTGCTGGGGTCAGTGGGCCGTGGGCTCAGACCTGGGGTGTCACATCTGCAGTGTGTGGATAGCGGGCTGGGGTCACTGGGCCGTGGGCTCAGACCATCAGGGGTTGGGGCCGGCAGGCCCCAGACACCCACAAACACCTTGGTTGTTTGTGTTTCGATGGCAAGACTGAAGACATCACAGCGTGTTTGTGTGTGGAACGGTCCCGGCGGGAGCAGGTGCTGTCAGGTGTGTGGCATGGGCAGCGGTTCTCCAGGGGACATTGGATGACGGTGAGGATGGGGGGGGGGCTGCAGGGGGAAGGTTTGGAAGAGTCTGCAAGGAGAGGGAATGGACTGGGAAGACAGTGGGGCAGTTGCTGGCGCTACGGCCACTTGAGGTGGGCAGGAGTTGACGTGAGACTGTCCCCACGTGTATCCGCGTCTCTGCCCAGAGCTCAGCACTGCAGAGCAGACATGAAGAAGTCAGAGGATGGATTTGCCAGTTGTGGTGTCTTACCAGAGACTGGCAGAGAAGGAGGAGGGTGCACCAAGCTGCAGGTGCGCAGAGGACCCAGAGGCATCCACGTGGATTTTGGTAGGAAGGACCGGGACAGGGCATCAGTGGGCTGACGAGGTTGTCGGCCAGGGGCAGAAGGACTGGGAGTCGGAGCACAGGAGGGGGCGAGTGGGAAAGGTGGTCAGAGGTGGGATGCGCTGCCGTTTAGGGGAGAAGCTGGGAGGGGAGCAGGGGTGCAGCAGGAGACCGTGAGACCTGAGGCCCAGCTGGCGAGCGCCTGCGTGTACAAGAGTCCCCGAGAGTTAGGGGGAGTCATCGCGTTGGACAGGTACAGGACGTGGTGTGTCTCTGACCCGGAGGCCAGGGGCCTCGGCAGGCAGCCTGCCCCCACAGTGGTCCACCATCCACAAGCTCAGGCCAAGGACCAGGGCCTGGATTGTCCAGCCGTGCCTCCGTTTCCTCACCCACTGAGTACAGAGCCGACTTTGTCACCCAGCCCAGGACTGGGAACTCCACCTGGGGGCCTGCTGGGACAGCACCTCCATTTCCCCCAGCTACCCTGCCGCTGAACGCCCCCTAGTAATAACAGATCAGAAAGAAGATGCAGGGTGTCTGGGACAAGTAAGGAACCCAGGCGGAAGGTTGTAGAATTTTCTGGGACGTCAGTTGAATTCAGGGCAGAGGCACACTCGTAGGCTCTGGCGGTCTTGGTGTGCGTGTGACAGCAGGCGAAGCCCCCTCCCCATAGCCTCCATTCTTCACTGTCCCTTGACCAAGCGCTGCAGCAATCCTTGGATCCACCTTTTCCTGAGCTCACCTGGAGAGGACGTGGAGACTCACCTGGAGGGCAGCCCTGCCCACCACCAGAAGGGCTCCTCCCATCCCCAGAGGGCACACAGGATCAGCTCCAAGTGGCTGGTGTCCCCTTGCCCCCGGCAGGTCCAGTCCCTGCCTTGGGGCTGCATCTCCCCCGTTTGGCATCACTGGGGACCCAGGAGGGTCTGTCCCAAGGCCCCACGGCTCCCAGTCCACCATGTGCTGAGTGGCAGCGTTCCTGTCACGTCGATGGTGGAGCAGGGGTGGAGTCACGCTGAGAAGCCAGGACAGGGGAACCACACCACGGGAACGTGTCCCGTCTGGCCTCTCAAATGTGCAGTCCACGCAAGGACACACCCCTCCAGACCCCTCACTCAATAAGACAAGGCTCCAGAGGAGACTGGCTCAGTATTGGAAACAACACCCCAAAGCCACCCCTCGTCATGGCCTGGCGCAAGGCCCAGCACAGCCTAGAGAGATGCCGCTGGGGAGGGACCAGTGGATCCTGGAAGTGAATTCCAGCCCTGGATTCTCAGTAGCAACCCTGAGACGCCGCTCTGTCCACTGAATCTGCAGGAGACACCGACGGTTTTCTCGCGGGGCCCACCTTCAGCCTCTAGGGGATCTTCCCACCACCACCACCCCCCCCCACATCTTTCCATGGAATACAACTTGGAAGGCATTCTCAAGATGGCCTGTCTCTTCTCCTGGGCACTGGCCCCCTGCTGAGCCCCAGTGGGTGGGCCCCCTGCCCCCATTGGAAGTCTCTGCCCATCTGTGCTGTGCTGGGCACACATGAGTCACATCCACACTACCCGGTGTTCAGTGCTGGGGTGGCATGTCTGCACCCATGTGGGTGGGAGAGGCCTCCACCAGAAGGTCGATGGTCAGTACACTGACAGCCTCCAGTCCCATCCCAGCCAGGCCTGTCTGCAGCACCCACCCCCCATGTCCCCGAAGTCTGGATGTCTGCACATTCTGTCCGAAGGCATCTCAGCCTCCACGTGTCCAGGGATGGCCCCTTTCTCCTCTCCTAGACTGGCTGTCTCTTGCACCCTCCCTTCCTGGAGAGGCACCACCGTCCACCCAGAGCCCCGGCCAGAAGTCTGTCTCCGTCTCACCCGACCTGCGCCCAGACCACCCTGCCGATCTCTCCTCCCAAACACATCAGAACCGCCCCACGCCTCCCGCCAACACTGCCTCTTGGGCTCCTGCCATCCCCTTCCCTCCCCATCGACAGCTGTGTCCCCCCACAAGTGAGGCTGGGCAGTGCCCACCCAACCACCCACCCCCAGGGAGCAGCTCCCAGCCCTCCCTGCCTCCTCTTCAAAATCGTGTGCCCTCCTGTGCCCACTCCTGTGCCCACATGCCTGTGTCCACTCCTTTGTCCACACTCCTGTGCCCTCACACCTGTGCCCTCACACCTGTGCCCACACTCCTCTGCCCACACCCCCTTTTGCTCCCAATGCGCCCAAGGGCAGCCCCCACCCAGCGGCTCCTCTTCTTCTAGAAGCATCCTTGTCAGAGCAGCTCTTCCCATCGGCCCCGAAATGGGCATCCTCTCTGCATCCCTGACCTCGTGCACATCATCATCATCATCAACAGAAACTCAGATCCTAGGTCCCAAGAACCCAGCTGTCCTGCGGGGTAGACACCCAACGCCTCCTGCTGCCGGACACGCAGTCACATTGGGCTGATCCTCTGAGCAGAATGCCAAGCGCCCCAGTGCAAAGCCGGGTGCCCCAGAGGAGCCAGACCTCGGCCAGGGTGCTGGCCCACAGCTCGTGTGCTTGTTCAAAGATGAGGCAGCCTGTGCCTCAGCCCAGCCTTGCAGAGTTTTCAGAGAGGGATAAAAGGACCCAGGTGCCTGTGAGACGCTCCTGTGTGAACTCAGGTGATGCCATCAGGGCACCTGGTCATCTGGGACCCACGTCAACGTGTCCTGTCCTCACATGTCCCTGGTCACATCGAGGGCTCTGCAGGGGCATCATGCCATGGGATGCCACATGGGGTCGCCCTCCCCCCACGCCGGTCCTCTGCTTTACCCCTCTTCTCGCCTTTTGGGAAAACCAAGGCCATTTCAGAGATTTTCCAGAGAAAACACAGCCATAAAAAGTGTTGTAGGACTCAGAGCTGGCAGGCATTTCACAGCCTGACTCTCCTGACCGAAAAAAGTCTAAAGCAAAGTGTCCCTGCCGAGTGTTGGGGCAATGCCTCCAGTTAAATGTGATGGGCTCCTCTGTCCAGGAAGGGACCCTCGTCCTCGGCGATGGCCAGTCCCCTTAAAGCCCCCAGCTCTGTTTGAAAAGTTCCGGAACTCTGACCTCTCGTTGGGGCTCGTTCCAGGAGCCGAGAGGCCAGGTGGATCGAGGCCCTGGAGCCTTGCCCCACAGATCAAGGGAGCAGCCGTGGAGGCCCAGAATTCTTCAGCTTAATCGGCTTTGTGGCCACAGTTCACGTCATCATCTGCCTCGCTCCTCAATCCGTGGAGGGAGATGTATGGTTTGTGGTTTCTGTGGCAATGCAGGGTTTTTTTTTTTTCACGACTTACTAGATGGCGGTCCACTCTTGTTGCCCACGCAATGGGGGTCGCATCTCCCCTGTCTCCTGAGAGCCAGGGCTGGACCTCCGTGGAGGGGGGCTTGTGTGCAGGGGTTTGGGGCGAGTCCCGTTTGCAGGCACCATGTCCAGGGAGCCAGGTCTCAGCACGCGGCCACGAGAGTGGCCAGAGACATTGAAAGAAAGAGAACGAGGGTGGAAATCACACTCAGAGCTGACCTCTCCCCACAAAACAGGAGCAAGCAGTTCAGTGCCCATTTCTGGAAGACCCTAACTTGC
>NW_004443967.1:22007772-22009642 GCF_000243295.1 Trichechus manatus latirostris
ATCTGTTTTGCCCTTTCTAATACGATGCACCCGAGTCGTTCCCTATTATTTAAGGCCTGCTGGTGGTTTCTCTGTTTGAAAAGTACAGTTGTACTAGCAGCTTCGTGAGCCCAGCAGGGGGAGAGTGCTTTCATTCCTTCCTTCCTTCATTCATTCACTCCTCCAGTATCCAGCGGGTGCCACGCGCTCGGCATAGACACGTGTGTGTCTGCCAGCGGAAGGCATAGTTCCCGGGGCGGGGGGTGGGGGCACCTTCAGCGAGGGGCCGTTCTCAGCCACAGAGAAATTCCAAAGCCTATGCAGGTTGGATGCACCCCAGGACCGCAGGCCCCTGGGGGCTCATGGCCAAGGTAGGCCTGTCTCAGCCCCCATGCAAAGCAGGGAGCCCTTGGGCCCTTGTCCTGGGCATGACCAGTAGGGCAAGTCCACCCCTGCTCCATGTGGAGCTCATGCCTGGGGACCAATCCTTGGGGCAAGCTACCTCCCTGACTCCCTCCCGCAGTCATGACTCCAGCTCACTCAGGGCCACACCCCTCCCAAGGGTGCCCCCCATGTACAGCCTGGGAGACCCCGTATGTCTCCCACACCCAGCCTGGTCCTGGAAGGTGCTCGAGAATTGTTGGCTGGATGACGAAGAGTGCGCCCAGATGCATGCTCAGGTGTGAGCCCAGGTGTGTGCCCAGGTGAGCCCAGGTGTGAGCCCAGGTGTGTGCCCAGGTGAGCCCAGGTGTGAGCCCAGGTGTGTGCCCAGGTGTGTGCCCAGGTGAGCCCAGGTGTATGCCCAGGTATGAGCTCAGGTGTCTGCTGCATCAGGCTTCTCCCTCTCCTGGGCTGGGGGCATGTGCTCATCACCGGGGAAGGATCTGCTTGTGGTGCCAGGTGCGAGGGACAGCAACCATAGGTCCAGAAGGCCAGCCTGAGTGGGCGGGCTCCGGGAAGGTTCACTGGAAACAATGAGAAGAGCTCTTTGGGAAACAAGAAAGTGCACTGAAGAGCGACGGAGAGGCACAAAGGGGGAGTGTGGCTTCAGGTGGCCCCAAGGCAAGACTTGCCGAGGTAGATCGCTCAGAGCAAGGATGGGACACCCCCATGTACAGTGGAGCCAGCGAGGGCGGGCAAGGTGGCGCTGAGCAGGGCTGAACCCACCACAGATCGACCATCTCTTGGGGAGGAGGCGGATGAAAAGCCCCTCTCCCCTCACTTCTTCAGGAGAGCGTGTCAAGCCCCTCTACCCCCAGCCTCCAGGACCACCCCCATCCAGCCCCAGGATGGGATCTTGACAGCCCCTTGGCCCTTCCCTAGGCCTCCCACGACCCACACACCCCAGACATCTGCTGCTCCTCCAGGGAGCCAGCACCCCGGGAGCAGCAGAGCACCAGGTCTGAGGAGTGAAGGCTGCTTCGGGGCTGGGGGTTACAAGAGCAAGCCACTCCAGCTCCCAGTGTGGGCCTGTGTGAATGGGGAGGGGCCCAGGCAGCACCACCAGCCTGACCTTGTCTTCTGCCCAAGTGTCTGGGGCCAGCACCCCCCAGCAAGGGTGGGTAGCCCAGCAGCACCCCAGTCCCTGACAGCATGAGGCTTCACCCACAGCCTCACTAGCAGAACATTCTGAAATTGGAGTTTGCTTCAAGGCCAGTGTTCGTGACTTCTAACCCAGCCTCATATAGAGTACAACATCCTCAACAGTAATTGGCCCAAGAAGTAGTGAAGCACAGCTGGCAGCCATGTTCGAAGGCAGCTCAATGCCCCTGTGTCCTCCCAGCCCCTTAATCTCCACCACTCCCTCAGCACCTAATGGCAATAGCAGCTTAGAGTTCAAAGGCTCAAGGTTCAATTCTCCACTGTCTTGGCTTCTTTTTTCTCCCCTAAA
>NW_004443967.1:22010707-22012789 GCF_000243295.1 Trichechus manatus latirostris
GCCCAAAACGAGTCTTAGGGGTATAACCGAGGTGTGGTAGGCGGGCTCCTGAGGAGGACCTGCTTCCTGGCCTTTTCCAGCTCCTGGAGCTGCGATCTGCTGCTGGCTGTGACCTCGCCTCCATCCTCAGAGCCAGCAGGGTGACATCTTCTAGTCTCGCTCTGACGGGCCCCCTTGCTTCCCTCTTCTGCGTAAAGGACCCTTGTGATTACAGGGGGCCCACCTGGATAGGAACGGGGGTGTTTGATGTGTATGAAAGGGTGAGAGAGTCACTGAATGAGAATTCTAGGGAGGCTAAGGGCAGGTGCATGGAAGGAGGTTTGGAGGCCCTCCTCAAGGCGGGGGCTCAGACTTCCCGTGGGAGGGTGTGGCCACTATCTACCGGTGGATAAGTCATGGAAACAGCAGAGGAGAGAACGCAGCCAGCCGCGAAGAGCTCCCGCCGCAGCCTCCCGCGCCCTCTGCTGTCCATCTAGGTACTGCGCCACCGCAGGCCCCTGTCCCTGCTCAGCCACCTGCTGCTTCGTCGGGATTAGGAGGCCATCAGTGGGGTTGACCCGCAGTCCATGGTCACACAGCTCCCAGGACACTGAACATCTCCGCCTGGGACTTCCGGACCCCTCCTTCCTGGCTGCAGGGGACCGAAGACCAGGTGCATCCCAGGTGGGTGGCTCCATCACCTCAAAGGGATGCGGACCGAGCGCCCAGGGGCTCCAGAGATGGAGACAACGCCCGGGGAGCCGTCACTCCCCTGCCCACGCCGCCCACAGGAGCACCGTCCAGCGCCACGCCAGGAGAAGGCAGAGCAGCAGAGTGGCCCAGGTGGGCTCCCTTCCAGGTCAGGTTTCCAGGGGTGCCCCCTCCTCCACTGGCACCCAGCTGCCCTCCTGAGGTACCTGAGGCGTTCTGGGTGAAATCTGCATCCTCCAGGCTGAGGAAATTCTTCTGGAGAGGAGATACTCAAGGAGGAGGCCAAATGGGTTTTCCCTGCTTTTCCCTAACATTTTGTTGTTAAAATTTTCAGAACTCCCCCTGCCCATCCCCCAATCCACCTTATTTTTATACATTTCGTGGTAAGCTGCAAACATCAGAACGTCCCCCAAACACTCCAGCATCCAGCAGAGCTCAGTATTTGCTTACAGGTGCTCTTCCTTTTTGTGCCACAGAGATATTTTCCTGTGTTCTCCTCTAAACGCTTTATGGTTTTAACTTTTACTTGCAGGGTGTGTGAAGGATCAAGGTGCTGTGTGATGTTCCATTTTTCTGACACCGTTGAAAAGAATTTCCTTCCCCATTGGATGGCGTGGTGCCTTTGTATAACTGTGGGTCTATTTCTGGACCTTAGCCTATTCCCTTTATCCGTTTGTCCTTTCTCTAACACCACATTGTTGTGATTATGGAAGCTTTATGAAAAACAAAAATCAGTCCCCGTGGAGTCGACTCTCACCCAGGGCAACCTTGTGTGTTGGAGCAGAACTGTGCTTCATAGGGTTTTCATGGCTGTGATCTTAATGGAAGCAGATCGCCAGGACTTTTCTTCCAAGGTACTACTGGGTGTGTTCGAACTCCCAACCTTTAGGTTAGCAGCTGAGCACAAAACATTTGCACCACCAGAACCTTAGGTTTCTCCTAGTTGCTTTTTAATAGATTGAGGAAGTTCCCTTCTATTCCTAGTTTGCTGAGTTTTTTTATGATAAATGTGCACTGAATTTTGTCAAATGCTTTTCCTGCATCTTTGTAAATGATCATAGATTTTCTCCTCCATTTTGCTTATATGCTGAACAACATGGATTGATTTTCTTTAAGTACAAACTAACCTTGTATTTCTGGGATAAATGTTAGACTCAGTCATGATGTATTATCCTGTTTATAACTTTCTAGATTTTATTTGCTGATATATTGTTACAAATTTTTCTGTGTTCATGAGGAATATTGTAAGGAAATACTCTTTTCCTTTTTCATGTCTGTCAGGTTTGGGCCTTGGGCTTAAGCTCATCTCATGAGTTACCATGTGTCCCTTCTTCCTCTACTTTCTGAAAAAGTCTGTGTAAGATTGCGGTGACTTCTGCCTTAAACGTCGAT
>NW_004443967.1:22013649-22015618 GCF_000243295.1 Trichechus manatus latirostris
TCTCTCTCTCTCTCTCTCCACTTCACTGGTTTTACTTCTCTAGAGAAACCAGCTTAAGATGTTTGGTACTGAGAATGGCTCTAGAGAAGCAAAAGTATAAGGATGAGTCTTCTAAACTGGTTCTCAAGTCTGGTTAGTCTGAAAGATGTTGATGACTCTGCTTCCAGTAGTAAAGAGGGCAGGAGTGAGGTGGCAATAGAAATAGCAAAATATCATCACCTATACATCATATATCGGTGAGATGTGAGGCTCTGGATGATCGCACATTTGATATTTTTCTGCAAATTTCTCAGAGTGAAGAGTACAAGGAAGCTGGTTGGTTGGTCCTACTTCTGTTAGTCAAGGTGGTGAAAGAAAGAGATGAGTTCAGGTCTTCAGAGTCAAAGCTGAAGCGCCGCATAAATGACCTCAACGTTGCCACTTGTGCTCTGAAAGAAAGCCTTGTATCTTGTAGTAACAGCTGATGCTGCCAAAAACCAAACCCAGGGCCTTATCATAAGAGTGGCTGAATTACAACACCAGTTGAATTTCCAACCTTGAGTGGTGTCTAAAGTTAAAGTGAAGGCATTGATTGAGAAGAAATGGAATCCTGAAACGTGGGATGGGGACATATGGGCAGATAATTGAGAAGCTGAGCCCCTAAGTTTCATTGAATCACTCCTGCCAACAGAAACAGCACTCTCACTCCCATCTGAAGAGATGACTCCATCTTCGTCTGCCAAGCCACCTTTCTTAGGAGAACCATTAGCCCCTAGACCCCCAGCTGATGAGATTAACCTAGCTGTGTCTGAAGAACCTTTGTCTGAGATATCGCCTGGGATGGCATCTGAGTCATTGGCTGGTGTATCCCTTGAGGAAGATGCCTTATGAAACATTGCTGGATGTTCTCAGAACACATCTCCACCACCCAGTTTGCTTTTAGACCTATAACTAGACTTAAGTCCCGGCGAACCCCAAAAGGTAAAGTACAAAGTGTGACCCAGGAGGAGGTACACTACACTGCAAAAGAACTGCTTGACTTTTCCAATATGTACAAACAGAAACCTGAAGAATACGTGTGGGAATGGTTATTAAGGGAGGTGTAGGATAATAGTGCAAGGAACATAAAGTTGGATCGGTCTGAGTTTATTGGTATGGGCCCACTAAGCACAGATCCTTCATCCAGTGTTTCAGCTCATGAGGTTAGAAAAGGATCTAAAAGTTTATTTGGTTGGTTTGCTGAAGCATGGATTACACGTGGTGGCCTATACTAAATCAAGTTGAAATACCACACTTGCCTCAGCCTGCTGTAGAAGAAGGTAACTAAAGGCTTAGGGAAATTGGCATGTTAGAGTGGATTTATCAGGTTAGACCCACAGACCCACACGTGGAGGGCCCAGAGGACATAACTTTACCACAATGGCGAGGAACAAATTTGTGAAGGGAGCCGCAGCATCCTGGAAGACTGCTGTGATTGCCATTTTATGTAAGTCAGATTTGAGAGCGGGAACTGCCCCAACTGAATTAAGACACTTAACTAGAAGGGGGCTGATTGGACTCTATGGTGGTCGGGGCCAAGTGGCGGCACTCAACTGGCAAAGACAGAGTGGGCATGCTTACCATAAGGGAGAGAGTAGTTAAAGTAGTAATAAGAATAGTCTGACTCGTATGTGCTTATGGCGTTGGCTACTTAGTCATGGTGTCCCTAGGAGTGAAATAGATGCAAAATCTACTGAATATTTTCTTGAGCTGCACAAGCAGAAGAATTCTAGGTCAAGTGAACAGCAGTCTGACTTGAATAGCCAGAATAAAGAGTCATAGCCCCTCAGTCAACTCCCAGACTTGAGCCAGTTTACAGCCTCACAACACCTTGAAGGAAGGGGAGACCAGGTCCCCTTGAGGAAGGACCCCACTACAATGTCAAAAATTTATACTGTTAATCTTTCTCCCAGCCTTCCCCAAAGGGATCTACAGCCTTTTATGAGTGACT
>NW_004443967.1:22017274-22033528 GCF_000243295.1 Trichechus manatus latirostris
TCATGAACTGGGTGTTGTCTGACCCACAGACTCATAAAGTCAGACATGCACAGCAGCACTCCATCATTGAATGGAAGTGGTATATACGAGATCAGGCTCACACAGGACCTGAAGGCACAAGTAAGTTGCATGAGGAAGTGGCCCAAATGCCCATGGTCTCCACTCCTGTCGCATTACCTTCCATCTTCCAATCTGCACCTATGGCCTCATGGGGAATTCATTATGATCAGTGACTGAAAAAGAGAAAGCTCATGCCTGGTTTACAGATGGTTCTGCGTGATAGGCAGGCACCACTCGAAAGTGGAGAGCAGCAGCACTACAGCCCCTTTCTGGGACATCCCTGAAGTACAGTGGTGAAGGGAAATCCTCTCAATGGGCAGAACTTCAAGAAATGAACCTGGTTGTTCACTTTGCTTGGAAGGAGAAATGGCCAGATGTGCAATTGTATACTGATTCATGGGCTGTGTCAGGATTGTCAGGGACTTGGAAGGAATATGATAGGAAAATTGGTAATAAGGATGTATGGGGAAGAGGTATGTGGATGGACATCACTAAATGGGCCAAAGAAGTGAAGATACTTGTGTCTCATGTGAATGTTTACCAAAGGATGACCTCCCCAGAGGAGAATTTTAACACTCTAGTGTATAGGATGACAGGTTCTGTGGAAACCAGTCATCTTCTTTCCCCAGTCACTCCCACATTACCCAATGCGCTCATGAACAAAGTGGCCATGGTATTAGGGGTGGAGATTATGCATGGGCTCAGCAACATGGACTTCCACTCACAAAGGCTGACTTGACTATAGCCACTGTTGAGTGCCCAGTCTGCCACCAGCAGAGACCAACACTGAGTCCCTGACATGGCACCATTCCTAGGGGTAATCAGCCAGGAACCTGGTGCCAGGTTGATTACATCAGATTGCTTCCATCATGGAAGAGTCAGCATTTTTTGTTCTTACTGGAATAGACACTTGCCCTGGGTATGGATTTACTTTCCCTGCACGTAATCCTACTGCCAGAACTACCATCTGTAGACTTACAGAATGCCTTATCTGCCGTCATGGTATCCCACACAGCATTGTCTCAGATCAAGGGACTCACTTCACAGCAAATGAAGTGTGGCAATGGGCCCATGCTCATGGAATTCACTGGTCTTACCATATTCCCCATCATCCTGAAGCAGCTGGCTTGATAGAACGATGGAATGACCTTCGAAAGACACAATTACAATGCTAGCTAGGTGGCAATACCTCACAGGGTTGGGGCAATGTTCTCCAGGAGGCTATATATGCTCTCAACCAGCTTCCAAAATATGGTGCTGTTTCTCCTATAGCCAGAATTCATGGGTCCAGGAATCAACGGGTGGCAATGGGGGTGACTCCACTCACTATTACCCCTAGTGACTCATTCACAAAATTTTTGCTTACTGTCACTATGACCCTATGCTCTGTGGGTCTAGAGGTCTTAGTTCCAAAGAGACGAATGCTCTCAACTGGAGACTTATCACTGATTCCATTGAACTGGAAGTTAAGTATGCCACCCAGCTCCTTTGGGCTCCTTATGCCTCTGGATCAACAGGCAAAGAAGGGAGTTACCATACTGGCTGATGTTACTGATCTTATTACCAAGAGGAAAATGGATTGATATTAAATAATGGAGGTAAAGAAGACTATGTCTGGAAGGCAGGAGATCCCTTAGGGCGTCTCTTAGCTCTACCACGCCCTGTGATTAAAGTCAACGGAAAACTACAGCAACCCAATTCCAACATAACCACTGATATCCCAGACCCTTCAGGAATGAAAGTTTAACTCACCCACCAGGAAAAGAACCATAACTAGCTGAGGTGCTTGCTGAGGGTAAAGGGAATACATAATGGGTGGTGGAAGAAGGTAGTTTTAAATGCCGGCAATGACCAAGTGACCAGTTGCAAAAACAAGGACTGTAACTGTTATGAGTACTTCTGCCTTGTAGGTGTACATCAAATATTTTTGTTTTCTTCACTTATAAAATATAAGATGTAAACAGGTTAGTGTGTTTTCGGTGGTACTCGCATTAGTTGTTTTATGTTGGATGCAAGTATGACTTTGCAATTGTCTTTATTTAGAGATTGCGTATGGTTTAAGGAGACGTGTACAGGTACCAAGTTGACAAGGGATGGACTGTAATGGTTAAGGTTGTGTGTCGTCTTGGCTGGGCCATGATTCTCAGTGGTTTGGCAGTTGTGATATAATTTGGCACTTATGTAATGGTGTAATCAGCTCCCTGATGAGATCTGCTATGAGCAGCCAATCAGTTGAAAGGAAGTTTCCTTGGGGGTGTGGCCTGCCTCCAGTATATAAACGGATGTTCCAGCAAGGATCTCACTCTGGATCCTGCATCCAACTCATCATCATCTGACCTCCGGTTCTTGGGACTTGAGCTAGCAGCCTACCTGTGGATCTTGGGATTCATCAGCCTCCACAGCCTGGGAGCCATAAGCCTGCCCTCTGACCTGACCATCTTGGGTTCATCATCCCCTGCAGCTATGTGAGTCAGGATAAGTTCCCAGCCTGACACCTAACCCATGGGCTTAGGACTTACCAGCCTCTACAACTGCATGAGCCATTTCCTTGAGATGAATCTCTCTATATCTATATCTATATCTCTATATATATGTATATATGGTTGCTATAAGCCAGAATTGACTTGAAAGCAATGGTTGGTTGGTTTTATTTATATATATATACATATATATATATATATACACACTTCACTGGTTTTGCTTCTCTAGAGAAGCCTGCCTAAGCACATTCTTTAAAAAATATTTTCTAAATTCCTTTGTGATTTCTTCTTTGATCCGTCAATGATTTAGAAGTGTGTTGTTTAATTTCCAAATATGTGTGATTTTCCTAGTTATCTTATTGTTATTCATTTCTATTTTAATTTCATTGTGGTCAGAGAATATTCCTTGTATGACTGCAAGCCTTTTAAATTTGTTGAGCCTTGTTTTACAGACCATCATCTGGTCTACCACAGTGAATAGACAGTCGGCACTTGGCAAGAGTGTGTATTGTGCAGTAGTTGGCTGTGGTGCTTGGTGAGCAACAATTAGGTCAAAGCGGTTGATGGTACTGTCCGGATCCTCCATGCCTTTACTGGGCTTGTATCTGGTTATTCTACCCATTGCTGAGAGAGGGGTGTTATAATCACTAACTATGACCTGAGAACTATCTACTTCTCCCTTTAATTTGTGGATTTCTGTTCCATATGTTTTAAATTCTTTTATTTGACACACAAGTTGATGGTTGAAATATTTTCCTAATGAATTAACACTGATATCATTATGAAATGACCCTCTTATCTCTCGTTGTACTCTTTATCTTAAAGTCTATTTGAGCCTTCTTAAGTTTATGGTCTGCACTGCATATCTTTTTCATCTGCTTCCTTTCAACCTGTGTCATTATATTGAAAGTGCTTCTATTGTGGACAGCAGTGAATAAATAAACGGACAGATAAAACATAGATTTTTAACATACTTTTTCTCTTTTCTGACAATCGTTGCCTTTTAATCGATGTGCTTAGTCTGCTAAATTTTAATGTGATTTTGAAATGGTTGGATTTAGGCCTCCATCTTACTATTTGTTTTCTGGGTCAGTAAGGTGGGCTCTGACGCAGATGCAACAAAAGCCTCGATGATCGTACAAGGAGGTGGGGGCCCTTCAGAGTGTCCTGTCCTGAGGCTCTGCGGCCTTTAACCTCCTGCACTGGCCAGTCCCTGGACACGGCTGCCCACAGTGGTTGAGGCCAGTTCCCAGAGAGAAGCTTAGCTGAGAACCGTCAGCTGCCAGTCCCCCACCCCCGGCCCCTGCAGCAGAGGAATGATCAGCCCTGTCCTGAAGGTGGGTCTGGGCAGCACCACAGCATCCACTGTGGTCCGTGTCCTGCCCATTGTGGGAAGCACACAGCTCCCCAACCCATGATGTGGCCCCACCAGGGGTCATCGGTGCACGTGGCACAACAGCAGAGCAGGAGGGAGGAGAAGCTGGAGCCCTGGGCGGCCAGGTGCTGGCAGGACTTCAGACCATCTTGTTGCCCAGGGGCGTTCAGAGGGGTAAGTGTGCCTCTGCTCTTCTGGCAGGTTTTATCTCATCAGTGGAGGGGTGCCTTTCATCATCTGTGGGGTCACGGCTGCCACCAACATTAAGAACTATGGGACGGAGGATGGAGATGCTGCATAGTGAGTATCTGGGCTGCAGAAGGTGGCAGTGGGACAGCTCACCGAGGCTTCTCCACAGGAAAGGGGCACAGCTCAGTCCCCGACACCTGGGTTCCTGCCTGCGGAACGTGCCCCTTGACCCGCCAGCGTCCCCCTCCCACCCCTCTGCCCCACCCACCCGGGCATTGGAGCTCCCTCCTGTCCTTCCGGCAAAGCACCCTCCCTGCTTGGCCCTGTAGTGGGGCCTTCCTCGCTCACAACCAGTGGCTGCCCCTCCAGGCTAAGGTCATGGGCACAGCCTCAGCCTCAGGCCATTACACCTACTCCCTAGTGCAGTGAGGACGCCACCTGGCCCCTCTCCTCACCCTGAGCTCACAGGGCTCACCACCGCCCCCCACCCCCCACCCCAATCAGGCATTGGCTGCAGCCAGCCTAGCATCAGGCTGTGGCCCCTGCAGAGAAGGGAGAGAAAGGACAGCCAAATGCTGGGGCCGGGTGGGGGGGACCCTCTAGGGAAGAGGCAGCCTCAGGAGAGGCAGCAGACAGCTCCACGGGTTTCCTCTGCGGCCGCTGCGGGATTTTCACTTCCGGGCTCAGCCACAGACCTAACCACTCTCCTCCCCACAGCTGCTGGATGGCCTGGGAGCCCAGCCTGGGTGCCTTCTACGGGCCAGCTGCCTTCATTGCCCTGGTCACCTGCGGGTACTTCCTCTGCACCTACCTCCAGCTGCGCCGCCACCCCGAGTGCAGGTACGAGCTGCGGGACCGGACCAAGGAGCAGCAGCGGCTGGCAGCGCCGCAAGTGGGCCACGGCCACAGGGCAGGGCCAGGCACGGAGCCCGGTTGCCACGGCCCAGCAGCCTCGCTGCTGCAGAACGAGCACTCCTTCAAAGCGCAGCTGCGCGCCGCCGCCTTCACTCTTTTCCTTTTCGCGGCCACCTGGGCCTTCGGGGCGCTGGCCGTGTCTCAGGGCCACTTCCTGGACATGGTCTTCAGCTGCCTGTACGGAGCCTTCTGCGTGACCCTGGGGCTTTTCGTGCTCATCCACCACTGCGCCAAGCGGGAGGACGTGTGGCACTGCTGGTGGTCCTGCTGCCCCACCCGCAGGCGCGCCGGCGCCACGCATCCCGGCGCCAACGGGGACTGCCTACAGAACTCACCGCACCCGGGCCACACGGGCTGTGGCCACCCGCCCTCTGGCCACTGCAAGATGACCAACCTGCAGGCCGCCCAGAGCCACCCCCACTGCCTGTCGCCGGCCACGCCCTGCTGCGCCAAGATGCACTGCGAGCAGCTGATGGAGGAGGAGGCCCTGGGACGCAGCTCCGAGGACGCCTTCGGGTGCAGCGGCGAAGACGCCTTCCGGCACGGCCCACACCCGCACCGCTGCCTCCCGGGGAGGACTAATCCGCCCTTCTTCGGCCGGCCCCGAGCAGCCGAGCACGAGTATGCCTACCACATCCCGTCCAGCCTGGACGGCAGCCCCCACAGCTCGCGCACGGACAGCCCCCCCAGCTCGCTGGAGGGCCCGGCGGGCGCGCACGCGCTGGCCTGCTGCGCCCAGGGGGAGCCCTTCCCCGCGGCCGGCCAGCCCGAGGGCAGCGGCAGCAGCGCCGTGCTCTACGGCTGCGCCCCGCGGCCCGGCCCAGCGCTCGGCCCGGCCCATTTCGAGATGCTCCGCAGGACACAGTCCCTACCCTTCGGCGGCCCGGGGCAGAACGGAGCGCTCAAGGGCGCAGTGCTCGAGGGCCTGCCCTACAGCGCTGACAGCACGGGCAACATCCGCACGGGGCCCTGGAGGAACGAGACAACCGTGTAGGGTGAGGGGCTCACACCAGACCCCCGGCTCCACCTCCCCCGCAACCCCCTCACGCCCGTGCCCGGGAAGAGCTCGGAGCAGCGGAGGCCTCTCTGCCCCGGGGGTTGAGGTGGTGCCTCCAGAGCGACTTTCTGAAGCGGCTTCACTGTCAAGGACCAGAGGGCAGGCGCTCTGCGCGTCCTCGCTGAGCGACCCCCATCCTCACCACCACCACCCCTCCCGCCTCCGCTGAGCCCCTCGCTGAGCCCCCGCGTCCGCAGCTGTGTCCCCACTGTTCCTTAGCGTCCAGTCCTCGGGGAGTCAGGGCTTCATCTAAGGACCCCCTCCAGCCCTCGTGATTCTGGGTTGAGACGCTCGTGTGCCGCCCCTCCGTCGGCCCCACCCCACCGACCACACCGGTGTAGATGCATTCACGGGATGTTTCCTCGTGTCTAATGTGGCTTTTCTCAAAGGTCTGTTCTGAGGGTGGTGCCAGCGGAGTCGCGGGCACCCTGGGCCCCAGCTCTCATGCGGCCCTGCCTCTCCCGGTGTCTCAGCCTGCTTTCTCGCTGGGGACCCGGCACCGCACCCGCAACTACCATTCCAGGCACCCCGCAGCCTGGGCCACATCACAACACCCGGAGCCATCGGAGTACTCAGGGGCCGCGCAGGGTGCCGGAGGGGCCTCTGCCCTGGAAATGCCCCAACATGCGTTAGCGGAGCCCACTTACCTGGATTCCCTCCCAACATAGGCACTGGGAACAATAAAGTTCTCTGTTGCAAAAAGCGAGAGCGCTGGCAGATGGCAGGTGGTGACGGACAGAATCACTTCCCTGTGCGCGTTTCCATGAACATCTGGGCACATCCCTGACCATGAGCCCATCACACAAGGGGGCTCTCTGGTTCCCTCGAGGCTGGATCTCCTGCACCTGGACCCTCCCCCCATCCCGATCGGCGACTCGCGTGCACATGCACGCACATACTCAGATCTAGATATACACACTCAGATCTATACATACACACTCGCACACACACATATACACACACATGCACACCACAATCACACTCACACAAACTCTCAGACACACACTGGTAACCCACTCACATGCTCGCACACTCACCCTCACACACAATCCTCACAGTCTCACACGTTTGTACACTCACACACATACACATACACACTCATACACACACACACATGCTCATGCACGCTAACCTTTACACTTCTCACACTTGCACATTCAGTCACACACTGTCACACACACACTCTCTCACACACACACAAACTCAGAAGTAACATGTTTTCCTAGCCTTGGGAACCCTGGGTTTTAATCCCCACTGTGCCCTTTGCAGACGCTTTGGGCCAGTCAGCTGCAGCTGTCCTCACTGTGGTTGTGCTGATGCGTAGTGGGTGGGTCTCGCCAGGGAAAAGGGTTCCCACACGCACACCTCAGAGGAGCAGTGGGCCGGTGTCCTGCTCCGCCGCGATGAGAGCCTCATTCCCGGTGTAAACGCACAGATCTGTGCGAGGCGCTGTACTTCCCTGTGTTTGCGCAAACATGCATGGTGTCTGTACCCTCACCACCATGTACCAGGCACATCGAGAATCCCGTGTGTCCTTAAAGCCCGCTGGAGGCACCAGCAGCCTCTGCTTCTACCACTGATGGGTCGGTGTCACCTCCGCACACCTGCTTCGGTAGCCGGCACAGCCGCAGAGACACCCTGCCGGCCTGCTGTAGTGGCAAAGCAGGCTCAGACGAAATACAGTAGCTGCATTGTTGGCTGTGAGGCTGGTTCCTGGTCTCTTGCTTACGACAGGCGACTGGTCTCATGGGTGCATGGCCCCTACTCTGCACCCAGGGCCCAGGGCTGGCTGGGGAGTCCATTGGGCTGCACTTCGAACCCAGGCCCCCTCACAGGGGTGTCTTCTAGCCTCCTTCCTGCCCTCGGCACCCCTGCAAGACAGAGAGCGCTTCATCATTCAAACCAAAGAGAGTTACACTGACTATTAAACCTCGGTGTGTTCCAATGTTGGTTTAGCCTCATGAGTCCACTTGGGAACAGTGTTGTGACATATTCCATTTCATGCTGTGCTGTGGAGCATACGATTCACAGCCTAACTACAGTGTAGGAGAGCTTAACGTGGCACAAGCTTCAGAAAGGATTGTGGATGGTAGATCTGGTCGCAATCCTGTTGTCTGAGATCTAATTTTGTGTCACTTCCTTTGTGCATTTGTGTGCAACTATGTGTGCACATGCTCGTGAGTGTATGTGCATATTGTGAGGGGTTTGTGAAGCGGTGAGTGTGAGTGGAAGTGAATGTGACTGTAGTGTGAGTGTGTGTGGGTATGTGTGAGGGACTACTAAATGGAGGGTTGAGTGTGTGTGAGTGTGTGAATATATGTGCCTGTGTGTAAGTACATGAGGATTCACATGTGTTTGCATTTGTATGTGTAAGTGTGTATGCGTGCGTGTATGTGTTTGCATGTGTAAGTGCCTTGTGTTGGTGTGAATGTGAATGTGAGTGCATTGTGTGAGTACATGAGGGTGCATGTGTATGAGTGTGTGTTTGTGTATAAATTTGTGTGTGCTTGAATCTTAGTTATCTAGTGCTATTATAATAGAAATACCACAAGTGGGTGGCTTTAACAAACTGAAATTTATTTTCTCACAGTTTAGGAAGCTAGAAGTCCGAACTCAAGACACCACCTGTAGGCTTTCTCTCTCTGTCAGTACTGGGGAAATGTCCTTATCTTTTCATCTTCTGTTTCCTGGTTCCTTACAGATCTCCATGTGGCTTGCCATCTATTTCCCCCCACCTCCCTACCCCCGCTTGCTTGTTTAATCTCTTTTATATCTCAAAAGAAATTGACTCAAGACACAACGTACACTAATCCTGCCTCATTAACATAACAAAGACAACCCATTCCAAAATGGGATTATAACCACAAGCATAGAGGTTAGGATGACCACACATATTTTTGGGGAACACAATTCAATCCATAACGTTTCACCCTTTGGCCCTCAAAAATTCATGTCCTTACCACATGAAAAACACATTAAGCCCTTCACATCATCCCAAAAGTCTTCAGTCCACTCCAAATCCAAAACCTCATCTTCTGAACCATCTAAATCAAATATGGGTTGGACTTTAGGCAGATTCCATACCGGGACAAAATTCTTCTTCGTCTGTGAACCTCTGAAATCTAGAGTATAAGTTATCTATGTCCAAAGTACAGTGGTGGAACAGGCACAAGGTAGAAATTTCTGTCACAAATGGGAGAAATTGGAGGGAAAGAAGGAATAACAGGCACCAAGCAAGTGTAAACACATCTGTCAGTTTGTTGTACTGTGGTGGCTTGCATGTTGCTGTGATGCTGGAAGCTATGCCACCAGTATTTCAAATACCAGCAGGGTCACCCATGCTGAACAGGTTTCAGCAGAGCTTCCAGCCTAAGACAAAGAAGAAGGAGCTGGCAGTCTACTTCTGAAAAAATTGGCCAGTGAAAACATTATGAATAGCAGTGGAACATTGTCTGATATACAGCCAGAAGATGAGTGCATCAGGTTGGAAGGCACTCAAAATACAACTGGGGAAGAGCTGCCTCTTCAAAGTAGAGTTGACCTTAATGACACGGGTAGAGTCAAGCTTTCAGGATCTTCATTTGCTGATGAGGCATGACTCAAAATGAGAAGAAACAGCTGCAAACATCCATTAATAATCAGAGCATGGAATGTATGAAGTATGAATCTAGGAAAATTGGAAATTGTCAAAAATGAAATGGAATACATAAACTTCGATATCCTAGGCATGAATGAGCTGAAACAGACATTTTCAATTGGACAGTCATAGGGTCTACTATGCCAGGAATGACAAATTGAAGAGGAATGGTGTCACATTCACTGTCAAAAAGAGCATGTCATGATCAATCCTGAAGTCCAATGTTGTCAATGATAGGATAATAGCCACACTTCTACAAGGAGGATCAGTTAATACGACGATATTAAAATTTATGCACCAACTACTAATGCCAAACATGAGGAAATTCAAGACTTTTACCAACTTCTGCAATCTGAAATTGATGAAACATGCAATCAACATGCATTTATAATTACTGGTGATTAGAATGGGAAAGTTGGAAACAAAGAAGAAGAACCGTTAGTTGGAAAATATGGCCTTGATGATAGTAACAACAGCAGAGATGGCGTGATAGAATTTTGCAAGACCAATGACTTATTCATGGCAAAAACCTTTTTCAACAACATGAACAACAAGTATACCTGTGGACTTCACCAGATGGAAAACACAGGAATCAAATTGACTACATCTATGGATAGAGATGATGGAAAAGCTCAATATCATCAGTCAGAATAAGGGCAGGGGCCCACTGTGGAACAATTAATTGCTCATATGCAAGTTCACATTGAAACTGAAGAAAATTAAAACAAGAGAGCCAAAGTACAACCTTGAGTATATATCCCTTGAATTTAGAGACCATCTCAAGAAGAGATTAGATGCATTGAACACTAGCGACTGAACACCAGACCAGTTGTGAGAAGACATCATACATGAAGAAAGAAAAAAGGCATTAAAAATATGGGAAAGAAAGAAAAGACCAAAATGGATATCAGAAGAGACTCTGAAACTTACTCTTGAACGTAGAGCAGCTGAAAGGAATGGAAGAAATGATGAAATAAAAGAAATGAACAGAAAATTTCAAAGGACAGCTCGAGAAGACAAAGTGAAGTATTATAATGAAATAGGTAAAGACCTAGAGTTAGAAAACCAAAAGGGAAGAACATGCTCCACATTTCTCAAGCTGAAACAACTGAAGAAAAAATTCAAGTTCCAAGTTGCAATTTTGAAAGATTCCATGGGCAAAATATTGAAAGACTCAGGAGTCATCAAAAGACGATGGAAGAAATACACAATCACTATACCAAAAAGAATTAGTTGATGTTCACCCATTTCAGGAGGTAGCATATGAACAAGAACCAGTGGTACCAGAGGAAGAAGTCCAAGCTGCACTGAAGGCATTGGTGCAAAACAAGGCTCCAGGAATTGACAGAATACCAACTGAGATGTTTCAACAAACAGATGCAGTGCTGGAGGTGCTTACTCTTCTTAGCCAAGAAATTTGGAAGACAGCTACCAGGCCAACCGACCGGAAGAGATTCATATTTATGCCCATTTCAAAGAACGATGGTCCAACAGAATATGGAAATTATTGAACAGTATTATTAATACCACATGCAAGTAAAATTTTGATGAAGAGAATTCAAAAACGGTTGCAGCAGTACATTGCCAGGAACTGCCAGAAATTCAAACCGATGCAGAAGAGGATGTGGAACGAGGGATATCATTGCTCATGTCAGATGGATCTTGCCTGAAAGCAGAGAATACCAGAAAGATGTTTACCTGTGTTTCATGGACTATGCAAAGGCACTTGACTGTATGGATCATAACAAATTATGGATAACATTGTGAAGAATGGGAATTCCAGAACACTTAATTGTGCTCATGCAGAAACTGTACAGAGACCAACAGGCAGTTGTTTGAACAGAACGAGGGGATACTGTGTGGTTTAAAATTAGGAAAGGTGTGTGTCAGGGCTGTATCCTTTCATCATACTTATTCAATCTGTATGCTGAGCAAATAATCCAAGAAGCTAGACTATATAACAAAGAACGTGACATCAGGATTGGAGGAAGACTCATTAACAACCTACATTATGCAGATGACCTAACCTTGCTTGCTGAAAGTAAGGAGGACTTGCTGATGAAGATCAAAGACTACAGCCTTCAGTATGGATTGCACCCCAACATAAAGAAAACAAAAATCCTCACAACTGGAGCAATAAGCAACATCATGATAAATGGAGAAAATATTGAAGTTGACAAGGATTTCATTTCACTTGGATCCACAATCAACACCCATGGAAGCAGCAGTCGAGAAATCAAAGGATGAATTGCACTGGGCAAATCTGCTGCAAAAGACCTCTTTAAAGTGTCCAAAGCAGTCACTTTGAGGAGTAAGGTACCCCTGATCCAAGCCATGGTATTTTCAATTGTCTCATATGCATGCAAAAGCTGGACAATGAGTAAGGAAGATCAAAGAAAAATTGATGCCTTTGAATTATGATGTTGGCAAAAAATATTCACTATATCATGGACTGCCAGAAGAACAAAAAAGTCTGTCTTGGAAGAAATACAGCCAGAGTGCTCCTTGGAAGTGAGGATGGTAAGACTTCATCTCACATACTTTGGACATGTTGTCAGGAGGGACCACTCCCTGGAGAACGACATCATGCTTGGTAAGGTAGAAAAAGAGGAAGTCCCTCGATAAGACGGATTGACACGGTAGGTGTAACAATCAAACATAGCAATGATTGTGACGATGGCACGGGACCAGATAGGGCTTCGTTCTGTTGTACATAGGGTCACTAAGAGTTGGAACCAACTCACTAACACCTAACAACAACAAGCAAGTCCAAAACCCAGCGGAACGATTACATTAGCTTTCAAGGCTTGAAAATAATCCTCTGTTCTTTGGGACCATCTGGGCAAGGGCCTCACTCTCCAGACTCTGGATTCTGGGTGGAGGCCTGTTGTCTCTGGGCTTCAGCTCTGCCCTCCAGGCCCACAGGATGGTAACTGCTCCCTCGGCTTTGGGTGGCCCATTCTCCTAGTCCATCTGAGTGGCAATCCCACTCCCTCAGCCCTGGCAGGCCCTATACTTCTGCCCCTTGGGCATGGCAGCCCCCTCAGCTTTGGGCAGCAGCCCCCTCAGCTTTGGGCAGCAGCCCCATCCCCCTGGCACTCATGCATTGCAGCCCACACTCCATAACTGCGTTGGTGAAGATCTGTCTCTTTGAAACCTAGGAAACTATGGCCCCACCCTTTGAAACTGGGGCAGCTCTGTTTCCTGTCCTCCTTCCAACAGTATTGCTGATCTCCAAGCTGCTCCAGGGATAGTTCTTTTCTTTTCTTGGAGGGCAACAGATGTAGCTCATTTGTCCTGTTTCCTTCCTGTAGTTCCAAGAGGCAGACAACTTTCTTTCCTTCCCTTTTTTTCTGTCCCCTTCTGTCTAAAGTGATGGGTTTCTGCTGTGGTAATTGGTTAGATCCATCAGTCAAGGGCTTAATCTCTTTCACAAAAGATTGTGTAGCCACGCTGTTGGTGAAATGTCTAAGACATGTGTTCTTAGCTCATACAACAGAATTTTCCACATCTTTAAGTTTTGTTTTCATTTTGCACAGTTCGTTTTTAAGTCCATCTCTATCCTCTCACATTTTACTATAAACAGCAAGAGAAACCAAGCGGCCCCTTTAAGGTCTTGCTTAGAAACCTCCTCAGCCAAATATCCAGGTTCGTCACTTACAGGTTCTACCTCCTACAAAACACTGAATATAATTCAGACAAGTTCTTTGCCACTGCATAAAAAGCATCTCCCCTTCCTCCGTTGTCCAATCACATGTTCATCATTTTCTTTGAAAGCCTCACCAGAAGCCATTTAATGTCTATGTATCTAGCAACGTTCTGTATTCTTTAAGATGATAGAGACTTTCTCTATAGCTCTCCTCACTTCCTTTTGAGTCCTCTCCAGGGTTGCCTTTGACATCCATAATTCTACCAACAGTCTCTTCAAGGCAATCTAGGCTTTTACTACTGCTGTTGTTGTTGTTGAGTTGGTTCTGACTCACAGTGACCCTACAGGATAGAGTAGAACTGCCCCATAGAGTTTCCAAGGAGCAGCTGGTGGATTTGAACTGCCGACCTTTTGGTTAGCAGCAGAGCTCTTAACCACTACTCCACCAGGGCTTTACTATTAGGCATCTTAAAACTCTTCCAGCCTCCACCCATTACCCAATTCCAAAATCACTTCCACATTTTAGGTATCTGTTACAGCAGCACCCGTACTTCTTAGTACCAATTTCTGTCTTAGTTATCTAGTGTTACTATAACAGAAATACCGTAAATGGGTGGCTATAAGAAACAGAAATTTATTTTCTCATAGTTTAGAAGATTAAAAGTCCAAATTCAGGGCATCAGCTCTAGGGGAAAGCTTTCTCTCTCTGTTGGTTCTGGGGGAAGGTCCCTGTCTCATCTTCTTTTTCCTGTTTCCTTGGAAATCTTCATGTGGCTTGGCATCTATCTTCCCAACCCCCACCCTCTGCTTGCTCATTTAATCTCTTTTATATCTCAAAAGAGATTGACTCAAAACACACCCTACACTAATATTGCCTCATTAACATAACAAAGACAACCCATTCTCAAATGGGATTATAACCACAGACATAGAGATTAGGATTTACAACACAAACCTGTCTTGGAAGAAGTACTGCCAAAATGCTCCTTAGAAGCGAGCATAGCGACTTGTGTCATGTATGTTGGACATGTTATCAGGAGGGACCAGTTCTTGGAGAAGGACATCGTGCTTGGTAAAGTACAGCATCAACGAAAAAGAGGAAGATCCTCAATGAGATGGATTGACACAGTGGCTGTAACAATGGGCTAAAATATAGCAATGACTGCGATGGCGCAGAACCAGGCAGGGTTTTGTTCTGTTGTACATGAGGTGGCTATGGGTCAGAACCAACTCAAGGGCACCTAACAACATTTTGGGGGGACACAAGTCAATCCATAACAGCATGTGTGTGAGTATGTAAAGGTGCATTGTGTGAGTGCGTGTGCTCTACAGAGACAAATGAAGTACTTCCCCCTGCCTCTGCCCATGGTGACCTGCGCGGCCGCCCTCCCCTCTCACTCAGGGACGACACAAACCAGGGCCCTGAGAAGCAAGAGTCCCAGTGGGCAGGACGTGGTTCTCTGTGCAGGAAGCGAGCGGCCCCGGACTGAGCGGCCCCAGACGCGAGCGGCCCCAAGGTCTCTCAGAGCGGAAGTGGCAGCCTCATCGTGCTCCACCGGAGTGGCCCCAGCAGCATCACGATGTTCAGTGCCGCTCTGGACCTTCTGGAAAGCTCACCGTGCAACTCGGACGGTGATGTCACTGTGTCTGCTGGCATGGCCAGCAGTGCCATCTGCAGAGCCCACACAGACAGCTCACCATAGTACGACCGCAAGACAGACTGGAGCAGCCCCTGCCCACTCCCTACCCCACCTCCTCAGCCCCCAGAAGATGCTCACCCAGCCACCTCTGAGCGGACCCCTGACAGGGGCTTCGGGCAGCTGAGGGACTCCAAGTCTGCCCACAAGGCTGGGGGCTGGCAGGCTCTACACCCACAAGGCTGGGGGCTGGCAAGTTCTACGCCCACAGGGCTGGGTGCTGGTGGGCTCTATGCCGGGCAGGGGTAGAGATTGTGACAACAGCGCCGGGATGCCTGTCCCCACCCAGCTGGGCAGCTGGCAGGGCAGTCCCAGCAGGTGCACAGCTGGCCCCATGGTTTCTTAGTGAGAGATGGGCAATCTGCCATCTCCATGGACTTTCCGTGGCTCAGGCTCCCTCCTGCTGAGGCCCCACCCACCCCAGCACCCTGGTGCTGCCGCCTGCTCTGGGGGCCCAGCTTGTCCTGGCAGACACCAGGCCAGCACTGAGTCATCCGGCTCTCTGGCCGCGCTTCAGATCACCCTGTGCTGCCCTGGGGCATTGTCCTTCAGGAGCAGCTCCTCCCTGAGCAAAGCTTCTGTGGGTTTTTCCTTACATGTTCAAAAGAGACTTTGCAAGAGAGGCCTCCAAGCCTGCAGCTGGAAACAGACAAGATCCATGGGTCTCCTGTCCTGTCTGGCTTTGCAAATTCCATACAGGGTTTGGAGAGAGGAGGCAGGGCGGCAGACCCATAGACATTTCTGGAGCCAGACCTTTGGACAGTGGCCAGCAAGAAGTGGTGGCTTCTCGAGCCTCGGGACATCTGGAGCAGAAGAGCCCCCCTCAGTGAGAAGGAGGGGGAAAGGGGAGCAGGCAAGGCCTAGCACACCGGGCGGCTTCAGGGGAACAGGCGTTGAGTCAACCCAGGCCTCCTGAAGGAAGGGATAAAATGTCAGAGGGAGCCAGGGGGGACCACCTAGGGATGGGGCAGACCCCAGGAGGGCCGGGGTCAAGTGGAGGGATCAGTCCTTACGATAAGCACAGGAGCCAGAAAGGGGCCTCTGTGGCTGGAAGGAAGAGGTCAAGACAAGGCCTGTCCGGGAGGGTGAGGAAGGTGGCCACACCCTTTGTGCTCTGGCCCCCAATATCAAGACCCAGCCATTTCATCCCCCCACCCCACCCCCAAAGTGCTCACTGGCACTTGGGCCTGAGACT
>NW_004443967.1:22035133-22036165 GCF_000243295.1 Trichechus manatus latirostris
AAAAAGATTAGTAAAATCAATATAGCCCTGGCAAAGCAGAATAAGAAAAAAAGCACAGCAACAAATGTCAGGAATTAGAGGGGGCTAGTACTACAGATCCCACAGACATTAAAATGATGAAAACAGCATAATACATGCCATTTCATGCCAATAAATTTGAGAAGTTAGATGGAACAGGCAAATTCCTGGGAAAACACAACAAATCTGACTTAAGCGAATAAACTTCTTAATATCTATATAATTATCAAAGAATTGAACCCATAATTTTAAACTTTCCCATAAGACAAAAGGAGGAGGAGGAGAAGGATATACCATCACTTCTAGGTCCAGATGGCTAGATGGCTTTCAACCATTTAAGAAAAAAATACCAATTTTACAAGAATTCTTCCAAAGAACAGAGAAAGAAGAAACACAGCCTGGTTGTTTCATGAAGCTAGCATGACCTTATACTTAAACCTGACAAGGGCATTATGAGAAAGACAAATTACAGGTCAATGAAAATAAATGCAAAAATCCTTACACTAAATATTATTTTTTAACCAAATCCAGCAATATTTGGCAATGACAATTTCCCACAATTAAGTGGATCTATTCCAGGGATACAAACTTGGTTTGACATCAGACGTTTATCAGTGTAATCCAGCCAGCCCCCACCCCTGCTGTGGTGACAATCCGTGGCACCTGCCATTGTGCCTTCCTCTTCAAAGAATGAGATGGTGCCCTGGTGACTGCCAGGGAGGCCAATCAGGGGTGCCTGGAGTAGGACCAGCACCACCAAGAGTGCCACAGAACAGGAGCACTAGGGCTGGGGTCCCCCAGGGCCCTCAGGGGCAGCCAGCTGGTTTCGAAGAATTCGAAGCAATGCTCATCCAGCTGGCATCTCCCGCAGCAAGGTGCTCCCCTTTAAATTTCCCTGCAGACAGAAATCTCTGAAAATACGTAAACATCTCAACCAACCGTCACAACATCTGCCTCCAAAAGGGTGTTGTAGCCCAGGCCTGCAACACCAGATGAAACCCCCAGCTCTCCCAG
>NW_004443967.1:22036713-22041360 GCF_000243295.1 Trichechus manatus latirostris
AGTTTAGTGATAGATCCTCTTGAGAACAACCTTTGGGTACATTGGTGAGTTTCCTCAAACATGATCCCCAGAAATGAAACTTCTTGTCATTGAGTTGACAAATGGCCGTCAGGTTGTCCCAATACATCCCCTCATCCCCCGCTGAAGTGCCAAATCCTGCACTATCACCACCTCAGATATCAGAAGGATTTTTACATTTGCCTAAATTATTGCCTTTTTAATGCGTAAAAAATGGCATCTGGTCATATGTCTTTTAATTTTCATCCCATCAATTACCACCGAGGTTGGCCATTTATCACAGGTTTGAGGACCTCTGTTTGGATTCTCAGTCCTGGAGGGCCACCTGTGGGACGAGGTTCCCCAGGCCAAGCCTGGTACCTAGACTCTCCCTCCATCTTCCCCTTCCCTCCTGTCCGCTGCTCACCAGGACTCATCCTCCATGTCCTCTCAGGTGGGGGTCTTCACACTGGGTGTGCGCATCCCTGGAAGCCAGGAAGACCCTCCTAGGAAGCAACATGAATGGTCTTCAGGACTTTGATTCCAAATACTAAACACTGGGATATCCTCCTTCCTAAAACTGATCTCCCCCACGTATCTGTCAGTTTGTCCTACTGTGGGGGTTTTCATGTTTCCGTGATGCTGGAAGCTATGCCACTGGTATTCAAATACCAGCAGGGTCACCCATGACGGACAGGTTTCAGCTGAGCTTCCAGATTAAGACAGATGAGGAAGAAGGACCTGGCGGTCTACTTCTGAAAAGATTTAGCCAGTGAAAACATTATGAATAGCAGTGGAACATTGTCTGATATAGTGCCGGAACATAAGCCCCTCAGGTTGGAAGGCACTCAAAAGATGACTGGGGAAGAGCTGCCTCCTCAAAGTAGAGTGAATCTTAATGATGTGGATGGAGTCAAGCTTGCAGGACCTTCGTTTGCTGATGTGGCACGACTCAAAATGAGAAGAAACAGCTGCGAACATCCATTAATAGTCAAAACGTGGAATGTACGAAGTATGAATCTAGGAAAATTGGAAGTCATCAGAAATGAAATGGAACACATAAACAGGCATTAGTGAGCTGAAATGGACTGGTATTGGCCATTTTGAATTGGACAATCATATGGTCTACTATGCTGGGAATGACAACTTGAAGAGGAATAGCATTGCATTCATCAACAAAAAGAACATTTCAAGATCTATCCTGCAGTACAACACTGTCAATGATAGGATAATATTCATATGTCTACAAGGAAAACCAGGTAATACGACTATTATTCAAATTTACACACCAACCACTAAGGCCAAAGTGAAGATATCGAAGATTTTTACCAACTTCTGAAGTTTTAAATTGATTGAACATGTAACCAGGATGCATTGATAATTACTGGAGATTGGAATGTAAAAATTGGAAACAAAGAAGAAGGATCAGTAGTTGGAAAATATGGCCTTGGTAATAGAAATGATTCTGGAGATCACATGATAGAATTTTGCAAGACCAATGACTTATTCACTGCAAATACCTTTTTTCACCAACATAAATGGTGACTATACATGTGGACCTCGCCAGATGGCATACACAGGAATCAAATCGACTACGTCTGTGGGAAGAGATGATGGAAAACCTCAATATCATCAGTCAGAACAAGGCCAGGGACCGACTGTGGAATAGACTGTCAATTGCTCAGATGCAAATTCAAGTTGAAACTGAAGAAAATTAGAACAAGTCCATGAGAGCCAAAGTTCCACCTTGAGTATATCCCACCTGAATTTAGAGACCATCTTAAGAATAGATTTGATGAGTTGAACACTGTTGACGGAAGACCAGATGAGTTGTGGAACTACATCAAGAATATCATACACAAAGAAAACAAGAGGTCATTAAAAAGACAAGAAAGAAAGAAAAGACCAAAATGGATGTCAGAACAGACTCTGAAAGTGGCTCTTGAACATCAAGTAGCTAAAGAAAAGGAAGAAATGATGAGGTAAAAGAGTTGAACAGATTTCAAAGGGCGGCTCGAGAAGACTAAGTATTATAATGACATAGGCAAAGACCTGGAGATGGAAAAATGAAAGGGAAGTATACACTTGGCTGCATGGCTTAAAATCAGGAAAGGTGTGCATCAGGGTTGTATCCTTTCACCATACCCATTCAATCTGTATGCTGAGCAAATAATCCGAGAAGTTGGACTATATGAAGAAGAGCGGGGCATCAGGATTGGAGGAAGACTCATTAACAACCTGCATTATGCAGATGACACAACCTTGCTTGCTGAAAGTGAAGAGGACTTTAAGCACTTTCTGATGAAGATCAAAGATCACGGCCTTCAGTATGGTTTACACCTCAACATAAAGAAAACAAAAATCCTCACATCTGGACCAATAAGCAAAATCATGATAAATGGAGAAAAGACTGAAGTTGTCAAGGACTTCATTTTACTTGGATCGACAATCAACATCCATGGAAGCAGCACTCAAGAAATCAAAAGACACATTGCATTGGGGAAATCTGCTGGAAAAGACCTCCTTAAAGTGCTGAAAAGTAAAGATGTCACCTTGAAGACTAAGGTAAGCCTGATCCAAGTCATGGTGTTTTCAATCACCTCCTATGCATCTGAAAGCTGGATGATGAATAAGGAAGACAGAAGAAGAATTGACTCCTTTGAATTGTGGTGTTGGAGAAGAATATTGAATATACCATGGACTGCCAAAAGAACAAACAAATCTATCGTGGAAGAAGTACAACCAGAGTGCTCCTTAGAAGCAAGGATGCCGAGACTACATTTCACATACTTTGGACATGTTGTCAGGAGGATTCAGTCCCTGGAGAAGGACATCATGCTTGGTAATGTAGAGGGTTAGTGAAAAAGAGGAAGACTCTCAATGAGTTGGATTGACACAGTGGCTGTAACAACGGGTTTAAGTATAACCACGATTATAAGGATGGCACAGGACCGGGCAGTGTTTCATTCTGTTGTACATAGGGTCACTATGAGTCAGAACTGACTTGATGGTCCCTAACAACAACAACAAAACAGATCTGCCTGTCGGTCTACCTGCAGTGGGGTCCTGTGGGTCCCCTGCCATCTCCCCTCCTTCTCTGTACAGGGAAAATCTGCGCCTTACACCACCCTGACCTCACTATGGCACAGTGCTCCCGGGGTGTGCTCAGAGGCTGGGCATCATGACCATGGTGTCACTCATAGTAGGGGCATTACCAACCCCATTAGGATGCGCTGCTCCCATGGTGTTTCTTCCTCACTATGTGTGAGAAATGCATGGGGCTGGAGATCAGCACCTGGCTCTTTTGCTCTTGGGGTTCCCCCGGTATGTCACAGAGTGGGCAGCCTGATGGGAGGAGACACTGTCCTTCAGTGACCTCACCTCCCCTACCCCCAGGTATGGTCAAAGAAGCATCACGCTCAGCATCCCACAGGGCAAAACAAGGCGAATGAGAAAAGAGACCCCATCTCTCACAGCTCTATACGTGCACACAGTGTCTACGTGTGTTAGGACATTTGAGCCCCTCAAATGCCCCCTGGCATCTTTGCCTCTTTGGAATTGGGCACAAGTCATGAGTCTCCATCTGAGACTCGGTTTTACGTTTGGTGTGATTTAAGTGAGGAAGAGGTGCACGTTGAGCAAGAGGTCAGCGTTAAGTGGACCCCGCAGGGAAGCAGGAGCCATACCAGTCACGTCAACAGGGAGAGCAGACACACAGAGTTGGTTCTAGAATGCTGAAGGACTGAAAGGCAAAGGGGATGTCGAGGTCTCTGGAGATAGTCCCTGCAGGAAGCAACTCCACACTCGAGGGGGTGGGAGTGCGGGCAAAGGGAAGGATTTGGGGTTGCTAGAACCTGGGCTGGGAGGAAGGGCCCTGCAAAGCTGGGGCCCAGACCCTCTAGGATGGGTGCTGTCTGTTGGCCACTTTTTCTGGGAGCTCCAGGGGAAACACTGGAAACTGGGATCAAATGGGAGCCCTGGTGGCACAGTGGTTAAGAGCCCAGCCGTTAACCAAAAGTTGGCAGTTTGAATCCACCAGCTGCTCCTTAGAAACCTGTGAGGCAGTTCCACTCTGTGCTATAGGGTTGCTATGAGTCGGAATTGACTCTACGGCAACGGGTTTGGGTTTTTTGGTTTGGAATCAAATGATCCCACCAGGCAAGGAACAGTGGGAGGGTTCCTCCTCTTCTCCAGCAGCCTTCCAGCGATCCCTGCTGGCAGAGCCCAGCAGGACCAGGGCAACCCAGTGTGCTGAGAAAATATAACAACGTAACAACTGCAGCAGCAGGCACACCCCCACCCCCATGTAGCCATCTTTGCTTTCTTGAGAATTCCTGAAAAACATTGTCATTTACTTTGTTAAATGACTCTCGGACACTGTAAAATGTGTCTTGTAGTCATGGGAGGAGGGAATGTATTTTTAAAATATTTTATTAAGTATTCAATTTATTAAAACTTACATGTATATCTTTTAATTTTTTATTGTGGAAAAAATATATACAACATAAAATTTACCATTTTAACCATTTTTAAGTGTACTATTCAGCGTTATTAATTACATTCACAATGTCGTGCAACTATCACCACCATAACCACCACCACTGTCACCACCACCACTGTCACCACCACCACCACCACCAGCACCACCAC
>NW_004443967.1:22041514-22055347 GCF_000243295.1 Trichechus manatus latirostris
AAAGAAATACTCACTGCAAAGCCAGAGCAGAGCTTGGTGGTACTACACTGAAAACTGTTCCCCATGAGAAGCCCAACCCCAAAGCAAAGCCCATCTGAATGCAACCACCATCATTACCACCACCACCACCACCACCACCATCACCACCACCACCACCACCACCACCACCACCACCACCACCACCACCACATCACCACCATCACCACCACCACTACCACCACCATCACCATCACCCTCACTACCATCATCACCATCAACACCATCACCACCACCACAACCACCACCGCCACCACCACTATCACTACTATTCGTTTCCTTTCTTTTCATGTCCCCAAAAAGAAACTTAGTGTCCCGTAAGCAGTAACTCCCCATTCCTGCCCCCTACCCCCGGAAACCACTAATAAACTTTCATTTCTATTCATCTGTCTATTCTAGATGTTTCATGTAAGTGGGATCGCACAATGTTTGTCCTTTTTTGTCTGGCTTATTTCGCTCAGCATAATGTTTTACAATTCATCCATGTGGTGGCATGTATCAGGACTTCATTTCTCTTTATCTCTGAATAATATTCCATTGTTTATTCACTCATTTCTTGAGGAGCACTTGGGTAGTTTCCACCTTCCCCTGCCCCTGCATTGTGAATAATACTGCAGTGAACATTGGTGTACAGGTATCTTTTAAGTCCCTGCTTTTGTTTTGGGTATACGCCCAGGAGTTGAATTTCTGAGTCACATGGTAGTTCCACAGGTATATTTGTTACAGAGAATGGGATAGGAGATTAATAGAGACTTTCACATATAAGAATATTTTATGGTAGGACAAAATTATGGGCGAAATTAGATGAATATAATGAGTTCAAGAAAATTTCTGACTGTTAAAGAAGAACTTGTCTATGTATTTTTAAATGATGGATGTTGGTATCAAAATCACTTTGGTATTTAGCTTCTCAGACACTTTTATAAGAAGGATTAACAGTTTTATTTCAAAGTATCAATGTTTACACCAGAAATTACATTCTTTGTAATTACTAACTTTTTTTTTAATTAGATGTCGACTTTAGAATACACAAGTGGGTTGACAGCTTTTCAAAAAATTCTTTTAGGGCAGATGAGAGCCCACTTCGAAGCCCACTGCTCCCCACCTCAGCGTGCAGCCTGGTCAGGCTGATCGCCAACTGCACATGTGTGAGGACACACCCTGAGACAGGAGTTAGGGTCTGGAGGGCAGGCTCAAGAGAGCAAGACACAGTCCCAAGGTGTGTGGGGTGACCGGGTCTCTGAGAACAGCATGCTGCAAACTCCATGGGAGAAAGTGCCAGGGCTCCTGCCCTGGGCACCTCGGGGAGGAGAGGGTCAGCAGGAGGGAGGAGATGTGAGGGTAGAGAGGGTGACTGGGTCAGGGACCCTCTGGAGGCAGAAGAGGCAATGCCAGAAAGAAGGGAGATGAGCAGTATGAAGGCTGGGGTACTGTCAAGCCTTGGACCATGGACCTGCATGCAGGTCTGGAAGCCTCTGCAGAATTCTAACATCACCTGAGAGTCTTGAGAAGAAGGTATGTCGCTGGGAGTGTGCAGTAGGGAGAGGCAGGACTGGAGGCCGAGCTGGAAGGCCATCATCCTGGCCTGTTCATGGCGGACCCTGGCCCTGTTTGGACCCAAGCTTGAAATGAACGTTGCAGCTTCTTGAACGCCCGAGTCCTCATCTATGTTGTCTCATCTGCTCTGGGAAGAGTTGGAGCCGGCCTAATCTACACTTGCTCTGACCCCAGCCATGTCTTCACCCAACGGCATTAACGGAGCGCCTACTGCCTGTGAGACACCAGGACACAGGGCCAATACCACACCCTCCCCTGGGAGCAAGGCTTGCTATAAATGCAGGCAAGTATGCAAACGCTCCATAAAACTAACAAAAACAAGTTTCCTATCACTCTTCTGAAAAATGAAGACCGAGGGCCCCAGACCACTAAACCAAAGCTGGTGACCAAATGAAGAAACAGAGTGCCACTCCACCCAGAGGCACCATAGGAGCCCTGCCCATCTCCTACTGGGCTGGCCCCATGCCATGGACCCTGTTCAAGGGCAGCCACTCTACCTGACTGTGAACTTGGGACACTGTGAAGATGGAAATGCCCAGTAAGGGCATTTAGGCACCACTGGGGCCCCACCCAGCCCTTCTGGGCTGGCCTGTGCCATGGCCTCCACCCACAGAACGACCATTCCACCTGCCTGTGAACTTGGAAGCTGAAAAGACGGGAGATGCCCATTCAGTATGTGTAGGCTGCAGCAGCTAAAGCTGACTCAGCTTCCGTCAATATTCCCTTTTTTATTTTTTTGGGGGGGGTAGTTTACTCAAATTGGATGTAGTTTTTCCAGAAGCGGACAATGTGTCACTACACCCAGAGTTCGTGTGACACGACTTCTCTCTAAGCCATGGGGTCACCTCTGCCCACTTCGTTCAGCATCCACATCCTCATCCCTAAACCCAGAACCGTCGGGTAGCTTGAGAACTGGTGACTGAGTCCGCCATCCCATCACCCATGCGACCCCCAAGCCCTTCTCTGAGCAGCTCTGCCAGCCGGAGTTTCCCCCAAAAGGCCCCTCGGTTCCTAGGCTGTGAGCGGCTCCAAGCCCCTTCGCCTGGACAGAGGAAGGGACCCTGCAGCCAGGGCGCCAGCCAAGGGCAGCTGGGCTCTGAGCTCATCTCTGTGGGCCCATCGGGGTGGGTCTGAAGCCACAGGGTCCTGGGACAAGTCGTGCCATCCTCCCAGACTGGTAAGGCAGAGGCACAGAGAGGACTCAGGTGTGGGAGGAGGGGCCTCTCACCTGTGAGCTGCCTTTCCTCCCGCCCTGTGCTGTCTCCCTGAGTCCCCACTGGCTGCTGCTCCAAGCATCCCAGCACCCCAAGGCTGGTGCCAAGAAGGATGCCAGCTACCCCAGATTTCCGATCTGGTTTACCTGGGTGGGCCAAGGATCAGCACTGAACGTGGTGGGGCTGCCTCACTGCCCAGACACCACACCCAGCTCTTGGCCAGAGGCCTCCTACCTCCTCCGGGGCTCCATGTCTCATGTCCTCTCACACCCTGCCAGGCCAGAGCCTGGAGCTACAGTGTCCTGGTCAAGGTCGGAAATGAGTCTCCCACCCACACTGCACAGCATGTCCAAGCCCTGCCCCATTCATGAAAGAAGCATTTATTGAGTATCTACTGTGTGCCTGGTCTGGCCAGGCCCCAAGGATATGACTGCCATGCCAGGAAGCTAGAAGCTGGCCCTGAAGAACCTGCGCCCACCTCCCCGAGAGCTTTGGCCCACAGCTCTTAGTCATCTAGCGCTGCTATAGCAGAAATACCACAAGTGGATGGTTTTAACAAAGAGAAGTTGTGTGTAGTAGGCTACAAGTCCAAATTCAGGTTACCAGCTCCAGGTGAAGTCGTTCTCTATCGTCTCTGGAGAAGGGTCCTTATGATACATCAGTCTTCCCTTGGTCTGGGAGCCTCTCAGCACAGGAACCTCAGGTCCAAAGGATGCACTCTGCTCCTGGCACTGCTTTCTTGGTGGTACAATGTCCCCATGTGTCTCTGCTTGCTTCTCTCTTTTATATCTCAAAAGAGGTTGGCTTAAGACACTATCTAATCTTGAAGACCTCATCAGTATAACTGCCGAATATCCATCTTATTACATCATAGTGATAGAATTTACAACACACAGGGAAATCACATCAGATGATAAAATGGTAGCCAATCATACAATACTAGGAGTCATGACCTAGCCAAGTTGACAGATATTTTTTGGGGACACAATTCAATCTATGACAGCTCTGCTCTCTGCAGGTGGCATGTGGGACATCAAGGTCACCCTACATTACCTGTGGGAAGCAGGGGGAGAGGGAGTGGACTCTCCTTACAGTTTGCTAAGCTGGAGGGGGTAGCTGCCCTGGCCTTTTACTAGGCTGGAGGGGGGTGTTATGAATTGAATTGTGTCCCAAAAAAAATGTGTCAAGTTGGCTAGGCCATGATTCCCAGTATTGTGTGGTTGTCCACCATTTTGTGATCTGATGTGATTATCCTACGTGTTGTAAATCCTGCCTCTATGATGCTAATGGGAGCACTGGTGGTGCAGTGGTTAAGAGCTCAGGCTGCTAACCAAAATGTCAGCAGTTCAAATCCACCAGCCGCTCCTTGGAAACCCCGTGGGACAGTTCTACTCTACCCTATAGAGTCGCTATGAGTTGAAATCCACAAAGGGTTTGGTTTTGGTTTGGTTTATGATGGTAATGAGGCAGGATTAGAGGCAGTTATATTAAAGAGACAGGACTCAATCTACAAGATTAAGTGGTATCTTGAGTCAACCTCTTTGGAGATACAAAAGAAAGAATCGAGCAGAGAGGAGAGGGACCTCTTATCACCAAGAAAGAATAGCCAGGAGCAGAGTATGTCCTTTCGACCCTGGGTCCTTGAACTGAGAAGCTCCTACTCCAGGTGAAAAGTGATGACAAGGACCTTCCCCCAGAGATGACAGAGACAGAAAGCCTTCCCGTGGAGCTGGTGCCCTGAATTCGGACCTCTAGCCTCCTAAACTGTGGGAGAATAAATTTCTCTGTGTTAAAGCCACTCACTTGTGGTACAGCCCTCCCTCTGTATCCAGGGGGATTGGTTCCAAGACCTGCTCCTATACCGAAATCCACAGATGCTCAAGTCCCTTATATAAAATGGCGTAGTATTTGCATATAACCTATACACCTCCTCTCATATACTTTAAATCATCTCTGGATTACTTATAATACGCAATACAGTGCAAAGGCTATATAAGCAGTTGTTATACTGTATTGTTTAGGGAATAATGACAAGATGCGAGGTGAACAATGCTCAAACAACAAGTACTGGAGACAGACTGTGACATGGTGGGAGCTACTGCAGCGTATGCCTCCTTATCGCTTCATTCAGGTGGATTCTGCGTAGTGCTCTGCGAGGCAGATTCACGTTTTGCTTTTGGGAATTTTTTTTTTTTTTTTAATATTTTCAATCCGACGTTGGTTGAATTTACGCATACGGAAACTTCCAATACGGAGGGCCATCTGTACTTCTGTGATAGCAGCACTAGATATCTAAGATGGGGTAGCTGTCCTGGCCCTTTACTAGGCTGGGGAGGTAGCTGTCCTGGCCCTTTACTAGGCTGGGGTTGGGGGGCTGTCCTGACCTTTTACTAGTCTGGGGAGGTAGCTGTCCTGGTCCTTTACTAGGCTGGGGTTGGGGGGCTGTCCTGACCCTTTACTAGTCTGGGGAGGTAGCTGTCCTGGCCCTTTACTAGGCTGGGGTTGGAGGCTGTCCTGATCCTTTACTAGTCTGGGGAGGGGGCTGTCCTGGCCCTCTACTAAGCTTCAGGGGCAGGGGCTGTCCTGATCCTTTACTAGTATAGGGGGCTGTCCTGGCCCTTTACTAGGCTGGGGAGGTACCTGTTCTGGCTCTTAACTAGGCTAGCCCCTTTGCCAACCAGTTTGGGGCAAGGTTGGCCCTGGATGCAAAGGACCTTTACAGAGCAGTGAAGGAGTTAATCACGAGCCCGCAGAAAGCCCACATTGGGGAGTCCTGTTTTCTGGGTCTCTGTTGGAGATCCAGAGAGCTGACTGGCATGGGGGAGGGGACAGTGAGGCTGTGACGGTCGGCCCCCCACCCGGCGTCCATGGGACCCCAGTTCAAGCGAGGGCTGAGGCAGATCGCAGCAGCTCTGACTCTCCACGGTGCAAGCCCCCTCGGACCCCCTGCCGGAGCATCCCATCCTCCACCTGACACAGCCAGAGCCACTGCAGAGGCCACCCCCAGCGGGGACTGCGGCAGCCCCGCCCCTTACCAGCGAGGGCGGGGTATGTGGATGAGATCCGGTGGAGGGTCGATGATCCGCCTGGCGCCTCCACCCCTCCGTGTGCCGAGGTGCGGCGAAAACCCCGCGGCATCATGCGGGGCCGCTTTAGACACCCTGCCACACAGAATGGCCCCTCACCACACACAGTCACCGGCAGCGCACAGGCCTCAGCTGCCGGTGCACCCCCCCAGAAAGGTGCCAATGTCCCAGAGGGACACTGCCTCTAGCGCGCAAAGTGCCAAGAACGTCCGCAGAGCACCCAGTCTTCCTCAAGCCCCTCCTCCCGCCAGGGACCACAGCTCTCTGCCAGTGCCTGCCCTCCCTCATCCCGAGTTCGGTCCCCAGGTGGCCGCTATCCCCCTCCACCCCGTCGGACACAGGCAGCGCACCCCTCCCCCTTGGGCGACACTGCGGCAGGCGGCGGGGGAGGTAGGCGCGCAAGGGGCCTTAGGGGAGCCGCAGGGGGGCGGGCCCAGCAGACACCGGAGGGGGTGCTCAGAAACGGGCGGCCAGCGGGGAGCGGGTGCGGTGACCAGCAGACAGCCGGGGGGGCGGGGGCCCGCGGTGCGCGCGGCGGCGGCGGCGGCACGTTGCCATGGCGGCTGGGCGCGCGTAGCCGCCCGGAGCTGGAGTCGGAGCCTAGCGAGCCGGCGTTGCAGAGGCGGCGGCCAAGCAGGCGGGAGGGGCTGCGGGAGGCAACGACCCCGGCCCGGCAGAACGCGGACGGAGGGCGCCCTGATCCCCGAACCCCCAGCCCGGCTCCTGCGGCAGCCACGGCGCTCGGCCCCACGCACAGGATGCAGGCCTTGGAGCCGGCCACGGCGGGCTTCTATGAGGAGGACGGTAGAGACCTGGACTTCTACGACTTCGAACCGCTGCCCACTCTGCCGGAGGACGAGGTGAGCCCCCAGCCGGCGGTGGGGCTCTTACCTTGCCAGGGAGAGCCCCGGAGCGGATCAGGGAGGGGTGGGGGTGTTCCTCTTCCCCAGGCCCTTTGCCCTCTATCTCGGCCGCGCAGTGAGGGGGAGTCCCATATCTGTTCTCACCCCCACCCCCACCTCTGGGCCTGTACCGTTTTCCCGTGAAATCACAGAACCCTTGGAATGCTGTAGGGACAGAGTCGGTGAACTGCATTTCCACAAGTTGGGCCCCCAGGGCGGTGGGCTCCTAATGATGAATGTGGGTGCCAGGACGTGGAGACGGTGACTTGGAGGACAGTGACATTGGGGTCAGTGTTTACTGCCCCCTGTGTAGCAAACTGGGGGGCCAACAGGAGGCACAGGGCAACAGCAGAATGGTGGGGTGCCATTCAGGAACTGGGTGCTGGGGGGACAGAACTGCCCAGGGCCAGGGGCTGCTTTCTGCTGAGGGGTGGGGGACACCGGGCCTTCCCCCAGGAGGCCTGCACTCAGAGGCAGCCCGCGGGGCTGGAACAGCCCAGAGGGCTCCAGCCTCCTCCGTCATACTGGGCACTTGTCCAGTCCCTGGGCCAAGTGCCCACAGTCCAGCATGTGTGACTGTGGTGGAGCCTCTTCCCACTGGGCCTGAGTCTGTCCTGTACCCGGCTCCAGTGTCCCCAAAATGCCTCACAGACTGTGGGCTGGGGTCAAATTAATAAACTCATGGTCCGTGAGCAGGCCGGAGGGGTTGTGGAAGGGAGTGACCGATGAGCGGGGAACCCCAGAAGACCCAGCAGTCACACAGGCCGTGGGGTCTGTGTTCGAGGGCCTGCCCAGCCCCCACAGCAAATGCCCCATCCCCAGCGCCCAGCTGACTGTGGGGAGGGCCGGAATGCTGAGGCTGTGAACGGACCCTGCAAAGCTTCCTCTTGAAATGGCCCTCGGTCAGTGAAGACCCTCGAAATGCTGGTCAGACCAGGCAGGGGCCTGGGGAGAGGGGCCAGCTGGTTCCTGGCCCAGCAAATCCCAGGGCTGAGTGCCCCCCACCCACGCCGCTCCTAGCCCCACACTCCTCTAAGAGACAGCTCCTCAGGGTCCCAGGGTTTCATGCTATAAAAGCTTAATTTTTCTGGGTACGAGCTGGAACCTGTTTGGTGAGCCTGCCGTCCTCCACCCAGCCTGATGCCAGGCGGGGGGAAGTCGGCGCTGCCCCCGCCCCCACGGTGGCCTGATTTGCCATGAGGGAGGAGAGGCGAGGGTTTGGCGTGAAGTAGGAGAGGCGAAGGTTTGGCGTGAGGGAGGAGAGGCGAAGGTTTGGCGTGACGGAGAAGAGGCGAAGGAACAAACAGAACTTTGGTTGCCTCCAGGCTTTGATGGAAAGGGGAGGGTGAACCCAGCCCACAGCCTTCAAAACCTCCCCTAGACGGTCGGTTTCACTTTACCTGTTAGCCAATTCCTTCATACCCTGCTCCCACGGTGTAAATGAGCCCTGGTGTTCACAGAACTGCTCTACACAGTGGTCCTGGGCTTGAGCCCCCTCTGTGCCCAACATAGGGGTTCCATGGCTGGTGACCATGTATATGGCAGGCCAGTGCCAGGACTTGAACCCAAGCCCATCTGACCCAGAGCCTGTGGCCCACCCTGCCACCATTCCCGGATGCCCTCTGTTGGTGGGAATGTTCCCTGCAGCTGCCCAGTGAGGGGCAAGTCCACCATCCCCTGGGACTATAGCCAGTGCCCCAGGGAACTGTGACTCCACTGTTTGAATAGTGCGCATGCGTAAGGTCAGGGGGCCTCACCCCGTCCCGTTGGAGTAGCACCGGCGCGTAAGTTCAGGGGGCCTCACCCCCATCCTGTGCCCCCTCTGGAGAAGGCACGTCCATCCTCCTGTGCTCCATGCGCAAGGGTCCATGTATCTTAGAACACCTGCAGCTAGAGACCTCGACTTGCTGGACGAACTCGGCTTCGGATCTAACTTCAGGGCCGCTTGCCTCTGGGCCTGACACATCATGAGGAGTCAGTCTGCACCGGAAAGGCCACCCTGTGTAAGGTGAGGCGAGAGAGGGGGCTGCAGTGCCATCCCCAGTGGTCAGTGCTGAGGAACTCCCCCCACCCAGACAGCCAGGACAACCGAGGTCAAAGGGCAGCTCCTGGAATGGATGGAGGGCACCAGACCAGGACACGGAGAAACCGCCCAAGACAGAAGAATGCACTGGAACAGCGTTCTGTGGTGAAGTGAGGCCAAGAAACAGACCCTCAGACCCTGCGAGGCCCCTGGAGTGCCCTCCCTCACCGCGTCCCCAGAGAAAACCCAGATCACCAGTGAACATATGAGATGTTTCACCCCATTATAATCGGGGGGATGCAGGATGCACCTACAGTGAGCACCATGGCACCACCAACAGGCTGGTAAGAATGAGCAGGCTGGACAAGGCCCGTGCTGGCACACACTGAGCAGTGGCCACCCTTGCTCGCTGATGCCGGGAGTGTGAGCTGGAACAGCCTCTGGGAAAACAGCTTGGCATCAGACAGCAAAGTCGAAGGTGCCCCCATTCCATGTCCCAGCAGTCTCCCTTCTGGGCTCACACCCCAGAGACACTTGTGCATGGGTGGACGACCTGCATGAGGAAGCTCCAGGTTGTCCCCTTGCCCACCGCCCAGCCACCTGCAGCAGTGCCACTAGGACTGCAGTGCCCAGTGGAGAAGAGATGGTTCTGCTGGGCTCTGGTCGGAGCGGGCTTTCTTGAAGAGGTGCCCGGGCCTTGGATTCACACGGGACTTCAGCTTCCATTATGGGATGTGGAACCAGGGCTGGACAGCGTAATCAGGGTGGAGGACAGATGAGGCAGCACCAGGCAGCCGTGGTCGGTGGAATCAGCCTTGCTGCTGCCCTGTTGGGGGCCAGGGGCAGCACTGGCCTGCAGGGGGTCCCAAGGAGGGCAGTTAGAGAGGAGGACACAACAGTCAGGGCATGCTCTATCCCCGGCTCCCCAGGCCAGCTGTGCTCTATTAAGCCCACGTTGGGTGGGCAGCCCTGCACCTTCTGTGGGCCAGGCACTAGTCCCAGCAGGTTGAAGGTGAGTGGGACCCTATCCCTGTCCTAGAGGAGCGCGCAGCCCCTCCCCCAGGGGGCATCCTATGGAGAAGTGGATATTCCCACTGTGCCCGACAGGGGTATGTACAAGTCCTTACAGAAGGGAGCCGGGGGGGTGGGGCGCCTGGAGAGTCAGGAGAGCTTTGTGGGGTGGGGGGGCAATGTTTAAACCTCCCTTACAAAATGAGTTGAAGGGGGATGAGCACATCGGGGGCCAGCAGGCAAACCTCCAACAGAGCACCTGGCCGAGCCCCAGGCCTGAGGGGTCTGACCGCATGGAGGTGGCCTCAGCAGCTGCTCTCGGCGGTGGCTCAGCTTCTGTGCTGGCAGGACTCAGCGTGTTCCAAGGTTGCACTACAATAGCTGCTTATAAGCGAGTACATTTGAGTGTGCAGAGTGACCCCTGGCTCCCCAGGGGACCCCGTTCACTGTCTGAGGGAAGGGGCTTTGTGGATGCAGAGACGCCTCACTGGGGTCGCTTGGCCAGAACCACATGACAGTCCTCAGGCGGGAAGCCTGCCCTGCCTTCTGCCCCCCACCCTGGGAACAGCCGGCCCCAAAGGGTCACATATGCCAGACTCCACACACTCCCCTCTTCGCTGGGCTGGGGGAGGGGGCGGGGATGGGGGTCAAGTTTGTGTGCACGATTGCAAGGCCAGTGCTTCTGCCCGTCCTGGCAGGGAATGTGACTGACATGGTCCCCACCTAGACCTACACCTCAGCCGCCACTGCAGCAGCCCCTCACTGGGGACTCGAGGGCCGGGTGGGGGCACGCGGTGCTGGGCTGGATGGAGCAGGGCCTCTGTGCCTGGCAAGGACCGGGGTCTGTGTCCAGCGATGGAGCCTCTGAAGGATGTGGCCCTGACAAGGTCAGTGTTTGGCAGGAGCAGGGCAGAAGGGTGAGAAGCATAATGTCGCTGGCCCTGCAGGCCCTCGTGTGTCCTGGGCATGTGGGCATCTCAGAGGCAGAGCAGGCTGGGTGTGTCTGCCCTCCAGTGTCTGCCATGCCTGGCAAGCCACCTCGAAGCCGTATGGCTGCGTGCGTTTCATCCAGCGTTAAGCTGTCTCTCCCCGTGGACTGTACCTACTGGGCAGCCAGGCTCGGTCAAACGGGTCCTGAGCCGGACCCTTCGGAGGCGAGCAGATATGGGAGCCAGGGACTCTGCTCAGGGTGCCCATGGGGCCTGTCCACCGTGTCGCCGTGGGGTGGGGTGTGTCAGCTGGGACCGTGGTGGCCATGTGGGCTTGAACTATTTCTTCCTGGTCTCCTCCTCTCCCTGGTCTGTGGCCCTTCAGCCAAGGCTCGTCTGACATTCCCGCCTGCAGAGGAGCCTCGCCATGGAGAGCAGGGAAGATGAGAGTCCTGCCTGGGCCAAGCTCGGACCCAGAGAGTGAGGCCCCTAGGCCACGGTTTGTCAGAGGAGCCGCAGCCTTCCTCAGCTCCTTTCTGGAACGTGTGTGAGCTGAACCCGCTTTCCTGCTACCAGACCCCGCTTTCCTGCTACCAGACCCCGGGACTCAAGGGAATCGGGATGGTCCTGTCTCTGAGTGGAGCACCGCCCCACATGGAAATTCACCGTGTGCCTTCAGGCAGAGACCCCCCAGGACTTCCCAGTCTCAGCACTGAGACCCCCCCCCCAATATGCGCGAGCAGGCACAGGGGGCCCGCAGGTCCTAAGCTTTTCTGAGGGGGATGGAGGGTTCCCTTCACCGGAACATTTTCTTGCTACCTCGGGGTGGGCATGTCCACTGCCCTGAGCAGGAGGTGGTGCTGTGGGTGTGAGAGGCCCCTGGGCCGTTTCTGGCCTGGCTGCTTCTGTTGGCTGCATATCCTTGTCAACAGCTGCTCAGGCAGGCAGGCTTCGGAGGTCTGGGCCAGGGCGGTGGGTGTCGTCCAGGGCCAGCAGGTGTGGGCTGGTCGCTGGCAGGAGACGCTTGCACGGGGCTGATTTAGATGCATTCCTGCGCTGGCTTCATTTCTCCGAAACAACACTCACCTACAGGGTTTTCGGGGTTGTTACTATGTCGCTTAAAACTATGCCTCTGTGTGCGTGTGTGTGCAGAGTGCACGTGTGTGTGTTGCGTGTATGTGTGTGCATGTGTGCACAGAGCCAAGGCCCCCTCTACTAGGCCCCATAGCATCCCTGGGGAGAACGGGGCCCTTTCTGGAGTCCTGAAAAGCCCTGGGGATGGCAGAAGGCCCCGGGTTTGACCCAAATGAGAAAGACGTTTTATTAGGAGCCTCGGAACCCAGCAGGGAGATTCAGAGCTCAGTCCTGGGTGTGGCACCCCCGGCCACCCTAGTCTAATTGTATGGGCTTCTTTTTGGTTCTGGTTCTCATTAGAACATGCCTAGCCCACCTCCCTCACAGCACAGTTCTGGATCCGGCTCCAGGCTCGCAGCTCTCAGGGCCTGAAGCCCTTCAGCCTGGAGCCCTGTGGAAGCTCCTTAAACCAGTTTCCAACAAGCTGCCCTGTCTGTATCCATCCTCAACCTCCTCCCCGCACCCCACTCCCCCATACAGAAAGAGCTGGAAGGGCCCGGGCCAGTGGCATCACCCGGCCCGCTCCCTGGGCTCAGAGAAGGAAACCAGGGGTGAGAAGTGCCCGGGTCACATGAGGAGGCAGGCAGGGGGCAGGGCAGACCCAAACCTCCAGCCCTCCACCCATCATTCCACACCCCTGAACCCCAGAAGCTTGGCCAAGATGCACACTGGGGAGCACCCCAGGTTCTATCTGTGTGTTTGTTTCTTTGGTTTAAGCCCTTTGCCCTATACCAACTGTGGAGGGGCTCCCTCGCAACCCAGCAGCAGGGGCATTCAGGGATGGAGGTGGGGGCACCTTTTAGGATCTGACAGCTAGGCTGCTCTTGAAGAACAGTCCTCTGTTGGGTAGAGGGGGGGCCAGTCAGGAGGCAGAACTGGAGGGGAGGGGGAGCTCTGCCTCTCTCCCTCACCACCCCCTACTCTCATCCCTACACCCCCTTCCCCTACTTCTCCCCACACCACTTCTCCTGACTCATCCTGGCACTCCCAGGAAGCCCGACTCCCCTGTAATTCCCATCACCTCCTGTAGGTGGGGACAGTGCACACTGTGTGTGTGTGTGTGTGTGTGTGTGTGTGTGTGAATGCCCGTGTGTGTTGTTTGCATGTGGGAGAGTGTCGTGTCATATGTGAGCGTGAGTGAGTATATGGGCATAGGTGTGTGTGATTGGGCTTGTGTGATGGTGTGTGCACATGTGTGAGTGTGGGTGTAGGTGGCAATGATCATGATCACAGCTCAGATTCTGGAGCGTGAGCACAGGGTGAGGGAGGCCCGGGCGTCCAGCTGTGTACCCTGACTTTGCGTCACCTTGAACTTCCCAGAGCTAGGGTCCAGGCAGCTCAGTACACTGTCCCACGGCACCCGATTTTGTCATACGATTACTCTGTGCACAGCTGTGTCCCTGCAGGTGGGGACTCCACTCCAGAGGCCCCTCACCTGTTCACCTGCCCACACCCTCAGGGTGCTGAGCTGCAGGGAACCTGTGGGGGCCGGGCTGTCCACGTGCTGGCGGACCGGGCTGGGTCTCCGGGCCCCAGGAGCCGACCCCTGTCCGGCGGTGCTGACACCCAGGGAACAGCGAGGTTACTTTTCGGTAAAATAAGTGCCTAAAGCCCTGTTTCGGCACACAAGAGCCATGTTTCCGGGAAGGGTTGGCCTCCATCGTCCGGCTGTGGCGACCCCCTCCCAGCCCATCCCGGCCCCGCCTGTCTTGGCAGGAGAACGTGTCCCTGGCGGACATCCTCTCCCTGCGGGACAGCGGCCTCCGCGAGCAGGAGGCCTGGGCCGTGTGCCTGGAGTGCTGCCTGTCCATGCGGAGCGTCGCCCACTCGGCCATCTTCCAGACCCTCTGCATCACGCCCGACACGCTGGCCTTCAACACGAGCGGGAACGTGTGCTTCATGGAGCAGCTCAGCGGTGAGCAGGGGCGTGGGGAGCGGGGC
>NW_004443967.1:22055447-22086524 GCF_000243295.1 Trichechus manatus latirostris
GTGAGGGGTGGGTGGAGGGGTCGGGCCGAAGGAGGAGCTGGGGCCCAGGGCCCCGGTAGGGCAGAGAGCCGGCGGCCACCCTGGTAGGAGGTGTCGTTGCGGGGTGGCCGGCGCTCCGTGTGCCTCCCCCCATTCCGGGGACAACCTGAGCTGGAAGGGGTCTGGCTTTTGCCTAACTGGAGGACCTTAATTTCCCTCCTCTTGGAAGCCAGACCCAATCCTTTCCTTTCTTCCTTGCTTGTGGAGTCAGTTTCTCACACCTCTGGGGAACGAGGGATCTCCGTTTCTGACCGCTGTCCCCTCTGACGCTGAGACCATCCTCAGCGCGGCCAGCACAGTCAAGGGGGGCAGGGGGAGGCGACGGGGCAGTGTGTCAGCTCCCCTTCCCGGCCTTGGTGGGCTCCCAGAGGAGCGTTCCAGCGGGTTGTTCTGTCCCGGGTGCTCTGTGCATTGCAATCACAGCGTCTCTCTTTTCCTTCCCCAAGATGACCCTGAGGGCGCTTTTGTTCCCCCGGAGTTTGATGTGACTGGGAACACCTTTGAGGTAAGTGCTGGCAGGTAGGGAGACGCCAAGCTCGTTTCCTCCACACCCGTACCGCGCCTGTACCGTACCTGCACCGTACCGGTACCTGGTGCTGGCCGCTACGCTGTGGACAGTGCATGCTGCCCCGGGCACTGCCCGGCTCCCCCCTTTCCGACTGGGGAGGGGGCATTTTCAGTAGCGGGGCTGCCTTTGGGGCACCCCCACCCTTGCCAGCCGCAGATCGTCTAAACGTGCTGGTACGACAGCTTAGTGTTTGTGAAGAGGTGACTTTCGACTCGTGCTTGTCATTATAATTTCACAGTATGTTTTCTGGAGTGCCAACTTACTATATTTAACGTATTGAAAGTGCCTCAGATTACTGGTGGTGACTGGCACCGAGTCACAGCATCCTCTGACGCAGTATTTACACACCTGCCAGAGCAGTGGTGGGCGCCTCTCCCGGCCCAGGTGGCATGGCCCCCTCCTCCGTTCATCAGTGATTGGACGAGGAGCCCCCTTTGATGAGAAGCCCATTTTTCTATTGGGTTGTGGTGCTTTTCTTGCCTGTTGTAGGAGTTCTTCAGGTGCTTTTGTCCATTTTGTTCTGCAGATGCATCTCCACTTTGTAATTTGTCTTTTCATCTTCTTCAAGGCAGAGGTTCTCAAACTTTCCCGTCCCAGCATCCCTTTATACTCTTAAGACTTGAGTACCCCAAAGAGCTTTTGTTTATGTGGGTTCTATTGTGGTGCAAATGGTTAATGCACTCAGCTGCTAACCAAAAAGTTGGAGGTTCAAGTCCACCCAGAGGTACCTTGGAAGAAAGGTCTGGCAATCTACTTCCAAAAAATCAGCCATTGAAAACCTTATGGAGCACAGTTCCACTCTGACATGCATATTTTAAATATTTTTAAAATATTTATTAGTTCAGTTTAATTAAACTGACAGTAATAAACCCACTGCATGTTAACATATATAACAGTCTTATGAAAAATAATACTTCTCCAAAAAATCGTAAGAGGGCCATTGTGTTACATTTTTGTAAGTCTCTAATGGTTGGCCTAATGGAAGACAGCTAGATTCTTGGAGCTGCTTCTGCCTCAGTCTGCTGCAAAATCGCACATCTCTGGCCCCTGGGAAACTCCAGTGTTTGAGAGAGAGAACAATAGTGAAAAAGGGAAATCACACCTCAGGGTTATTACGAAAACAGCCACACTTTGAGGAAAGCTGTCTGAATGTATCCTTGGATGAAAAAAAAGTTTCTAGATGTTAATACAGTCAAATTCATTCATGTCTTCTATCATTAGTGTTTTGTTTGCGTGTCTTAAGAAACTTTCCAACTTTAAGGTCTAACAGATTGTCACTGATATTTTCCGCCAAGAGTTTTAAAGTTTCTTCTTCATATTTAATTCTTTAATCTACCTGAAGTAGATTTTTATATGGTGTGAGGTAGGGATCCAATTTCTTCTTTTCCCTATAAATAACCATTTTTTCCAGCTCTGTTTATTGATTAGCCCAGATATATGCTACCTCAGCCATATACCAAGGTTTTTTACAAAACAGGTCTGCTTCTGGAGTCTCTATTCTATTCCACTGACCCATTTGTTCATCCTTGAACTAGAACCACATTTTAATAATTAGGTTCACAAAGAAGCCCTGCCGATGGGCAGGCAAAGGGCTGCTCTGTTCTTTCTCAAAAGTGTTCTGACTATTCTTGGTCTTTGTTATTTCATAGACATTTCAGAGATAGTTTACCAAGTTCCATGAAAGCTCTGTTGGAATTTTGACTGGAAAGGCACTGAATCTATAGATCAATTTGGCAATAATTGACAGCTTTATAATATATGGTCTTCTCCATAAACACTTTTACCTCATCATTTATTTAGGTCTTGTTTAATGCTTCTTGATAACATTTTTAGATTTTCACTGTAGAGGTCTTGGCTATCTTTTATTAGGTTTATTCTCAGGAATTTGATAATTTCTGATTCTATTCTAAATTGGTGGGCATCTTTTTCATTACTCTTTCCTGCTTGCTTGTTGTTAGTCTACAGAAATGCAATTCACTTTAATTTCTCAATCTTATAGCCGGACATATTATTTCCATAACGTATAGATTCATTTAGCTTTTTTATTTAACGTCAAATCATCAGTTTAAAAAAAAAGGCAGTGTCATCCCTTGCTGGCCAGGTGCTATGCCTCGTTTGCCTCCTCTCCTACTGTGAGCCGGCTCAGAGCAGCGGTGACACACTGGGTAGAGGTCGTGTGACAGTCAGTGTTCGTCCTGTCCCAGGGAGAAGTGGTTACTCTCCCTTCCTGTCCTCACATCCAGCTCACCGGGAGCCCGTGGCTTGGCCTCTGGGGCACAAGTCCATGTGGCTGCTGCATCTCCTAGTGGCACACGCCACCATCACAAGATGCGTATCAAGAGATAAACAGTTCTTCCTTTGTGGCAGTAATGACTGGTTAGAAAATGAAATGAAAAGTATTCCATTTATAATAGCAACAAAAACTATAGAAAGCTTGGGAGTAAAGACAAGAGGAACAAGTATAGACTTAGAGAAAACCTAAACCTTTTCTGCCCTGCAGTTATTTCAAACAGAATTGCACAGGCCAGGCCCAGAGGAACAGCGGGGTAGGGGTCCGTGGCGGGGTAAAGGGGGCCTGGGCACTGACGCTGCTCCCAGACACCGACGGGGGCCCTCTCGGTCCCCGCAGGCCCACATCTACTCCCTGGGGGCCACGCTGAAGGCAGCCGTGGAGTACGTGCCGGAGCCAGAGCCAGAGCCCAAGCTCAGCGCGGACCTGGAGGCGCTGCTGGGCCAGATGCAGGCGGAGAAGCCGGGGGACCGGCCTGACCTGGAGGTGAGCCCCACAGCCTTGCAGTCACACACACGGACACGCATGTGCACCCAGCAGGCACCGAGCGCCTTCTGTCTGCCCCGCCAGTCTCATCCCACCTGCAGCCTCATCTGGCTGCTCAACTGGAATTTGGTGGTTGATCCATTTGGTTTAAGACAAGACCTCGGAGTTTCTTGAGCATTTCTGTTATGAAAGAGTTTGGCTCAGACCTACCAAGGGCTGGATGAATCACTGGGTTTTCTGTGGTCCTGGATACACTGCTTTCTGTACCAGAAATAGCAATTCCAGGCGGGGGGTGGGGGGTGCCCACGTCTGACCCATGTCCGCAGAGCATCATCGCGCTTTGTGAGGAGAGGATGAAGAGCGTGTCCTCCTGCCACCTGTGCCAAAGCCTCTCGGCCGTCGGGAGGAGGGTGCTCTCCATTGAGTCCTTCGGAGCACTCCAAGGTGAGTCCCACATGCGCGTGCGCATGCACACATGCTCATATACACACACGGACATGCACAGAACCATGTACCCATGCGTCCTCTCACACAGACCCATGCACACACACATACACTCACATAGACACGCACACAGACGGGCACATACACACAGGCATGCACATGTTCATATACACACATTCACATGGGTGCACATGTGCAGGCATGCACATGGACACACATACAGGCACACACGTTCAGTCACACAAATGCAGACACAGATATGCATGCTCACACACAAATGCACATGTACACACACACGGGTGCACACATGCTACAGGCATGCACAAGAACGCACAGACGTGCCCTGCAGTTATGCACATTGGTACATAGACACATACATGCACACATGCTCACTGTCACATGCATACAGACATGCACGCCCACATGGGCATGCTCACACTCACACAAACACACACGCAGTCACACATGGGGTGCTGGTCCAGCAGGGAGTGAGCTTAGGGGGAGGCCTGCACCCACTGTTGTGTGAAAACCACAGGCTGCAAAGGGTGACAAGGAGCCGTGCATGTCTAGAGGCGTTCGCAGGGAGGCCTGTGCCCGGGACAGTGTCCCCCGAGGGGCCAGGAGGGTGTCCCCAGAGAGGTAGGGCCTGTTCAGTCCCCTTCCTGTGGGGCATTACTTGTACAGTCATAATAGAAAATAGATGTGCTTTTTCAGTGAAATACTTAGACAGTCCAGGGTTCCCTTAGGAAACTCCTGTGGGAAGCTTTGCCTGGCCTGAGGGAGACAGAGGACCAGAGGCTTTCCAGAGCCTTCCAGAGCTTCATTAATTAGCTGGGATTAGTGACTAACGAGGCTAGGAAGTCACTGGGGATGGTACTGAGGGAGGGGGTGGGTGGCTGGGAGCCTAGGGGAGCAGCCCCATCCCGGGAATCCCTGTACTCGGGGTCTTTTGGGCGGGGGTCTCCAGTCCCTGCTCCCTGCCGTGACCCCGCTTTCCCCGGCACAGATATCAGTGAGAGCGCCTGGAGGGGGAGATTCGCGCCCAGAAGTGTGGGGCCCAGGGGGCAGCCCGGGGACCGTGGCACTGACCCCAAGGCCCCACATGCCCCGCAGGGCCTGCCTGAGGGTGGCCCGGGCAACCTGGAGCAGGAGAGCAACTGGGGTGCTTGCCCCCCGCCCTCAAAGCCTCTGCTCTTGGCACCTGTGAGAAACGGCGAGAGCCTCGACGGGGAGGGGCTGTGCTCAGAGCAACTGGCAGGCCTCCTGCTGGACACCAGGGGTCCCCTGGGCGACCTGGACCATGGCCTGCTCAAAAGAAGCCGCCTGAGGAAGGTGCAGACCTTCCCCCGGCTCCTGGCTGAGGGCCCTGAGGCAGGTGCTCTCTGCCTGTCGCTGACGGGAAGCCAGCTGCCCATATCCGAACTGCTCCCTGCCGACTGCAGGAAGATCTTTCCAGAGGGGAAAAATGGCCTCCTGGGCTTCAAGGCACTGCCCAAGTACAGACTGTGGCCCGAGGAGGGGTCTGAGCCCCCGATGAGCGAGGCACGAGGCCCCGGAAGCCGTGGGGACAAGGGAGCCCTACCGGGGGCCAGTATGGGCAGCAGCACTGGGCTGGGAGGCCCCGGCCAGGGAGGGGCGGCTGGCACCCCAGGACTGCCAGAGGAAGAGGGGCCCTCACAGCCAGCCAAGGCAACATCCTGCCCCAGCCAGGGCCCTGCAGAAGAGAACCCCCCAGCCTGCTCCCTGGACCTTCGAGACGCAGGCAGAGACACCGGGGCTCCCTGCAGCTCTGCGGGTGTTCCAGAAGAAGTGGGGCAGCCAGGAAGCACAGCCACGGAGCAGGTGGGTGGCCCGATTTCCTGCTGGGGGCACACTACGCTCCTCTTCTGCCATGCCCCATGTGGTACTGATAATTTAGCCCAAGAAGGTCGCTGTGTCCCCAGCTCTTCTCAATAACCGAGATGTTCCAGGGAGCTGCCGGGTTTTGAAGGAAGCTGTGAACACAGCCCGGGCCTGCTGTCCCCCACAGCCTGGGCGTGCTGTCTTCCACAGCCTGGGCGTGTTGTCTCCCACAGCCTCCCTGGGGCTGTGGCCTCCCGGGGGGCAGTACTAGTCCCAGACACAGCCTACAGCCACCCCTCCATCCACCAGGCAGTGACGTCAATGCCCACCCGTCATGAGCAGGCATGCCCGGCAGGGTTTTTCTTTTCTTGCTAGAAGAGGGGAGTGGGAACAGCCCCCCAGGACCCCGGCCCAGCAGCCCCCACCCCAGCAGGGCTATTTCAGGGCCTTGGTTTTCTGCCTGCGGGGGCTGGTCCTGACTCCCTGCGTTCCTACACCAGTGTCCCAGTGGGCATAAGTGGGCTTCGGGCCCCGCCCACCAGCCCCTGGCCCCAAAGTAGGGAAAAAGCAGGGGCTTCAGGTCTTCCTCTTTGGGTTCTTTTAAAAGTTAGAGCCACAAGCGTACGTCGAGACTATTCACGGCCAGGCTGGGTGTCAGAGCCACCAAGAAGTGCCTGTGCCCAGTTCCTAGCTGCTCGGCCGTGGGCTCGCCACCACTGCCAGGTCTCTACAGCTCACTGGAGCAGATGAGCCCTCACCGGGATGGACAGACCTTTGCTGGGCAGAGAAATCCACCCATCACTGTGTCATTCCTTCGTCCTAAGAGTTTGTGAGCTGCCTGAGGGCACAGCCCAGCCCTTGGGCCCCGCATGGCCTACAAGTGGGGTCAGGGTCCCGAAGTCCAGGCAGCACTCAGCAGCCCCGGCACTGCTCCCCTGCTCCACCCTGAGGGGGTTAGGGCTTGCCCAGAGCTGGGGTGGAGAGTAAAGCCAGCCCCCTGCCCAGAGCTTCACTGCGGGACACAGCCCAGGACCTCCAAGCTCAGTGCTGGGACACCCCACAGCCCCACGCACAACAGCCGTGCTAAAGGCTCGGCAAGGAGTGAGCCAGCCTTCAGACACGGGGCCAGCAGGCACAGCACTGACACTCTTACTGGACAACCCCCTGGGTGGGGCGGGGGGGGCACTGACTGGCAGGGAGCCCAGGAAGAGCTGTGCCCCCAGTGGGCCATGGAGGGGGTTGAGGGAAGGATGCTAGTCTCTGGAGCCTTCCACTAAAGCATGCAATTGGGCATCCCTAGCCTGGTGGCCTCAGAATGAAGAGCCGAGATCTGGCTTCTTCCAGCCAGTGGTGCTCCAGGGCAGGGGGCATGCTGTGGGAGGCCTGTTCCTCTCCAGCAGTGTGTGATGGGGCCGCCCTGTCCTGACCACATCCCTTCCTCCCCACACAGTGGATGTCCCTGCAGGACCTCCTGGTGAAGCTCGGCCGGCCCTTCCGGGAATACGAGCTCTGGGCACTGTGCCACGAGAGCCTCCAAGCCCTGCAGACTTACGTCGAGTTCCCAGGTAGCCACCCTCGCCCGTCCCCAGCGCCGCCACGGCCGATGGACTGCGGGGCCCAGCGGCCTGTGAGAGAGACGCTGAGTTCACTGAACATGGCCCAGGTGGTCAGTGCAGACCTCAGGGCCGTGGGGGTGTCGGAGGGGCTTGGGGCAGAAGCTTTAACCTCCTTTAACCAAGCAACCCCTGCTGAAAGGAGGGGGCCACAGACGCTCTGGCCATGCAGTCCCAACAGGGTAGCATCGTCCCCAAGGAGATGAACATTGATTCTGGGGGGAAGAGGGGAATCTTAGATACCACAGTGATTCGTGGTCCTCGAAGTTCTGCCCCACGGGACACCCTAACAGATTTTATACAAGATGGGGTGAGGAGGGGTGGGGCAGAGAACAGTGTCCACAGGGCTACTGGGGAGGGGAGCAGTTATCAGAGACACTGCTGTCAGGTCACCTGGTCCCCCACTGCACTGCCCCTTGACTCAGGATGGGGTCTGTGACCTCTCAGCCTCCCCCAGGCCCCACCTTGTCCGTGGGTCAGCCATCTCCCCAGCTCCCCTGGTCTTGGTTCAGTGCATTTTCACTTAGAACTCAGAGCACCCGCCAGTCGGTGTGGCCAAGTAGCATCCACCACTGCCTCGGCTGCTGGGAGGGGCGGCTCAGAGGGTTCTCCCTGTGCTTTGGGACAGACGAGGAGGGGGCTGGAGCCTGCTTCATGACCTGGCATTGTCCAGGGACTTGAAGTCTTGCAACCCTGGGGGTAACACTGGTGAGCTATGAGGGGACTGGGCAGTGTGCCCACCTGCCCAGGCCTGCCTCATGTGACAGGGAGGCTGAGAGGAGCCCCTCCTCTTGATCGGGCAGTATGGCCCTCCAGAGAGCGGCCCTCGGAGCTGGCGGCAGGTGGGTCCTGTTGTGCCGCTGCCTGCTGAGGTGTTCGCCTCTGATACCACACTGTCCTGCAGCCTACCTGTGCCTGGACTCCGTGCTGGTCGCCGAGGATGGCACAGTGCTCTTTGGGGCACCCCCTGCGGACGGTGCGTATGAGGCTCACCAAGGGCTGCGCTTGGCGTGAGTTTGGTGCTGCCGATGGCAAAACTAATCCAGGTCTGGGGTTTTCTGTCTCAGGTGCTTACAATTCATTTTTCGTGGCTCCTGAGGTCGCAGAGGAGAAGCTGGTGACGGAAAAGGTAACCAGACCTCCTCCACACTCCTGCCAAACCCTGGGCCTGCAATCCTTATACCCAAGCTCGTCCCACTCCCACCCCTCCTGTCTAAGAGGGAAAAAGAGGAGGGATGGGCATGGTGTTGGGACCCAGTGGGATTGTGGCAGGCCCCTGAAGGGCACCACACATGCCCAGCACCTCGGCTCTGGCCAGTGAGATGGCTGCAGGCAATGTCCACCAGTAGACATTGCCTCAGAGGGTCCCAGGGGACATGGTGAGGCAGTGGCTGCCGCAACAGTCCTCTGCGTGAACAGTTGGAAGTAGTGCTGCATGGGCTGCCTGTCCTGGTTTGTGGGAGCCAACAGCAGTCATTACAAAAAAAAACAATACCCTTGAGTCTATTCCAACTCATAGCAACCCTATAGGACAGAGTCGCCCCATAGGGTTTCCACAGCTGTAAATCTCTATGGAAGCAGATTGCCACATCTTTCTCCCACAGAGCAGCTGGTGGGTTAGAACCACCAACCTTTCAGTTAGCAGTTGAGTGCTTAACCACTGTGTCACCAGGGCTCCTTCAGTCGTTAGAAAACTATCATTAAATTAAGTTATACAAACTCACAATTAAATTATACTCAAAACCAAGCAGAGTTTCCACTTCCAGAAAGAGGAGTAGACATACTATCCCTATTCCTTCTGCTAAGTACAACTGAAAACCTGCACAGTGTACATAAACAAACGTGAGGAGACTCTGAAAGGTGGAGAGAAGAAGGCAAACCCCCTATGGACCTCAGGATAGAAGAACGACACAGTGATGAGGCCGCTGGCTTTCTTTTTGTCTCAGACATCCCAGATTTGGGGCTGAAGAAGCCAGCAAATTAGAAACACCAATTGCTGCAGACAAAAAAGCCCAACAGAAACCAGCTCCCTGCAGCCAAAGGACCAGGAAAGGGGTGGCCCAGCAAGACAGAAAACCCTCAGACAGTAACCACTCACTTCAGCCAAACACCACGGAAAAACAGCCCCACCCACACCAGCAAAGGCAGAGTGGGGAGCATAGACTTTTACCCTCTCCCAGCTGTAATAAGGCACCTCGACTCACTCGCTGGGGTGCTGTCAGAGAAGGCTGAGCAGAGGGCCAGGACTTTTGTCCCCACCAGGTGGTAATAAGGATATCACTCCCCAGTGGCAGCGGAGACCACACAGGGAGCCTGAACTTCTACTCTCACCTGTTGGTAAAAAGGCACCCCAACTCCCCCACTGAGTGGTATCAGAGGAGGCCAAGTGGAGAGTCAGGACTCTCACCACCACCACTTGGTGGTAATGAGCCCACCTTCATCTCCCACAGTGTCGTCAGAGCCATGTGGGGTGCAATAAGGAGGCCACCTACCACCCTCAGCCAGGAAGGTATCAGTGGAAGCATAATGGGGAACCAGAACTTCTACCCTTGTCCAGCAATAATGAGGAGTCCCCCTCCTCAAGTGTCAACAGAGAAAACCTGGACTTCAATCCCCACCTGGCAGGAATGAGATGGCACCCTCCCTTCCCCTGCCAAGATGATATCAGAGAAAGCCAGCTAAAACAGGAAGTTTAAATAAGATCCAGAATCTTATAACATAATTTTAAAAATGTCCAGATTTCAATAAAAGATCACTCATTATACCAAGAACCAGGAAGATCTCAAAATGAATGAAAAAGATATCAATATATGCCAACACTGAGATGACAGAGATGTTAAAAATAACTGAAATTTTAAAGCAGCCATCATAATAATACCTTAACAAATAATTATGATCATATTTGAAATAAATGAAAACATAATCTCAGCAAGGAAAGAGAAGATAAAAAGAAGAAGCAAATTGAAATTTTAGAACTGAAAAATACAATAACTGAAATTTAAAAAAAATTCAGTGGATGGGCTTAATAGTAAATGAAGGGGTAAGAAGAAAGAATAAGTGAGTTTAAAGATAGATCAGTAGAAATTACCTAATCTGAACAACAGGAAGAAATTAGGCTGAAAAAAAAAATTAAGCAGAACCTCAGGGATCTGTGGGATAGTAACAAAAGATCTAATATTTATATCTTCAGAGTCCTGGAAGAAGAGGAAAAAGATGGTGAGTCAGAAAAAATATTCAAAGAAATAATGGCTGAAAACTTCCCAATTATGGAAATGAACATAAACCTAAAGATTTCAGAAGCTGAGGAAACCCAAAGAAATCAACACCAAAACACATCAATCAAACCTTTCAAAAAGCTAAAGACAAAAATTCTTGAGAGTAGCAAGAGAGAAACAGCACCTTACATATAGGGGAAAAAAAGTCAAATGGCAGTGTATTTCTTATCAGAAACCTTAGAAGGAAGTGGCAATACTTTTCAAGTGCTGCAAGAAGTGTCAACCCAGAATTCTATATCCTTCAGGAATCAAGGGAAAGTTAAGACTTTCTCAGATAAAGAAAAACTAAGAAAATTTGTCACAACAGACCCACCTTAAAAGAATGGCTAAAGAGGTTCTGTAAACAAAAGGGAAACAATAAAAGAAGGAATCTTAGAATGTCAGGGAAGAAAAAAAGACATGCTAAGAAACAATATGAATAAATGCAATAGATTTCCCATCACCTCTTTAGTTTTCTAAATTGATGATGAAGTAAAATTTATAACTGTTCAATGTTGTTTTAAATGTATACAGAGGATATATTTAAGACCATTATGTTAAGAATGGGAGAGAGTAAAAACCCATCCATGGGCATCGGGTCAATTCTGACTCCTAGTGACCCTACTGGACAGAGCAGAACCGCCCCCATAGGGTTTCCAAGGCTGTAAATCATTACAGGAGCAGATTGCTGAATCTTTCTCCTGAAGAGCAGCTGGTGGGTTCGAATCATCGAGCTTTTGGTTAGCAACCAAGCACTTAACCACTGTGCCACCAGGGCTCCTTATGAATGGGAAAGAGTAAAGGGATGTAAATGGAGGTAAAGTTTGCATACTTTACTTGAACTGGGAAAATGACCACACCTGTAGACTGTGATAATCTATGTAGATGTAGTGTAACACCTAGAAAAAACAAACCTGTTGCTGTCGAGTTGATTCCAACTCAGAGTAACCCTATAGGACAGAGTAGAATGCCCCATAGGGTTTCCAAGGAGCAGCTGGTGGGTTAGAACTGCTTACCATTTGGTTAGCAGCTGAGCTCTTAACCCCTGTGTCACCACGGCTCTAAGTAACACCTTGAGCAACCACTAAAAAAAGCTATAAAAAGAGATACACTCACAAACACTATACATAAAGCAAAATAGAGTACTAAAAAAATGTCCAAGTAACCCATATGAAAGCAGAGAAACAAAAAACAGAGACAACAAACAGAAAATAAAAAAATGTCAGACTTAAGCTCTAACATATTAATAATTACATTAAATGTAAATGACCTAAATACACCAATTAAAAGACAGAGAATGGCAGGGTGGATTTTAAAAAATGACACAAATATATTCTATCTCTAAAGAACTCATTTTAAATATAGCAATATAAGCAGGTTGAAAGTTAAAGGATAGAAAAAGATAGATCATGTAACATTAATCAAAAGAAAGCAGGAGTGACTATACAAATATTGGATAAAGTAGACTTCAAAGAAACTACCAAAGACAGAGAGAGACATTGTATAAAGATTAAAAAGTCAATCCTCAAAGAAGACATAGCTATCTTAAATGTTTACCTTCCAAACAACAGAGTTGCAACATAAATAAAGCAAAACTGATAAAATTGAAAGTAAAATATAGACAAGTCCACAATCATAGTCGGAGTTTCAACACTTGATAGAACAACTAGACAGAAAGCCAGGAAGGATACAGAAGAATTCAACAACACCATCAACCAACAGTATATAATCAACATTTAAAAAACACTCCACCAAACAACAGCAGAATATACATTCTTTTCAAGTGCCCACACAACATATACCAAGATAGACCATGTCTGGGGCCATTAAAAAAAAAAAACCTTAACAAATTTAATAGAAATTCATACAGAGCGCATTCTCTAACCACAATAACAGAAGCCAGTAACAGAAGATAACAGGAAAATTTCCAAACACTTGGAAATTAAACAACACAGTTTTAAATAATCCATGGGTCAAGGAGGAAGTCTCAAGGGGAATTTAAAAAAAAAAATTTTAATTGAATGAAAATACAATATATCAAAACCTGTGAGACACAGCTAACACAGTGCTGAGAAAGAAATTTATAGCACTAAACACATACTTAGGAAGAGAGGAAAAGTCTCAAATTAATCATTTAAGTTCCCACCTCAAGAACCTAGAAAAAGAAGAGCAAAATAAACCTAAAACAAACAGAAGGAAGGAAATAATAAAGATGAGAGAAGAAATCTATGAAAATGAGAATAGAACAAAATCAGTGAAACAAAACTGGTTCTTGGTTCTTGGAAAATATCAATAAATCTGACAAACTTCTAGCAAGACTAACAAAGCAAAGAGAAAGACACAAATTACCAATACCAGGAGTGACACAGGGATATCATTACAGACCCTGCAGACATCAAAAGGATCATAAGGGAATGCTACAAACAGTTCTACACACATAAATTTGATAACTTACACAAAATAGACCAATTCCTTGAAAAACTCAAATTACCACAACTCAACCAATACAGATATTATTACTATACTATTATCACCAACACTAAGGTCAAAGATGAAGAAACTGAAGATTTTTACCAACTTCTGCAGTCTGAAACTGATTGAACATGCAACCAAGATGCACTGATAATTACTAGAGATTGGAATGCGAAAGTTGGAAACAAGAAGAAGCATCAGTAGTTGGAAAATATGGCCTTGGTGATAGAAACGATGCTGAAGACCGCATGACAGAATTTTGCAAGACCAATGACTTTTTCATTGCAAACACCTTTTTTCAACAACATAAACAGTGACTATATACATGGACCTCGCCAGATGGAATACTCAGGAATCAAATCGACTGCATCTGTGGAAAGAGACAATAGAAAATCTCAATATCATCAGTCAAAACAAGGCCAGGAGCTGACTGTGGAACAGACCATCAGTTGCTCATATGCAAGTTCAAGTTGAAGTTGAAGAAAGTTATAACAAGTCTACGAGAGCCGAAGTGTGACCTTGAGTATATCCCACCTGAATTTAGAGACCGTCACAAGAATAGATTTGATGCGTTGAACATCAGCGACCAAAGACCAGACGGGTTGTGGAATGACATCAAGGACATCATACATGAAGAAAGCAAGGGGTCATTAAAAAGACAGGAAAGAAAGAAAAGACCAAAATGTACTCTGGAAGAGACTCTGAAACTTGCCCTTGAACACTGAGTAGCTAAAGCAAAAGGAAGAAATGATGAAGTAAAAGAGCTGAACAAAAGATTTCAATGGGCAGCTTGGGAAGACAAAGTAAAATATTATGACATGTGCAAAGACCTGGAGTTAGAAAACCAAAAGGGAAGAACACGCTCAGTATTTCTCAAGCTGAAAGAACTGAAGAAAAAATTCAAGCCTCAAGTTGCCGTACTGAAGGATTCTACGGGGAAAATATTAAATGACACAGGAAGCATCAAAAGAAGATGGAAGGAACACACAGAGTCACTGTACCAAAAAGAATTGGTCAACATTCAACCATTTCAGGAGGCAGCATATGATCAGGAACTAATGGTACTGAAGGAAGAGGTCCAAGCTGCAATGAAGGCATTGGTGAAAAACAAGGCTCCAGGAATTGACGAGATACCAACTGAGATGTTTCAACAAAGTGATGCAGCACTGAAAGTGCTCACTCATCTAGGCCAAGAAATTTGGAAGACAGCTACCTGGCCAACCGACTGGAAGAGATCCATATTTATGCCTATTCCCAAGAAAAGTGATCCAACCAAATGCAGAAATTATCTAACAATATTGTTAATATCTGTCTTAGTCACCTAGTGCTGCTGTAACAGAAATACCACAAGTGGATGGCTTTAACAAACAGAAGTCTATTCTCTCACAGTCTGGTAGGCTAGAAGTCCAAATTCAGGGCGTCCGCTCCAGGGGAAGGCTTTCTCTGTTGGCTCTAGAGAAATGTCCCTGTCATCAGTCTTCCCCTGGACTAGGAGCTTCTCTGAGCAGGAACTCGGGGTCCAAAGGATACACTCTGCTCTCAGCGCTGTTTTCCTGGTGGTTTGAGGGCCCCCTGTCTCTCTGCTTGCTTCTCTCTTTTATATCTAGGAAGAGATTGGCTCAAGACAGTCCAATCTTGTAGACTGAGTCATGCCTCATTAACATAACTGCCACCTATCCCACCTCATTAAAATCATAGAGGGAGGATTTACAACACATAGGAAAATCACATCAGATGACAAAATGGTAGTCAGTCACACAATTCTGGGAATCATGGTCTAGCCAAATTGATACACATATTTTGGGGAGACATAATTCAATCCATGACAATATCACATGCAAGTAACATTTTGCTGAAGATCATTCAAAAGAGGCTGCAGCAATACAAAAACAGGGAACTGCCAGAAATTCAAGCCAGATTCATAAGAGGACATGGAACGAGGGATATCATTGCTGATGTCAGATGGATACTGGCTGAAAGCAGAGAACACCAGAAAGATGTTTACCTGTGTTTTACTGACTATGCAAAGGCTTTTGACTGCATGCATCATAACAAATTATGGATAACATTTTGAAGAATGGGAATTACAGAACACTTAATTGTGCTCATGAAGAACCTGTACATAGATCAAGAGGCAGTCGTTTGAACAGAAGAAGGGGATACTGCATGGTGCTTCAGAGTTGTATCCTTTCACCATACCTATTCAATCTGTATGCTGAGCATATAATCCGAAAAGCTGGACTATATGAGGAAGAACGGGGTATCAGGATTGGAGGAAGACTAATTAACAACCTGTGATATGCAGATGACACAACCTTGCTTGCTGAAAGCACAAAGGACTTGAAGCACTTACTGGTGAAGATCAAAGACTACAGCCTTCAGTGTGGATTGTACCTCAATATAAAGAAAACAAAAATCTTCACAACTGGACCAATAAGCAACATAATGATAAACGGAGAAAAGATTGAAGTTGTCAAGGATTTCATTTTACGTGGATACACAATCAGCACCCATGGAAGCAGCAGTCAAGAAATCAAAAGACGCATTGCATTGGGCCAATCTGCTGCAAAAGACCCCTTTAAAGTGTTAAAAAGCCAAGACATCACCTTGAGGACTAAGGTGCGCCTGACCCAAGCCATGGTGTTTTCAGTGGCCTCATATGCATGTGAAAGCTAGAAGATGAATAAGAAAGACCCAAGAAGAGTTAATGCCTTTGAATTGTGGTGTTGGCAAAGAATATTGAATATACCATGGACTGCCAAAAGAACGAACAAATCTGTCTTGGAAGAAGTACAACCAGAATGCTCCTTAAAAGCAAAGATGGCAAGATTACATCTCACATACTTTGGACATGTTATTAGGAGGGATCAGTCCCTGAAGAAGGACATCATGCTTGGTAGACTAGAGGGTCAGCAAAAGAGGAAGACCTTCAACTAGATGGATTGACACAGTGGCTGCAACAATGGCCTCAAGCGTAACAGTTGTGAGGATGGCGCAGGACCAGGCAGTGTTTCTTTCTGTTGTACATAGGGACGCTATGAATTGGAACTGATTCGACAGCACCTAACAACAACAACACCCAATATGAAATAGGTCACTTGAATAGCCCATAGCTATTAAGGAAATTGAATTTATAATTTAAAACCTCCCCAAAGAGAAATCACTAGGCCCAGAGCGTTTCACTGCAGAATTCTACCAAATGTTTAAAGAAGTAACACCAATTCTACACAATCACTTCCAAAAAACAGAAAGGAAATACTTCCCAATTCGGTTCATGAAATTAGTTTTACCCTGATACCAAACCCAGACAAAGAGTACAAAAACAAACACAGCTACAGATATTGCAACATCCCTCACGAATATAGATGCAGAAGCATGACTGAGCCCTCAGCCCGGCTGTCCCCTTTTGTTCGCCTTACATGAGGCAATGACTTGGGGAGCGTGAGGGAACCAGTCGGTTCACACCCCGCTTTACACCCCACCCAAACGGCCCATCCTCTGGCTGGGATCCCTGTGAACCAGTGGTGTGCTGGTAGAGCTCAACAACCAGCTCTGTGAGCAAAAGTGTGTACCTCTAGGGACACACATACACTTATTACAAATTTAACTAACACCGTGGATGGGTAGCACACAACTGACAAGTAATAATAAAAGGTACACTGCTCTTTGTAGAACACCCCATAGAGCCAGCTGATTCTTATAGGAAGCTGTCCTTGACTTCTGCCCAACCGTCTATCCACCATCCACCGATGACGAATGGGTGTGGCTTTGAGGTCAATGCTGGTAGATATTTTTATCTCAGTAAGATGAAATGAAACAACAAAACACCTGGGAACTTCACTCGTTCTGAGCAACATTCTAAGACAATAGTTGTTGAATACTGGAAGAATATTTCTTCGAGTTTTTGTGCTATTTACAATGTAACAGCTACAGACATGATGTGCTTTTAAATTTAATCTGCATTATAACATGGTGTCCATCACTTCATTAAGTCAATCCACAAAACAATCAAGCCCATATTTGTGGCATTGACCGATTTCCACAGTATAACTATTCCCATGACTGAATCACCTGGGTCCTTGTTAAACATGACAGATTCCCAGGCCGTGTCCTGGGTTCTGGTGCAGAAAGTAGGGGGGGTGGAGGAGGAGACTGAAGACCCCTCCCACGGTGGACAATCTCACTATGTGTGTCCGAGGAGCCACTCTGCGGGGGCTATGCCCGGTGTCCCCCTCCCCCGGGGACACCCTGGGGCAGGGCAGCATCTGCTGGGTGTGGCTGGCCCCGCGGTGCCTCCAACACCCTCTCCCCACTCACCCAGGCCTCAGTGTATTGTGTGGCCGCCGTTCTGTGGACCGCAGCCAAGTTCAGTGTGCCCCGCGACCACAAGCTGGCCCTGCCGCGCAGGCTCAAGGCCCTCCTGTTGGACATGGCCAGATGCAGCGCCCGGGAGCGGCTGTCTGCGGCCGAGGCCATCAAGGTAACTGCACTGTGCCCACACCACGATGGTCCCAAGGCCTGGGGCGGTGAGCCTCCATTGCTGAGCTGGGCATGCAAGGCTTGGGGGAGCTGGGATGCAGGTTTAGCACCTGAGCCGTTGGACGGGGGAGGGTGGGCTTCATTTTCTCAGCAGCACTGCTCAGGCTGCCCTTTCTCTCCAAAGCTTCCTCCTGGCTGAGAGCGAGGAGGGGGTGCCCAGAGCCAAGAACTGGACAGCTAGCCTGAGACCCCGCCAGGAGCCCTGATTTCCCCTCCCCACCCGAGGGCCCTTCCGAGCCTTGCATCCTTAGCTCATGGATCAGGCGTCGCTTCTCCCCACCTGTCTTTCCCTGCTGGGATGTGGGCCCCAGGCTGGGGGATCCAGTTGCAGCTGGGTCTTGACTACCCCCTAGAGGGTCCCCAGCCCACCTCTAGCAAGTAGAAGCAGGAGACAGAGCAGGGTGGACCCCATAGTGTTGGGATGGGAGGAGAAGCCCTGTGCAGATGGTGAGAAGATGGGCTTTGGGGGCAGGGGTCAGGTTCAGCCTCCCCACCCAACCACTCTGTGGCCTGGGCCAGGTGCTCACCTCTCTGGCCTTGGTGGCTCCGTCAGGTGAGGATAACATCTAACGGGGTTCCCACCATGAAAGGGTGCAAAGTGTGTGTGAGAGCTCCTTCCATGTTCACTAAACAAGACTCTTGTCTTCCCCGCACCACAGCACCCACAATCCTGAGTGAAAAGAGTGCTCCACAGTAACATTTTGTCCCAAATATCAGAATGCTTGGCCCTTCGGACAGTCAGTGCCAGGGCCATTGGCCTGCCCCATGCCCACCACACCTCGAGGGCACAGAGCCACAGGTGGGGGTGACAGACGCCTGGCCTCACCGTGCGGGGCAGGGGAAAGAGCAGCCACACTCACGCTGACCTTGTTGCTGCCACCACCTGGCTGAGCAGGTCCCTGGGGGACCTCCTGCCTGTCTGATTACAGCTCGTTGCAGCCATCTGCCCAGTTCTCTCGTTTATCAGGGTGTAATTTCGGGAGCATTTTGTGTGTGCGTGTGTGTGAGAGAGAACGCTCATGCATGCTCACATGCACACTGACGGATCCTGACCCGATTCAGCCAGGGTTTTATAACGTCACCCTTTCCGTAGTTCTTCAAGGGGCCGGCCAGAGATGCTCTGTGTTCCTCCTGTCTCTTATCTTCCATGAGTGACAACCGGGGCAGACCTCCGGGCACCACCCCCGCCTGTCCCCTCTGCAGTAGCCGTCCGCAATGACAGGTCCATCAGGCTCACCAGCCAGCTGTGGGGGAGGAGACGGGCAGTGTTTTGTTCAGTTTTTATCCCCAGGTTGAAGACAGGCTTAAAGAGCACATGCATGGATGCAGAAATTCACACCCAGCCGCCCAAGGCCTAGGGCGCACCTGGGCGCCTAGAGCAAGGCACCCACAGGCTCTTCTGTAAGGGAGGCATGGCTCTCCTTGTCCTGCCAGCCTCGGTAGGGTGTCCTCCTAGAGCTTGGCGGTATCCACACACACACCCTCCCCCGCTGGCCGCACTGGCCGGAACCTGAGTCGCCCTGTCTCACACCCGTGCCAGCTGTTCACTGTTTCCTGTTTTCAGATGTGCACCAGCTACCTCCTTCAGCGAGGTATGGACAGCAAGAAGATCTTAGCCCACCTGAGTGCATCTACCTGTAAGGTAAGATGGGGGTTCCCGTTAGGATAAGGCTTCAGGTTTTAAAGTGTTCGCTGTAGCATTTATGTGGCATTCGGGGGAAAGCTGAGAATGATGACTCGTCCTTGCTTCTTAGCTTAGCCCTGGGAGTGGGGGGCGGGCAGGAGTCAGCTCTCAGGGATGCCATCTGATCTCCTGGGTCCTTAGGGCTACTGATGTTCAGCACAGTTTACAGACTGCCTGTCGGCCTTCCTGGTCCTGAGGGCTGGGCCGGCGCGGGGCAGGAGTGGTAATGGTGTCCTGAAGCACCGGCAGGGTCATGCCCCCCGGCACCTGGCACCTCCCCCATCAAGCATCTGGGAGTTGGGGTTCTGAGTAACACGAGGTCTCAGCCGCGGCATCACCGTCCCATGCCCTAGAAACCAGCCAGAAACGGCTTGGATTTGTTGGCGAAGCACGTACCGAAGACTCCTAATCCGAGAAAACAGGAGCCTGCAGGCCCGCCCCAGCCCCCTGAGCTGCAGGCCCGCCCCCAGCCCCCAGAGCGCGCCCTGCTTAGTATGAGGGGTGCAGGGAAGAGGTGCTGCTGGGGCGCGAAGGCACCGCGTGCGGTGGAGCGAGCCTCCCCGCCTTGGCCCGCAGGAGCTCTGTATCCGTGAACGCAGTGCTAACAGAATACATCTGCCCCAGGTTTACCAGGAGGAAGAAACCATCAGTCTCCAAAATGCTGTCTTGGTGGTTGACCTGGAGCTGGATGTGGTGTCCCCTCCCGAGCCCAGCCCAGGTGGGGTCCCAGGCCACCCTCCTCCTTCGGGCCCAGACACCGGCCCCGCTGCCCCCACCCGTGTGCACGTGAGCAGCCCTGAGGGGGCACCCAGGGCAGCATGTCCAGACCTCAACAGCCGGTTTCATCTCTCTGTCCGTGGACACCAAGTGGGTCAGGCTGTGTCCCAAATGTCCCTGCCCCACCGCGCTCGTGCTCTCTTGCACCAACCTGGTCCAGTCCGCCCGTGCAAGGTCCCGGCGCCCGCCCCCATTCCCTGCAGCGGGTGGAAGGCCCCTCCTTCCTCCCCAGCAGGTCCATGGGAGCCCCCTTGCCTATGCGTGCTCTTTCTGGACTTTTCCATCTCTACAAAAAAGAAAAAAAAACCCAGTGCCTTCAAATCGTTCTGACTCATAGCGACCCCACAGCGACAGAGTAGAACTTCCCCGTAGGGTTTCCAAGGTTGTAACGGTTATGGAAGCAGACTGCCACATCTTTGTCCCCCAGACTGTCTCGTGGGTTCTGGTCAGCAGCCAAGCGCTTAACCACTGCACCGCCAGGGTCCTTGTCATCACCGCAGCCTTCCCTAAATGCAGATCCCTCTCCCTTCCAGCCCCTGAGCCCCCGGCCTCTCTGACCCAATGCCACCCCTGGGTGCTCCCCCTTCCCCCCAGCTCCCTAGACACTCCCTCACTACCCCTCTCTGGGACGTCACCCCTGGGGAAGGTGCCATCTGGAAGACAGCCCCATTCCAGGCATCGCCGAGGTCTCTGGCACAGAGGAAGCACTAGGGGTTGTGGGGGGTGGGGAGGGAGGTGTTGGGGCTGTGACCGTCCCGCAAGGGCGTCCTGACCGTGGCCCGCCCCCAGGCTTCGTGCCCGTCAGCAGAGACGCCAGGCTGGCCGCCGCGCAAGGACCTGTGCCCGGCAAGCTCGCCTCCCGCACAGAAGCCACGGAGCTGCCAGCGGCGTTCACCTCCGCGGCCACGCACTTCAAACCGATCGTGTTCGAGCAGGACACGGATGCTGCTGCGTGAGTGCCGCCACAAGGCTGGGGGGTGCAGGGGCGCAGGGCCCCCCTGAGTGCTCTGCCTCTTGTCCCCGCAGGGACGAGCTTGCTGTGGCCCTTGGACCCGCCGAGAGGCCCGAGGAGAGGAGAGGCAAGGAGGTGGGCAGGGGGACGCTGGCTCCTGAAGCCCTTGGGGCCGCTGCCAGCGCCAAGACGCCCGAGAGGCCGGCGTTGACTGCCGAGCCGCAGGACGCAGCCTCAGAGAAGCTCGGAGAGTCTGCCGTGGAGCGCCCCTGCCCTGCAACCCCTGTCCCCCCACACCGGCCAGCAGAGGCCGCATCCTCGAAGACCCTGAGCTCCCCGGTCTGCGCTTCTCCACCCGCCCAGCCCCGGAAGGCACAGGTCCAGGCAGAGCAGAGGTCCGAGGAGCCAGTCCTGCTGGGGGCCACTTCCGGGGTCCTCGCGCCCGCTCCCCTCGGGGCCCCCGCGGCCAACTACGGCCCACACCGCCTGTCCAAGACACCCAGGGGCACGGTCACCGAGCGCCCAGACCAGGAACTCGAGGGTCCCCGATGGGCAGCACAGGCCAGTCCAAACGGCCCCCGGGGAACATCCAGCAGAGAGCGGCCCAGGCCGGCCGACAGCAAGCTGTGCCCCTCAGGCGCAGACACCTCACCCCTGCAGAGGAGGACAGCCTGTCCCTCGCTGCAGGAAGCTATGCGCCTCATCCAGGAAGAGTTTGCCTCCGATGGTTACCTGGACAACGGACTGGAGGCCTTAATCATGGGTGCGTGGGCACCAGGACCCCAAGGAGACCCAGGACCAAGGAGGGGTGCAGGGCGGAGCCCCAAGTCCAGGGACTGGCGTGGACAAGACTATGGAGGGGAGTGGGGTGGGGGTCACGGCCAGGTGCGTGGCGTGGAGCACAGCCCGAGGACCTGGAAGGAGGAGCGGCAGAGCCAAGAATCCCAGCCAAGACCCTGGTCACTCATGTCTCTCTGCCTGCGGATGATCTCTCAGGAGTTAGAGCTCAGCCCCCAGGGCTTGACCAGCAGACGTAGGGGATTCCCAGAGCAGGGGGCCCCCCTCCAAGGGTCCTAGAGACCAGCTGCTCCCCTCCCCTCCAGCCACCCCTCAGCCCTTCTCAATGTCCACCCCTCTCCCCAGAGCCTATCACTGTGCTCCCCACCCCCAGGCCAAAGCCCAGCTCCCTCCCTGCTGCCCGCCCCCCAGGCCAGAGCCCGGCTCCCTCCCTGCTGCCCGCCCCCTACCCAGAGCTCCCCTCCCCACCCCGCTCCAGCTCAGGAGACCAGAGCCCTGAGGTGGGGGGGTGGGGGGCAATACCAACCTCGGCTTCAGTCGCGACCTGAACAGCGAGCTGACCCAGAAAACCCCTCCCCACGTTGTAAACTGCGCCGCGTGTTTTTGAAACCAGGCGAATATGTTCATGCCCTGAAAGACCTCACCTACGCCACTTTCTGCGGCGCCATATCAGAGAAGTTCTGCGACCTCTACTGGGACGAGACGCTACTGCAAAACCTGTTCAAGGTGGTGAACGGGGCGACGTCGCCCTCTGACAGGTGGGCACCCCTCCCTGCAGCACCCAGGAGAGCCAGCCCCGTCTGCCTGGGCCCACGTCTCGGCCCTCCCCTCAGTGTCCACCTTGACCATCAGACGGGCTGCCCACGGGGGTCTCGATCAGCCCTGCTTCCCACAGCTTTCCCAGGTTCCTTCTGGGAAGAAGAAAAGAGGCTCCTGGGGGACAGTGGGGGAGGCCCAGCCAGGCCACAACCCACTGAGAAGGGCCATCTAGGCCACTTCCCAAGAAACTAAGGACACCCCCCCTCTGCCGGAGTCCACCTCAGCCGTCCTGGGTGATTCCCGAGCATCTGCCGCCGGCAGGGAGGGCCTCCTTGGGCAGCAGCAGACGGCTCAGGCTGGAGGACGCTGCTGAATGACCGTGTGCCCTGAGGATGTGTTGAAGCACCTGGGCACTGGCAAGTGTCATGTGGGTGAGACTGGGAGGTCCCTCAGCAAGCCTCACGTGTCCCTCTTGATCTCCACTGTTTCCAGGGAGGCCGCACAGCAGCCCGAGGCAGAAGTCGAAGCTGGTGCGCCCAGCAGCTGCTCCCCGTCCAGCAGAAGACACTCAGGGCCCAGGCTCGGTAGGAGAAGGCGCCATAGAGAGGGGGGAGTCCTCTTTCAGGAGGGCATGTTGGTGAGGGGCCTGAGAGGCAGGCCGGCGCTCCTTCCTGGAACCACCCACAGCTGGCTGGTCCAGACAGAGCTTTGCAAGCATCTTTCCCAGAACTCAGCACCATCCAAGGCCTCCTCCTGCCAGCCCAGGATGCCAGCACAGCTGAGGACCTTGTCATTTCCAGAGGTCCAGGCTGGAGACATCCAGAGCGGGCTGGAGAGGGCAGGATCTGGGCTTTTCAGTTGCTTGGAAACCAGGGATACGTAAAGGACACCGAGTTCCTACTCAGGCAAAGCAGGAGCTGGCAAGCTCCTGCACGGGGTCCGGGAGCCCATGGGGTCTGGCAGCCGGGGGAGTGCGTGGGAGGACATGAGATCTGGGAGCTGGGGCTGCCTGTGGGAGCCAGGCCACCCCACACACAGTGCACCCTGAGCACATCCTGGGCGTTGCTGCAGCATTTGTGGGAAGTGACAGAGAGCTAGGGTTTGCTGTAAATATTCTAGAAGAAAAAAGGGGAGGGGCCTGGGGAAGCAAAGGGGCAAAGTTGATAGTCGCCTGCACACACACATCAGATGCTACACTCTGCTGTGCACCCGAAATGTCCAGTAAGAAGTTTAAAAACACAGTTCAAATGTCCAGAGAAGGAAAACTCCACCACTTCTTGGCCCACCTGTCACGCTTCCTCCTAACACATGTACCTACAAGCATCTCAGAACCACATCCTAATTTCCACTTCCATCTCGGGTGACAGAAGAGCAGGTTTGGGGGTGGGGCCCACGGACCCCACTTCCAAGGTACCAGGCTGCGACCCCCGGAACACCTCATGGCCTCTGAAGAGCAGAAGTTGTGCCATGGGGGGTTGGGGGGCTGCACCCTGACCTGGGCCTGGCAGAGCTGGATCACTGCCTTGGGTAAGCCTGGCCCCTTCCTTTCAAGGGAAAGAGAAGCTGGCCGCATCCCGTGCCAGCAGGGCTCTCTGCTCGCCCACGCCGCTCTCAGATCTCAACTCCGAGGAGCTCTCCCGGGGTAATTTTGAAGTGGGATTCCGGCCACAGAAATCCCTCAAAGCTGAGAAAGAGCCTGCAGCTGAAGACGGCCCTCCGCGCGGCGGGGACCCTGGCGCGGAGCTGGCGAGCAGGAGTCTCAACTCGGGGGCGGTGGCCCGGCTGGAGGAGGGCGGCCTGGGTGTGCTACCGGGCCCCGCCGAGCTCCAGAGCTGCAGCCCCGGCTGGTGCAGCGCCTTCTATGAGGCTGACTGCTTCAGTGCCGACGTGCATAGCTACGTGGAAGAGCTGGGGCGGCAGAAGGCCAGCAGGGCCACGGACATCGATGCCCAGCACCCAGTGAGTCTAGCACCGGGGGAGTCCCGGCCTCGGCCCGTGTGGGGGCAGGGAGGGCGCTGGGTGCCCCTCCTAGGTCTCCTGCTTCTGGTGCCCCCGTGCGGGCGTGTGGACGTGCTGTGCTCACCTGCACGGGTCCTCCAGGGACATCTGGAGTCAGAGGTTTTCTCCTCCGTGAGCCAGACCTGTAGGGCACCGTCCTGTGGTCACAGTCAGGTTTGGGGTGCCTCTGGTGGGCAGACAGTCCCGCCTCCCTTCTCATCTGCCCACTGGAGCCTCCTGCCCCTGGTCACCCTCACTCTGAGATGAGAGAAAACGCTAGAAGTGCCTTGCCTTGGCAGTCCAACGCTGGCTGGGCCCTCAGGGCGGCCGGGCCGTGCTGGGGGGCAGTGCCCTCTGCCAGTGGACCCGCCATGGTGAGCAGAGCCCAGAGGAGACCACAGACTTGAGCTCAGCCAGGCCGGGCTGCCCTGATGTGCATAAAGCCCTGGACAGAGCCTGGGCTTAGGGCTGCTGCGCTGCCACTGGGGGTCCACCCCCACAGACATCGGGGTTCTGACCTGGGCCCCCCCCACCACAGACACCGGGGCTCTGACCTGGGCCCACCCCCACAGACATCGGGGCTCTGACCTGGTCCACCCCCACAGATGCCGGGGCTCTGACCTGGTCCACCCCCACAGATGCCGGGGCTCTGACCTGGACCCACCCCCACAGACATCAGGGCTCTGACCTGGGCCCACCCCCACAGACACTGGGGCTCTGACCTGGACCCACCCCCACAGACATCGGGGCTCTGACCTGGGCCCACCCCCACAGACACTGGGGCTCTGACCTGGACCCACCCCCACAGACATCGGGGCTCTGACCTGGGCCCAGCCACCAACCCCCCCCGCCCCTCCCTGCAGAGACCAGGGTCAAACACAAGGTCGGATGCATCCCCAGGGCAGTAGACAGGAGGAGCTCCAACGGGAGGTGGTCAGGGGTCCTGCACCTAGGGGCCCCCCCGACCCCGTTCTCAGTCCCGTCTGCAGCCCTGCCCGCACCCCAGGAAAGCAGCGGCTCGTCTTCACTCACTGGGGGTCTGGCATTTACATCTGAGCCTTCCCCTGTGGCACCCCCTCGTCCACCAGGAAGGCAGGTCCCCTGACTTCCCTCTGTCAGGCAACCCGCACTAGGAGGCACGCAGCCCTGCCCTGTGCTGCAGATGTGGGAATAGGGCCTATGGTCTTTCGGGACATGCAGTTTCCTCCTGGGCCCCCTGAGCCCAGGGTGTCTGAGGTGAGACTCGGTTTGCACCACCTCAGATGTGCCAAACCTGGGGTGGGGGCCTGGCCGGGGTCGGGGGGCTGGGCCTCTCAGAACTTGGTCCTGGTGACGAGGGAGCAGCCTGGACAGCAAACGTCACAAACACAGGGGCCTGACTTCAGCGTCTGGCCTGGGGGGGTGCAGAGCCGCGTCCACCCTCAGGGGACGTCGTGGCCTCAGGGTCTGGAGTCCAGTGGCAGCAGGGCACCAGGGTCCTGCAGATGGTCCTTGGGCAGATAGTCCCCGGGCAGGTGATCCCCACCCCCCCATCCCCCGTACTGGTACCGCCTCGTACAACAGAGAGCACCCGCATGTGTTGGGCCAAGGGGGGAGACTGTGCTGGCCAGAGAAGCCGGCCGGAGGACAAGGTCAGCCAAGGGCTCAGGGTGGACCGCGCCACGGCGTGGGACAAGCAGGCCCCAGCGGGCCCTGGGGCCCGTGTTCAGGCTCTGTTACTCGAGGAATAGCTCCTGTTTGAGGAAGCATCTGACTCGGGTGATTGATCCAGGGAAGCGTAGACTGTTCTCAGGGAACGTGCTGGTGGGTGGACAAAGGGGAGACATGACCTCGTTTTCTCGTTTGTTTCCTGCACCCCTGGGGAAGAAGTCTCTCCTGGAGCCGGGATGCAGCCAGGTGAGTTTCCTGTGCCTTCTCTGCTCGGGGGGTGGGCAAAACCAGCCCGGGGCCACTGGGCACGTTTCTCCTTGAGTCCCCACTGTCTGTTTCAAAAGTGGAGCCCCAGAGAAACACTCAAGGCACGAAACAACAGCCAGACAAATGTTCTCACTGCAGCCTGAGAACAGGACGAGCTCGTGGACGGGCCAGGGCAGCCGGGGTGGTGACGCAGCTAAAAGGGACGTGTGTGTTTTCTCCATTTGTTGACTGCAGTCCTCACGTCTGCTCAGTGCATGCTCACTGCACACCTGTGCTTATATGTCTGTGTACCTGTGCGCTGACACACCTCTGCACTGACCCCTGTGCACCTGTGCGCTTACACACCTGTGCACTTACACACCTGTGTACCTGTGCACTTACACACCTGTGTACCTGTGCACTTATGTACCTGTGCATCTGTGCGTTTACACACCTGTGTAACTGCATTACACACTTGTGTACATATGCACTCACACACCTGTGCACTTACACACCTGTGTACCTGCACATCTGTGTACCTGCGTACCTATACACTTGCACACCTGTGCCCACGTGCCTGGCACTGCAGGCATCTCCAGGGAGAATGTCAGAGTTGGAGCCACCCCCTTGGTCTCCTGGTCTGGGTGCTTCATCTCACTTAGCCTGCCGCTGTTAAAGTGGGTTTTGCTCTCAGTATTTCAATGGATGGGCTTGGTTTCAGTTCATCCCTTCTTGTCTTTCCTTGTCTACAATATCGAGTTTTCCAGCTTCCTGCGAATTATTACTTTCTGTGTCTACTTCCCAGGATTGTCAGCTTTAACGTCTATTTAAAGTCAGTAGCCACTGAGCCTAAACTGTGCCTCACATCATTCACGTGTTTCTTTTTAACCAAGTCGTCTACTTTTATAAAAATCCTCTATCAGGTTAAAATCAAAAAGGCCAAGTACACTGTAAGTATTTTATTTAGATGGAGCCAATCCTAGTCAGCCTGTGGTCGAGTTCGATTATGTTTCTCCCAGGATGTGGGCTGGTGGTGACATTCCAATGCCTGTTTTCCTCTTCATCATTGTCCCATGTGCTGTGTGACATTTAGTTAAAGTAAATCTATCCTTAAAATCAGTCAGGACCTGCAGGTTCTGGTCCGGCACGTAAAGAGCCAGACTCCAATCCCCACAACCAGAAACGAGCTGAAAATTAACAACTCTTCTTAGATCTGTCAGAGAATTGAGGTCACAGGGCAAAACCCACCCCAAACGCTAGAGAGGCAGACAAACTGCTACAGAGAATTCCTACTCACCAAAACAGGGCTTCTACTGCAGCTTAGGTGTGTGATACCCTGTCGCTGCTCAGAATCTCCCCTGAAGCTTCCCTGTGGGTCATGATGGTGTCACCCGTCCACACGAACTCGGGTGTCTTCAGCGCTTTCACACGTGGGCTGATTGGCATGAGAAAGCCGTGAGGACAGGGCGTTTCCACGTCACACTCAAAGCCAGCACCCAAGCCCCGGGTCACGGCCTGTGTCTCCTCCTCCAGGAGCTGGAGCAGCAGCTGATGATGGAGAGGAGGAGCTACCGGAAGACCCTCAAGTTCTACCAGAAGCTCCTGCAGAAGGAGAAAAGGAGCAAAGGTACCACAGCAACGCACCCGTGATCACTCCGCTTTGGAGTCCCTGGGTGATGCAAATGGCTCAGCGCTCTTCTGCTATCTAAAGGGTTGGAGGTTAGAGGTTCGAGTCTACCCGGAGGTGCCTCAGCAGAAAGACCTGGTGATCTGCTTCCAAAAGATCAACCACTGTAAACCCTACAGAGCACAGTTCTACTCTGACACATGGGGCTGCCATGAGTCACAGTTGACTGGACAGGACTTGATTTTGAACTCGGCTTCACCTTGCAGGCTCTGAGGTGAAGACAATGTTGTCCAAGTTGAAAGGGCAGCTGGAAGAGATGAAATCCAAGGTGCAGTTCCTTGGGCTGGTCAAGAAGTACCTACAGGCAAGTCAGCCCGGGCGCCACACACCCCTGCCCATTGAATGCCGTCGAGCAGCCCCCATCAGGAGTTGAAAAACATCCCTGACTTTTGAGTGGCCATCAGTGAGCAGGGGCCAGGCAGCCAGGGACCAGGAGCAGGGTGACGGTCGCCAGTGTCCCACAGGCCCAGGCCAAGCATGTCCAACACTCAATTTCTCGCCCAGGTGGTCTACGCAGAGAGATGGGGCCTAGAGCCCAGTGCCCTGCCGGTGATCGTGAACATTGGGGCGGCCCACTGCGGGACACTGGACTTCAGTCCCCTGGATGAGTCATCCTCCCTCATTTTCTACAATGTCAACAAGACCCCGTGGGGCGGCAGCAGCAGCAGCAGCCGGCAGAAGAAGGCCCGGGTTCTGCAGGCCGGCACGCCGCTCGGGCTCATGGCTTACCTGTACTCCAGGTGCAAACAGGTGGAGGGGGGAGCAGCCTGCTTGGGCCCATGGCTTACCTGTACTCCAGGTGCAAACAGGTGGAGGGGGGAGCAGCCTGCTTGGGCCCATGGCTTACCTGTACTCCAGGTGCGCCCAGGTTGAGGGGGCAGTGGGCTCCTCTGACCTCAGGCCACGTGCCTTCTACGAGCAAAGGGAGGACAGGCTATTCAGAAAAAAAGAATAGGTTGTGGGAAGTGAACCAAAGTGGGAAAGGCCCTGCCTGCTCTCCACTTCCATTTAACTTGGAAAAAATTCTAGTCAGAGTTTTAAGTTGACTTTTGTGAGCGGCCACAGGCCCCCTTTGCGCAGTTCCTGGTCATAGCGGCCACAGGGCCGCAGGCCACAGCTGCGTGCCTGTGAACAGAGACAGAGCTCGGTCAGATTGTGCCCAGGCCGGCATGTGGATACATGGAGCACAGGAGGAGAACCACAGATACAGCCTTGGCATGTGGATACATGGAGCACGGGAGGAGAGCCCTAAATACAGCCTTGGCGTGTGGATACATGGAGCACGGGGGGAGAGCCCCAAATACAGCCTTGCACAGTCACAACACCCACTTCTAAACACAAATGGGTGCTGAGATGTGGCCTGGAGTCCCCTGAGTTACAAGTGGAAAGATCGTCTGGCCAGGGATGCAGGGAGTGCCCTCACAGCCCCACTCCCCAGCTCCCAGGCTGGGCCGTCCACCTGCAGCCCCAGGAATGGTGAAGGGGCTGGGCTGGGCCAAGAGGACAGAGGGGTCGGAACCTCGAGTGTCACCTGCACCCCACTGTGACTCACTCCTCCGGCAAGGGACACCAGTACACACATACTCACGCTCGCTCACACCCCAACACACACACACTCACCCCAACACACTCAGCTCTCATGCCCACTCACATTCACACACTGGCCCACATTCCATTCACACGTGCTCATACGTACACTCACACGCACACACACACATGCTTACATCCACTCTCATACACGTGCACTCAACACTACCACACACACACACACAACGGGAGTCGGGTGGTCTGAAGCTTTGACAAACTCTGGGACAGCCCAGAACCAGGTGCCGGTGTTACAAGCCCCCGTTCCCGCCGCCACACACACACCTATACCCCAGGACTGCTAAGAAAGGGGGGCCTCCCCCCCACTCCCCTCCCTCTTGCCCCTGGGACAGACCCTGAGGCCGAGGTGAACATCCCGAGCAGAGGGAGAGGGGCTCTGGACAAGGTGGCCATCTAGACTGGAGCCTTGGGCAGGCATGGGCGTGCCGGGCTGTGTGGGTCCCAAGGAGCCGGTCTGGGCACCTGGGCGTGCCGGGCTGTGTGGGTCCCAAGGAGCCGGTCTAGGCACCTGGGCATGCCGGGCTGTGTGGGTCCCAAGGAGCCGGTCTGGGCACCTGGGCTAACGGACCTTCTGCCCCCAGCGACGCCTTCCTGGAGGGTTACGTGCAGCAGTTTCTGTACACCTTTCGGTACTTCTGCACACCCCACGACTTCCTGCAGTTCCTCCTGGACCGCATCAACAGCACCTTGTCCAGGTAGCGCCCAGCCCCCACGGTGATGGGCCCAGCCCTGGGGGACTTTCGTGGCCGTGGAGGAGGCAACCCTGATGCTGGCCACGGTGGCCCTGGGGACCCTTGTGCAGTGCTGAGCCACCATGGGGCCCCTGTTCACAACCACCGTGGGGACGCAGCCTCACGGGCTCAGAGACGAACACACAGAGAAACCAGGCCCTTTGAGACTACATACAGACTGTGAGCAATACAGGGACGGCAGGGCCTCACGGAGGAGGCAACAAGGGGGCTCACATGAACCCTGAGACAGCCAGGGGGTAGGGGGTCGGTGCTGCACCCCGAGGTCAGGCAGGGGGAGGTCTGTGCAGATGGCAGGTGAGCGAGATTGGGGAGCAGTGAGATAGGACTGGGTTGAGAGTCCTCCGGGTTAGGGGAGGCATGGAGTCGGCAGAGGGAGGCAGTTTGAAGCTCGACGCTGCCTTTGTAAAGTCGGCCAAGCAGAGAGGAGCCGTGAGGGACGGAGGAAGGAGCCACGGGCGCCCGGGGAGCGGGGGTGCAGGCAGACGACCAGAGACATCCAGGACGGTGCTGTGGGCAGATGACCAGGGGCACCCAGGACAGTGCTGTGGGCAGATGACCGGGGCACCCAGGACGGTGCTGTGGGCAGACGACCAGGGGCACCCAGGACGGCGCTGTGGGCAGA